>NC_091704.1:29408939-29711969 GCF_041296265.1 Equus caballus
GAGAGTCTAAATCCCTGGGAGCTAGCCCAAATTCCTGGGAGAACTTCAGACTTTCAAAGGCCATGGAGTGGGCGGGGCCAAACCAAGATCTCCAAGAGGCACAAGGAGCAGGTGATACACGGCTTCCAGGTGGGAGGAATAGAAAACTGACTAAGGTCTCGAAGGCCCAGGAGGGTGGAGGGAGGGAGTTGTAGGCTGGATGGTAGGGGAGGGGCTCTGGTCCAGCCTGCTCCCCTCTGTGCCCTCCCCAGCCCTCAGGAGCCCTTTGTGACAGGGCCACAGTTTGTGATGGGGCCTGGGGTAATAGTCTCCAAGCCACTCCCCAAGCTCAGTTGCCTGAAGGCATCACTGCGTTTCAGACATGGAGAATCCGCTCTTGTATCTGAAAAGCGTTATTACAACCTGGCAGAGCTCCAGCTCCACTCCCAGGGTGATTGGTACCATCCTCTCCTTCCTGTGTGGACTGGGGGGCTTCCTTATGTTCCTTCCTTATGTCTAGAATAATCCATCTTCACGACCATGTTGGAAATGTGGAAATATCAGAAAGGTAAGAAACCTTTGGCCGAGACCCAGCAGAAGATGATTCTCTCTTCTTTTCTACTGTGATGTCCACTTTTCTGAATCAACTAGAGGAACTCCAGGGATGGGAAAGAATAGAACATCACCTTTCTAGGGACAAACCAGGTGGGGCAGGCAGGACTTAGAGTGAGCACAAGGATTTCCATCCAAAGACCTCGGAGCAGGAGTCCCGGTATGGCAAAGGGCTCCAGGGAAAGTCCCCAGTGCCGTGACCAGCGGCGGAGGACTGGATGCTGAGTGGGATGTGTGTGGGAGGACAGGCCCTGAGCTGGTTCCCCAGCTGCCTTCCCGTGGCCAGTCTCTCAGGCGGGCCCTTCCTCGTGGGGGCTGATCTGAGGGCGATGCTGAGCCCCCGAGAGCCTCCGAGCAGGGCCTGGAGTGGGGCTTTGGCCTCGGGAAGCAGAGTCCTGCCAAAGGAAGCTCAGAAGCATCTGTAGGTCTGAGAAGCTGCGTGTTTCTTGAGCAGAAGACAGTGATGGAAGAAATCCATGGTGGGTCTCATATAGAAAATCCTTCCTTATGTTCTTCAAAGAAGGAAGACAGAAAATATCCATTTTATGTCCAATTATCCACTTTACAAATGAGTACAAGGGAAGAAACACCACAGAGCTCCAGGAGTTCAGTGTAGAAAGTCCTCTTGCTCATGGACACTGAGCGTCTGCAGCTGGTCTAGACAGAGGAGAGGGAGCCCTGGGTCTCAGCCCCTGGAGTTTTTTGTTTTTTCTCGCTTCTCAGCATCAAGTGGAGCCGAGGGGGAGGAGCAGCAGGCGCAGGAGGAAAAGTGGAATTTTGCAAGGTGAGCTTCTGCCATTCAGCCCCGTGCCCCAGAGCTGGCCTCCATCTCTCCTGTCCCTGAGTGCCCAGCTCCACGGGCTCCGAGGATACCAGGGGTACAGATGTCCCTCAGGAAACAGAGCCCTCTGGGGGGCTCCTGGGAAGGAGATGAGAACCCGGACACTTGCCAGAGTCTGTGCTGGGAAGCAAGCCCCAAGTCTGGAGGGGCCTGGAAACGGGTGTTGCCCAGCAGGCCCTGTGGGCTCTAGAGGAGGTGGAAGCACTTTATCAAGGACAAATCTCAACCCGTCAGGAGTCTTGCCGTCCCCGTCAGGGATCCCATGGCCTTGGACACGATGCCTGGGCTCCAGAGTCTGACCTCCCAACCAGGTCCCCTAAAGGGACATTCATGCAGCCTCCTGTAAGACCCTTAGGCTCCTGCCTTCAGCACTGTGACCCAGTCTCCTGATTTCTAGCTTACAGAGATGGTCAGAAAGGACTGGAAGACGTGTGGGGGGGGCCTGATTTCTGTTCCGCAAAGGTCAAGAATCTTCCTGTCTCTCCTGGGTCCTTCTTCCTCCCAGAGCCTCTGATGTGGCTCCAGGGCTGTAGGCAGCTTGGAGCTGAGCTGGGAGGGGGCCATGGGGACAGGGTGTGGCTAAAGGCCTGGGGTGAGGGACAGCAGGAGAATTTTGTGACTGTGAGGGTGGGAGCTGTGGAGGGCTGTGGGCCTCAGTGGCCCCCCACCTGGCCTGACCACTCCTCCTGGGCCCCTCTGCCCCTGGCTGCAGCTCGTGCCTCCTGTCTCCAGCAGATCCTGGGGAGGCTGTCTCACAAGGGCGGCTTTCATCGGCTGTCATGTCCAGACTTGCCTGGGGACGTCCGCAAAACAGCGTCCGTTGGGCCCAACAGCCATGCAGGGAGCCTGTGGAAGAGGCTGCCCTTGCCACGTCGCCAGGAGTTCCTCTGGCTCCTCTGACCCAGCACCCTCTAACTCTGCCCTCGACTCTGTCAGCAGAACCCCAAAGAGCGATCTGACTTGAACAGAATCCCACTGGGCACCATTGCCATGAGCTCAGTTCCAGGTCACTCCTATTTGGCATCTCCCACCTCAGGCCTCGGCTGTGCAAACTGTAGTACTGAGTTCCTCTCCCGGTGGAATATTGCCAACGTCTTGTTCTTCCCCAGTTCATCACACTTCGTGTCCCAGCAAGGGCACCTGTCCTGCTACCGAGCAGTGGCCTCATTCTGGGGAGCCCCCACAAACAGTCAGGGAGAGACTGACAGCCCCTCAGTGGCCCACCCTGATGTCCAGAAGCTGCTGGAGACATTAATCACCGAAAGACTAGGAAGGAAGGTCTGGGAAAAGGAAGACAAAGATGATCCCTGCACGTGACAGATGCTCGAGGCACACAGTGTAACATCTGCGCTGAACTTCAGGTGGGCCTCCCGCTCCTGACCTTGGAGCCTGCAGATCTGAAACGATGTGAAGCCCAACCCTCAGCCCTTCCACTGTCCACTTTCCCCCTCAGCTGCCTTGAATCTGGGGCCCACTCGGAGGTCAACTTTACCAAGTTCTTGAGAAAACCTCTTCAGCCCCCTCCGGGAGAGAAACGTTACAGTTTGATAACAAAAGAATCACTTCCCACACTTGTCAGTCCCCTCCTTGCTCCTCCACCCGCATTTGAGGAAATCCAGAAAGTCCTGGGAGGGACCCTATCTGGCAGGCACCTTCTCAGACCTTCACGCTCACCCTTCCGGGCAGAAGCTGGCAGAGTGGGACGGTCGTGGGGGCCGAGCAAGGCAGTTAGAGTTGAGTCCAGGTTCAGCAATGGCCAGGAAAGAGCCAAGGGAGGAGAGTAGGGGTTGGGTCTCACAAGACCCTCACCATGGGGTCGCAAGACTGGAGGTGAACTCAGGGTCCCAGTCTTCAAGGGCTGAAGAGACCTGCGAGCTTGTGGAGGCCAAGGAGGCCCCTCTTTGGGAAGTCGTGTTGAGACCCAGTGTGCCGGCCAACTCCCCAAACCGTGAGTGTGCCTGTGAGGAATCCAGAGTATCCAGGGTCTGGAAAAATCCCCTCAACACCTACAAAGTCAGTTGCCCAACATCCAAAGGAGCTATGCCTGAAAAAAAGAGCTCACTGGTAACTTTGAGCTGCAAGGAAAAGCAATATCCAAGAACCAGCCTCAAGGCCGTGCTCCTGGCATCCTCCTTCAAGATTCTCACACTCATGTGCTCCATGACACACATGTCTTGGCTTCTCATTGGTCACTGTCCAGTTCCCAGAGGGACACATCAGTGGGGACACGCCAGTGTGCCAGGTGACATATGACCTCCAATCAAGTGGACGGAGCAGCCAGGGGCAGCAGTAGCCCAGGAGACCAAAACAGAAGAGCCCATGGAGGAGTCCTTCCCTCAACTGATGAAAGGGAGGAGTACATGAATCCTGGACCAGGAGAGGATGGAGAAAGATTTGCCGGACTGGGGGCTTCCCAGGCCAGTGGGATGAGCCACTCTCCCCAGGTCAGTGGAATGGGAGACACCCTTGGGAGCAAAGACCTCCAGCTCCTGCCAGAGAAGGAACAGGTTTTTCCAGACAGCCAATTCAGGAAGAAGATGAGATGCTTTCTGCCATGTGTGAAGCCCAATAAAGAAGACAAAGTGTGAGAAGTTCCCCTTCCAAAAGGCAAGCCTGTGTCCGCCACAGCCCACAGCCAGGGACCGGTCAAAAACAGCTCAGTTCTGGATAGCAGGGCTGTTCAAGCTCAGCTGATGGTGACATCTTTTGGACTGGTCCTGGGGGAGAAATTGCGACTTTGCCCAGGACTTCGCACGTTCTTGTTAAATCAGCACAAAGAACAATTTCAGGCCTGGGTAGCTGGGCATCCTGCTAGCATGGGGTTCCCTCCTCCCCAGAGCAGACAAGGGTGATGACAGGCGACAGTCACAAAGACACCTCCAGGGGCCACAGCTGTCCTAACAAGAGTGTGTGGACCAGAGACAGAGATGGCTAATGGACCTTGCCACCCAAGGAGCTACGGTCCCCAGGAGAACTCTGCCAGCATGGGCTTGAGGGTGGCAAGTGGCTCAGCCCCCCACTGCCCGCCATGCTGTCCTCAAACAGGAGTCTCCTGTGGTCACCAGAGCGCGCTTCTCGCACCTTTTACTGTAGGAACACTTTTCTCCAAAAATCAGTGACATGGATGCAGAGAAAACCTGTTTTTCTCATTAGCCCATGCTCTGTGTGCTGAAGGCGTCTTCCTATTCCATTTTCCCCAAATACATTTTTTTCTCTCATGAGAAGTGGTGGCCTGTCTGTGCCCTGCTGGAGGAAAGGGAAGGGATCAGGGTCTGCCCTTCTTGAGTGTCTGCCTCGTCTTCAAGAGGGGACGGGGCCAGGGTGGGAGGCTGACCACAGCGTGGCTCACCCTCCTTCACCCCAACTCCCTCATTGCACCTGACGTCCCCATGATACCATCATTACAGAAACAAATGGAAGCCTTTAGGATACTTCCCGACAAGCAAAACTTACAAGACCTCACACCAGGATGGGGCTCTGCCTGTCCTCCCTGCTTTCTCTCTCCCTTGAACTTATGGGGCTCTAGGGCAGGGGTTTGCAGAGGCTGAAATTCCCCTCAGACTCCGCGAAGTGTCAGAGACAAGTTCACATGTCACAGAAAGGGAGGAGCATTTGGAGCAGTGCTGGCCCTGAGTCCAGAGAGGGGAACACTCTCGCCCCGCACTCTGGGCTCTTGGTGGGACGAGATGACGCCTGCCCCAGGAGCTTCTTCTCTCCTGGATAAAGCTGGGCTTGAGATGGGCCTGCGAACCCCTGTGAGCCCAGCATCACCCTCCCTCTGTCCTTGTCACTCTGTGGAGCAGCAGCAAGGAGGAGGGTTATGCTCTTGGCTCTGAGGGCAGGCAGGTGGGGAGCATGGAGGGTGCTGATGGCCTGTTGCCCTCTGCCCCAGAGGAGTGAAGGGCCCTGCTTTCCTGCACCTGCCTTCTCCTTCTGGGGACGGAGCTGGGCACTACTGTGTGGCATCACCATCTGATGGTGGACACTGTGCGCCTAGAGTAGGATGTGGGGAAGAAGGCAAAGTGGCCCCACAGTTTAACCGTTTAACTACTGAAGGACATTTTTTGGTTTTTACAGATTTTCGCTATTACAAATAAAGCTGCTATGAACTTCATGTGCAGGTTTTTGTGTTATAATTTTTTATTTCTCTTCAGTAAATATCACTGGCAATGAAACAAAGGTTTGAAAATGGGCACACCTTCCAGGATCTTAGAAAGAAATGCAACATGCGTTTAGGACTAGAAGAGGTTTAAAGGTTGAAACCGGTCAGAGAGAGTAAACCTAGTGCCATGGCACAGATTTGGGCAATTTCCCGAGGAAAATCTGTTATCTAAAGCCCTAGATAGATGCCGACAAAGTGGCCTGGAGCTGGATCATCACATGTGGTAAAATACCATCCAAATGTATTCCGATGGGAGAGCAACGACAGTTAAACTGTCAACAGCTCCTTTCCTCCTCCCCTCCAGAGAACATTCCGTAGAAGGAGACCCACACCTATGGAGCACGTCACCTGCATGAGCTGCATAACCTGCCGTCCTCTTGAATTACTAAGAAACTGATGGTTGCTGAGGACTCATATTATTTGTCAAAGAACAGAGAACTTAAGTTTCTCAACTGAATATTAGCACTCCATCACTGGATTAAACGATGACAGCAGAATCATAGAATTGGAAAGAGAAGCAATAAAATGTACAGTGTATTCATGGCCTTCCTATTGCTTCTCCAGATCCTGCTGAAATAAGGAATATTCAACAGAAGAGAAAGGGGAATCTTTCTGAAACTTGTCTTAATATCTGAGCACAGGAGTTTCTGTCCCATGGTGTTGGAGTGTGTCACCCTCCTGGAACAAGGATGCATTCACCCACCTGGGAGCTCCCTGAACATGATACTGGAGATTTTGTGGAGGCTTCCTATGTAGGCAGGATCAATGTTAACTCCATTTTCAGCCCTTCTCCCTAGACAAGAGAATGGTAGGTGGGACTAAAACTTCCAAGCTTCTATTCATGGCTTGGTCTCTCTGGCGACCAGCCCTCTTCCAGGAGCTATCCAGGTGCCCACGTAGAGTCTCCTCATTAGAAAAAAGACAATCCTGTCACCCAGGCAATGACAAGGGTTTCAGGAGCTCTGTGGCAGGAACCGAGGGCAGAGACCAATACATATGCTCTCACAGATTCATATTGGAAGGTGATTCCTAGCTTGCCCAGGACTGATTTTCTAGGTCAAGATGAGACCCACCTCTCAGTCCCCCTGCAAATGAAGCACAAATCAGGACCCGCCATGCTTCCCACTGGCCCTAGTAGTCCAGATTGGAACCCTCCAGGCTCCCCACATACCTTAGTTCACACTGGGGACTGTTATGCCCCTGTGAATATATCATAAGGGGTGAAGAGACTATAGACAGATAAAACCAACAGTAGATGCCAAAGGTGTGCTCTTGAACTTGTGCATTGATGACAGTACAGGCAAATGAACTCAAATGCTCTCATTCCCATTAAAGCTGTGTGAAACTCTATGACCTACAGAGAATATAAATTCTTTTCAAGCCCATATTCCAAGTAGTCAGAAAAATTAACTTGTAGTGATCAAAAAGTACAATCCTTAAGTGAATCCCCAGTTCCTAATGCCAAAAAGTTGTCTAATGATGTCACCCTGAATTCCTCTAGGACTCAGAGTGCCCTCTCTATAAGGCACAGGCAAGACTTGAGGCTCCAGGGGCCTGGAGGGGGCAGGAGGGGGAAGGCAAGGCCTACTGAAAAAGAGAATATGTTTAGGGCACACAACAGAGACCAGAAAGGGCTGCTTAAGACTGGACTCAAACCCAGACCGTGGCTGCAGTCCCAACATCCTTTCTGAAAGACCAGAACTTTAGCTCACCTGGCCCATGCCTGGCTTCTGGGTGGGTCACACATGTGTCCAAGCTCTGGTTAAGTTCCACCTGTTCCACTTCCATGGCCCAGGTTCTGTTCCCTGGTGTGGACCTACACCACTCATCAGTGTCCATGCTGTGGTGGAGACCCATATACAAACAGAGGAAGATTGGCACAGATATTAGGTCAGGGAAAATCTTCCACAAGCAAAAAGAGGAAGATTGGCAATGGATGTTATTTCAGGGTGAGTCTCTCTCAGCCAAAAAAAAAAAAAAAAAAAAAAAGATAGGAAAGCCCTCTAGGGGATCAAGTATAAAACAAAACAAAACTGTGATATTAGCTCCATAGCCAACTTGTTCCTTCTTTGGACCCAGCAAAGTGGAAGTGGAGGGCTACACACCCACTAGTCGGTATTTGGAATATTAGAATTCCAATGCTGAGAGGCCAAAGCAAACTGAGGGCTCATTACTAGGCACATATGTAAGAAGAGCTGGAATATTTGTCTTAGTTGCTTATAACAGTACGTCAAATAGGCGTTCCTGGATCACCCTCATCAAAACGACTTGGAAAAGGTTTTATAAAATACCTATTGAATCAGAATCTCTGTGGATGGGAACAAGGAGCTGCATTTTTCATAACCACCCAAGAGATTCTTATGAACACTCTTGTTCCAAAACTCCTATTTATATACCAAATACCAGTACATTTTTAGTTGTGTAAAATAAGCTGCTATAATTTCTCTCTGAGGAAGACATTTTGTAGGATTGAAGTGTGAAATACTGAGAATACATTTACCTAATTCCCTTCAAAATCTCAGTCTGTAGTCTTTGAGGCATTTGGGCAATTTTGTCATGAGACTTTTTTTTGTTTTTGTTAGACTTGTTTGTTTGTTTAAGAAGAAACTGACAGCACTGAATTGATCTAGAGCTAATAACTTCAGAGAGATTAAATAACAAATTTACTAGACTAGGGTATCAGTTACCAATCAAATCCTCAGGATGGTTCCTATACGTAAATGAAGCTAAACATTGGCTATGCGACTGCTGATTCAATATGACTTATCCACTTGGGATATTGATAATACAGATGCTACCATAGATGTTAGTGTAGCAAAAGAAAAAATCAAATACAAAATGATGAATTAGCATTCCATTTAAATATAGGCTCTCTCTTTGATATTTAAATTTTGATATTAAATTTATGTTTTTATTCTGATCTTTAGAATGATGGGCAAGCAGAGAACTTCTAGTGAATATTGGGAACTAAATATCTTGTTCCCAATTCAGCTCAACTTGAAAATTTTCATCCGTAAAATCACATATGGCTTAGGAAAAACTGATTTCATCTTTTACAGGTCAAGGAAATTCATTCAGTTGTGGGAGCTCAAACCTACAAAAGTTTTATTGACAATGTCATCACTGACATTAGCGGGGCACAGTTAGGGCAAGCAGACTGCCTACTCCATTTGCTTAATATTCCTTAAAAATGAACTTCTTGTTCCACACCACATAAGACAGTTTTGATAGGTGAATCTTATAAACTATGGAAGACAATTGGATAAAACCACAGGACATGATCAGAATCAGCTGACAACAAAAACTACAGTCTCCAGCAACCTACTGCTTGTTCTACAAGATACCAACAACAAGATTGATTAGTTTTTGCTAGCTTCTTTGGTTGGCATCAGACACAGCTGAAGTTCAAAACATAGAAAAATATAAATCAGATCTCAGGAAGAAGCAAGAGATGGCAGGAGAGGCCACTCTTAGGATTTTAAGTTAATATAACACACACATTGAAAAACTGTCCTGTAACTATAAATTATACCATATTTAAGGCCATTATATATTATAATGAATATATATCTTAGGTACCTATACTAACAGGAAACTTCCCTTATTAAATATGTATCACTTATAGTTTAGTTTTTATCACAACAAATTGAAGTTGATACAGCATAGAAGAATATCCTTGTAAGAGATTTATACAATTATCCAAACTTGATAGCCAGAAGAATACCCTAGAACGTGACAATTCTGAGCTTATTATGGCTTTGAGTGAAAAAAATTCCTGCATCAGTTTAATGCTGATATTGAAACAACTTATTAAAACTAAGATAATCATGATGAAAGAACAGGTAACTTTAGAACATTTCCTTCCTCATTGAAATAATGCCGACTCTATTATAGGTAATGACCATGAGGGCAGATGAATACTGATGGTCAAACAACAAATGCATGGATTATATAAGGGTTCAACATAAGAAATATGTTCTACCAGTATTATCTCCTTTTCCCTGTTTTCCTACTTGAGCCCAGAAAAGAAAGAGCTTTCTCTTTTGGGGAGATATTGGAAGATTTAGTACTTCTCTCCATACTTCTCCTGTGGGAGAAATGGTCTATCTGATGGGTGACAAGGGGAGAAGGAACCTACCATATGTGTCTTAGCCCCTTCTGGAGTCTTTTAAAAAGTGGTCTGTCCCTAGGATGCATTTATTTGTGTCCTGCACATACAGTGGGCAGCTTTCAAAGTTTTGGGGAAAGAATTAGCAAGCCCGTTTGACCACAGATCCATACCTTGTTCTTATTCTCCAATAAACTCTATCACTAGTAAAAGTGATAATTTTTATCTCTATCTGACCCTGTGTCCTTCTATATTGGTTTAGAATTTGGGAGAGAAAGATGGAGATGTATTATATTCTCCCTTTCCCATCCTATTTTTCATGCCAAAATTCACCATATTTGAGTTCTGGAAATTCCAGATCTTTCTGTTCAGCTATTCTAGGTCAGCCTTTTCCTGATTGAGACATCCTTGCCTCTGGATTCCTTAGACTGTTGAAGTCTCTGCCTCGAATCTTTGCTATTCTGTCTTCAGAAGCTCCTATAGGTAAATTATTCTTGGACACTATTTCTCTTAAACTCCTGAAACAACTGTCCCAACGGGCTTTGGCTATACTACCTATTTGAGTAGCAGACTTCTTCTGGCCTGCTGAACCAAAGATTTCTCAGCCTCCTCTTCCGGGGAGGGGTTTCCTTTTGTCAATGGGTCCTAGAACTGTTGTGTCATCCCTTGGTGATAACACTTTCCCTCTTTTTTATTAATTTACAAGAAACCCTTTGACAGCTACTCAGTTCCAACTTGTAGTTATGACTACAGTCAGTAACTTAATAACCACATATGATTATTTTTATGAAGAGAATTAATCCATAAATAATGCAAGAAAGTTGGTCTTCAACTTGGCTGTGTTTTGCACATAGGAGACGTGTGCGTTACTTTATGGTAACTTTCTCCATCCACATGTATATATGTAAAAGAATTGTCTCAGCGTATATACCAAAGACCTACTCATTCAGAAACTGGTCATAATGTGGGCATTTTGGGGGGCGATAGCAACTGGATTTCTGATTTCTCTATGCAAGTATCTCTCTGCAAGGTGATAGCCGCCTCTGTAGGGAGAATAGACATTTAAAACACAGGTTTTAGGGACTGGCCCCTTGGCCTAGTGGTTAAGTTCGGCACACCCCACTTCGGCGGCCAGGGTTCAGGTCCCAGACACAGACCTACACCACTCATCAGATATACCATGGCAGGGACCCACATATAAAATAGAAGAAGATTGGCACAGATGTTACCTCAGGGCAAATCCTCTTCAGCAAAAAATAAATAAATGATAAATAAATAAAAATAAAACACAGGCTTTACCCTTCAGTGGTTTATAGTTTATCAGTGGAGATTAGATGAGCACCCAATATTAATAATACTAATAATAAAGAAACTTCCTTGCCTCTTCAGACTAGATCACCACTCCTTGATATATAACGCACTGTCTGCTTTTTCTTTATATAAATATACTAGGTTATTAATCTTATAATTATTTATTTAACATCCTGCTTTCCTATTAAAAAGTAATTTACCCCTGTAACCCTAGAATAGTGTTTTGCAGGCAGTGGGTGCTCAATGAATATTTTTAAATCGATCAAGTAATAATAAATAAACACATATTTTTGCTATTAGTATGTTACATGGTGTTTGGGTTGCATCGTGTCCCCCGAAATTCAGGTGTTGAAGTCCCAACCCTGGTACCTTAAATGTGACTTTATTTGGAGATAGGGTCTTTATAGAGGTAATCAAGTTAAAATGAGGTTATCAGGTGGGCACAAATCCAATATGACTGGTGTCCTTACTTATAACAAAGGAGAAATTTGGAGACAGACAGGCCTAAGGGAGAACACCTGGTAACATCAAGGCAGAGATCAGGGTGATGCTTCTACAAGTCAAGGAATGCCAAAGATCACCAGCAAGCCACCAGAAGCTAGGGGAGAGGCCCGCAAAACAGTGTTCCTCACAGTTCGCAGAAGGAGTGAACCCTGCCCACATCTTGATCTCAGACTTTTAGCCTCTAGAACGGTGAGGCAATAAATTATTTGTTTAAGCCACCTGCTTTGTGATAGTTTGTATGACAGCCTTAGCAAACTAACACACGTGAACTTTAAGCCTCTTAATTGGAGATTGGCGAATAATAGATATGTGGTTTTTTCTTTGAATTTATTTATTATTTCTATATTTATTATTATGATTTTTTATGCAGTAACACTGGTTTATAACATTATATAAATTTTGGGTGTACATTGTTATATTTCGATTTTTGTGTAGATTCGTGGTGACCACCGAAAGACCACTTACAATCCATCACCATACACATGTGCCTAAATACCCCTTTCACCCTCTTCCCTCCCTCTTTGCCCTCTAGTAACCACCAATCCAATCTCTGTCTCTATGTGTTCATTTGTGGTTGTTTTTATCTTTTATTTGTGAGTGAGATCATATGGTACTTCTCTTTCTCCCTCTGACTTATTTCGCTTAGCATAATACCCTCCAGTTCCATTCATGTTGTCACAAATGGCTGGACTTCATCCTTTTTTATGGCTGAGTAGTACTCCATTGTGTATATATACCACATCTTCTTTATCCATTTGTCCCTTGATGGGCACCCGGGTTGCTTCCAAGCCTTGGCTATTGTGAATAATGCTGCAAAGAACACAGGAGTGCATACATCTTTACACATTCATATTTTCATGTTCTTTGGATAAATACCCAGCTGTGGAATAGCTGAATGATACGGCAGTTTTCTTCTTAATTTTTTGAGGAATCTCCATACTGTTTTCCCTAGTGATTGCACCAGTTTGCACTTCCACCAGCAGAGTATGAGAGTTCCCTTTTCTCCACATCCTCTACCAACTCTTGTTACTTCCTGTCTTGTTAATTATAGCCATTCTGACAGGTGTGAGGTGATATCTCATTGCAGTTTTGATTTGCATTTCCCTGATAATTAGTGATGTTGAACATCTTTTCATGTGCCTATTGGCCATCTGTATATCTTCTTTGGAGAAATGTCTCTTCAGATCTGTTGCCCATTTTTAATTGGGTTGTTAGTTTCTTGTTGTTGAGATGTATGAGTTCTTTACATATTTTGCATATTAACCCCTTGTCAGATATATAGTTTCTAAATATGTTCTCCCAATTGTCAGATGGTCTTTTCATTTTGTTGGTGATTTCCTTTGCTGTGCAGAAGCTTTTTGCTTTAATGTAGTCCCATTTGTTTAGTTTGTTCTATTGTTTCCCTTGCACAGCCAGACATGGTACGTAAAATATACTGCTAAGACCGATGTTGAAGAGTGTACTGCCTATGTTTTCTTCTAGAAGTTCCATGGTTTCAGGTCTTACATTCAAGTCTTTAATCCATTTTGAGTTTATTTTCGTATATGGTATAAGATAATGGTCTACTTGCATTCTTTTGCATGTGGCTGTCCAGTTTCCCCAACACCATTTATTGAAGAGACTTCCCTTTCTCCATTGTATGTTCTTGGCTCCCTTGTGCTATTGAGGAAATAGGTAATTCCATGGTCTCCCTGAATAATATACCCCAAGATCTTATGTTCTAGTTAAATTTCATGACTTGTTAAAGACCAAATTCATTTAGCCAACACTGAGTGAGCGTTTACCTATGCCTGTTATTCTGTGAGAAGAAGGATGAATTTCTTAGCTCCAGCCTTCTAATGGGAGAGATAAATATATAAACAGAAATTGCAACTCAATGTAGTGAGTACAATGTTAGAGATATTCAAGGCGTATTTTGGAAACTCAGAGGAGGATGCATTTACATTAGCCCAGAAGCGAAAGTGAGAATAAGAGAAAGCTCCGTAAAAAAGGTTATATCTGAGTTGAGGTTTAAAAGCTATGCTTAGGCATTAGTTATATAAAAGAACCTTGGCTAGGACTAGTGCGAGTAGAGACAGGAGACTGAACAACCAGAATGATTAGTGAAATACACAAAGTTTTATAGCCTGGAAAAGAAGAGAGGTGCTATACCATAAAGATCTTTTAAGGAATATGAAAGAGCTTGGAGTTTATCATATAATAGATGGCAAGAGAACATTGCTGCGTTCTCCATACAGAAGTGGAATTGTCAAATATCAATTTTAGACGTATCATTCTGTTGGCCATGTTGCAGATGAATGTGAGGGTACTCAGGCTAAAGAGAGGAAAACCAATGCAGACATGACCACAATAGTCCAGCAGAGAAGCAGGAGTCTCAATTATGGTGATGGATTTTCACACAGAAAGAAGCAAATGGAGAACTAATTAAAGGTAAAATTAGCAGGAAATGTTGATGCATAGATGTGTAACATTTGAAGATGTGTTAAATTTAAAGAGGAAGGAGTGAAGGATGAACCCAGATGTCTAGCTCAGGTAATTAGGTAGCAGTTAAAAGAAAAAGGGGCAAAAAGGGAAGAAGAGATGAGTTTAGGATCAGAACTTTCGAGTCTGAGGTTCTAGATGAGATAGGACTAAAA
This sequence comes from Equus caballus, assembly GCF_041296265.1. Taxonomy (NCBI): domain Eukaryota; kingdom Metazoa; phylum Chordata; class Mammalia; order Perissodactyla; family Equidae; genus Equus; species Equus caballus. The sequence goes on from NC_091704.1 coordinate 29,423,093, forward strand.
TCAGATTCTGAAACTTATAGGATTAGTGCTTTTGTCCTAAAGAGTAACTGAAAAAATAGCCACTTGACTATTATTAAGATTCAGTCAAGACTTGTAGTGAATAAGAAAGCAGAGTTTATCACTTTTTTTCCACATATTCCTATGAGACCAGACAGAGTCACAAAATTCTTTAGGTGGCTAAACTTTTGGCACTTCTCTACAAGGTCGAGAGAGTTAATTGTGTATGACTCGTCATATACAATTCATATCAACAAAGTTGATCTGTAACAGGAGCTGTCTTTATTTGTGAAAGAGAAGATTGTAGAAGAAAATAGCATTGTTTCTCAGTATGTTTCTTTTCCCAGCAAGAAGACTGGGTTGATCCAACCTGTTTGGGTCTAGACTGTTTGGGTGTCCTACCACCTAATCTAGCCAGGAAACAAAGGTCCTTTTTCTTTATAGCAAATGGATAGCATCGCGAGTTCTCTCCTTGGTGCCGAAGAGCTTTGTTTTCATAAGAAGATTCTGGAGAACGGACTGCAACTCAAATACAGATGATCCATAGACCAGACAGATTTATAGAATTTTGTCTTATAAAAAAAAAAAGAGAGACAGTTGGTACAGACCTTATGATGGGCAAACACAAGTAAAAACCAAAATAAAAAAATGATAGAATTCCAAGGATAATTCTTTCTATGCAGTTACTATCCAACACATCCAGAATGTTTCTAGAAAAATATGGAATACAACTTAAAATGGAATACTTTGTGACTTTTATACAAAAGGCGTGTGTTTTTCTAAAGCATAGTGCTTTGAACAAAATCCACCAGATGTAAAACTGATTTAAAAATAAAAATATTAGAATTGGAACAATATTCAGCCACAAAAAGGGATGAAATCTTGCCATTTGCTACAATATGGATGGAAGGTAAAGTTATTATGCTAAGTGAAATAAGTCGGACAGAGAAAGACAAATACTGTATGATCTCTCTTATATGTGGAATCTGAAAAACAAAACAAAACAAACAAGAAAACCAAGCTCCTACATAGAGAGATCAGTTCGGTAGTTGCCGGGGGGGAAGTGGGTCAGGGGTGGATAAAATGGAGGAAGGAGGTCAAAGGTACAAACTTTCAGTTATAAAATAAATAAGTCATGGGGATGTAATGTACAGCACTGTGACTAAAGTTAGTAATACTGTATTGCATATTTGAAAGTTGCTAAGAGAGTAATTTTTTTTTTTCCCGAGGAAGATTAGCTCTGAGCTAACATCTGCCAATCCTCCTCTTTTTGCTGAAGAAGACTTGCCCTGAGCTAACATCCATCCCCATCTTCCTCTACTTTCTATGTGGGACGCCTACCACAGCCTGGGTTTTTGCCAAGTGGGCAAGTGCCATGTCCGCACCGTGCATCTGAACCGGTGAACCCCGGGCTGCCGAAGTGGAACGTACACACTTAACCACTGCGCCACCAGGCTGGCCCCAAGAGAGCAAATCTTAAAAGTCCTTGTCACAAGAGAAAAAAATTTGTATCTCTGGATGGTGACGGTTGTTAAGTAAGACTTATTGTGGTGATCATTTTGCAATGTATACAAATATCAAATCGTTATTTTGTACACCAGAAACTAATATAATTTTATACATCAATTATACCTCAATAAGGAAATGGATTACAAAATTGAAAAATGAAATACAAGACTTAAGAAAACCCAATATAATCAGCACTCTTAGGAAATAATTAAAATGCAACATAAGTATGCACCAATTATATACTTTTTCTCTTTGCCATAACCTCATACATTGAAAATGTGTTGACTATAAAGTGACCTAATAATTTTCTTCCAAAATATAATTTATTTGAAAAGTGAAAGACCTATGTGAGAGTCACAACTTCTTTTATGATGTTATCAATTTCAAGTTCTATATCAAGTATTATCCTCTGCGATTTTAATTCTGAGCTCACTGTTAATGAATACTTATATATTTGTAAAATTCCAGGTAGTGTAAGAGAAAAAAGTACAAAACTATATATTTTGGATTAAGTATATTGGACATAATTTTAAAGCTAAAATATTGACTACAAATGAAGATATAAATATTTCACTTTGTATTGATAATATTCTACAATATCAAAACTGTAAAATGTCAGTCTTGGTTGACCCAGGATATCTTAGAAAAAGAACGAAATTTAGGTATAGGAAATGTCTTTTTGAATTATAAATGAGGACATTTAGAAAGTCTCCAAGGTGTGAGATAGAATTCGACTTTAGTAAATTCAGTTAAGATCTGAGTGTCAACAGCAACAGAAAGGTGGACAATTGTAATAGCTAGTAAAGCTTCATAAATAAAATGAAATAGGAATATGTGATTCTAGAATCCAGAAAATAAAATATTTTCAAAAATGGCAAGAACCTACTCTGTTTTAATCTCTTCCACATTAATTAAACAGGTTTAGGTAATATAAAACCCAGCCCTGGGGGTTTAGTGGTTAAGATTGAGTGATGCCACTGGCTGGCATTTCAAATACTGGCAGGGTCACTCATTGTGGACAGGTTTCAGCAGAATTTTGAGACGAAGACAGACTAGAAAGAAGGAACTAGCCATCCACTTCTGAAAAATTGGCCTTGAAAATCCTACGAACAGCAGTGGAGCATTGTCTGATACAGCACCAGAAGGTGAGGAGATGGCGCAAAAAGACTGGGTAGCATTCCGCTCTGCTGTACACAGGCTCACTAGGAGTCAGAATCGACTCCACAACACTAACTCAAAAAAATATATAAAAGATGCCCTGCCTTTGTCAAGAGAGAGGTGACTGAGGTTGGTTTTTGTTCCATCAAGATCCAAGAAGGTGAATTAAGATTCATTCTAAGTCATTATCGACCAGAATTTTTCTTTTTTTTTTTTTTTGAGGAAGATTAGCCCTAAGCCAACATCCGCTGCCAATCCTCTTCTTTTTGCTGAGGAAGACTAGCCCTGAGCTAACATCCATGCCCATCTTCCGCTACTTTCTATGTGGGACGCCTATTACAGCATGGCTTGCCAAGAGGTGCCATGTCCGCACCTGGGAGCTGAAGCGGCAAACCCCGGGCTGCCAAAACGGAACATGTGAACTTAACTGCTGTGCCACCAGGCCAGGACCTGACCAGAAATTTTTAGTAGGAAACTGCTTGTTAAGAAAAAGTCTACTATTTAAGTATTTCCCAAAAGTAACGTTCAGACAATAAATAGGAATAATGTCACTGGCCACTCTTATTTGGGGCTTTAGAGAACAAGCCACAGTATACTTTCACGACACTTCAGTCCTTAGCAAGGAGAAACTTACACTGCACTGAAGAGATCTTGTACAAAGGATCTAGCACCAAGGTCATTTGTGTTGTTGCTCTTGTCTACCTACAAAAGCTGAAACCGGTTTAGGAGGCTGTTTATTAGGAATCAAAGAATTGCAATTCAGGGAGCACGAACTCAGGCAAAAATCTAAATAGTGTTCCGCTAGGAAGTAAAAGGCGGGTTTTAAAGGCAAAGAAAGGAGGTTATATTACAAAGAATTTTCATTGGAGTTGGAGGCAGAGAGCTAGTCTTGGCTACAAATTGATTGACTATTGATTCTATTTTCAGAAAGTCCACAATCCTCAGTCTTTGCCATCAAGATGTCCGTTCTCCTGCTAACTTCTCAAACAATTGCTTGTAAAACAATTGCCATTTTGGCCCAGTCCAAGGTTCAGGAGAGTAAAAGTAGTTTCTCTGGAAAGGCAGCTCTGATTCCATTTTAAAATGGCTCCACTAGAGTCAATTTTGACAGTTCCCTCTTATGATGGAGATGTTTCTTTGAAAGTATCGCTGATCAATCATTCGAAAGCGCTGTCCATTGAAGGTATTATTAGAAATTCATTATGCTAATTGAAGGTACTGGGGAACTTGAATGTAAGAAGAAAAGTGTAAAGGAAACCACATATTATGATTTGGGGTCTAGGAATAGTAGACAAGAGTTCCCCAATGGTCCAGTTTCCTTAAGCCAAAAAAATCAGTGCTGTGATGAGGTGGAAAGTGAATTAGATTTAGAGTCAACTGTATTTTAGCCATGACTTTCTATCTAAAAAGAAAGAAAGGAGCAAATGAGATTATGTTATGTTTGTGTTAGAAAACAGGGTTAAAAAAGAGTCCTTGGTGTTTCCAACAAAAGATCCTTTTTCCTTGGGGCGGCAAGTTAAAATCTTACGTTACATGCTCATAAATATCCCTCAAACAGAGACCTTAAAACTCCCCTTCCTCAGGCAAGTCACAGAAGTTTTAACCTGACAACAAATACCCCTAGGCACCAGACTCCAAAGACGGCAGTAACTGATCCCAGGAAGACAAAGAACTGGTTAAGAAGGAACGCTGAGGAAAGCCCTGAGATGGATGGAATTCCTGCCCCACCTTTTCTGTCTTACAGACGAGATAAAAGGCAAAGAGTTTCCACCACTTCCCAGTGGAAACTCCTCCATGGAATGCCAGGGGTGCTAGGAATTTCCAAATTCCACCCAAACAAAGCTTCTGTCACTCCAGAGCTGCTCTTTTCTATGCCTTCCTCCTTCTATCTTGGGTTTGATCCCCTTCCTTTTAAGGCACAGTTATTTGCCCTACATCTTGTGAACTCAATGCACCAAACAAGAGGAATCTAGCAAGAGGGAAACAGATAAAAACAGGGATTTGGAGCCTTGAATTTTCTAGCTTGTCCAACACAGGTCCTATTGGACTTTGGAGCAGCAAGAAGTCGCCTTCGGTGTAACGGAGTAGTGCTTTTCAGCCCTAAGTAGTTTTAAGGATGTAAGTGTGGCTAATAAACTCTTGGCGCATAATCTGATTTTCTGTGGAAAACAGTGAGGTAAAAATTACTATAATTAAGAGTTCAATTATTTACTCACTTTCCTTCCCTCTGGGAAAGGCTAGGGAAAAGAATGTTCTCACAGGAAGATTCTGGTTCCAGGAATCCCTCTATGCTTTTGATAAAGAAGAATGGGGTTTCTCACCTATGCTGGAACTTGGACTAAGTGGCTCTTTTCTCTGGAGCAGGGGTGGGGAGAGGAGAGGGCTGTGGGGAGTCCCTCATACTTAGCTCCAGAACAGAGATGGACCCAGGGGAGGCCAGGTTGTCACTGTCTTGGAATTTGTTCCCTCATGTAGTGCTGGCCATCCAGCCGAAGATTCCTTAGGTAACCACTTTTGTTTACCAACAAACTTCAGTTTACTTCAGAATCATCTGAGGAGCTTTTAAAAGATGAAGATTCCTGGGCTATCTTTCCTCAAAAAATCTAATTCTGTAGTCTCTGGTTTAGGACTCAGAAACCTTGTTTCGAGGTATAATTTGCTTACAATATATCACAGTTCTTTTTTAAAGGTACAGTTCTATCACATTTGACAAATGTCCCTTTGTGTAATCACCAACCCATTCAAGACATAGAACATTTTCATCTTCCCAGAAAGATCCCTCATGCCTCTTTACAGGCAATCTCTCTCTCCTTCTTCCTATCCACCCCCAAATGATCACTGACCTGTTTTCCATCACTATAGAGTAGTTTTGACTGGTATAGAATTTCATATAAATGCAGCCATGCAGTCTGCACTGTTTTGTATACGGCTTCTTTTGCTCAGCATAATGGCTGTGAGATTCATCTACTTTGTGGCCTGAATTAGCAGTTCATTTTATTTTATTGCTTAATAGAACTTATTATAAGAATATACCACAATTTGTTTACCCATTCATCACTTGTTATACACTTGGGTTGTTTCTAGTTTGGGGTTATTATGGAATTTGTGCACACATCTCTTTATTAACATATGTTTCCAGTTCTCATGGGTTAATATCAGAGTAGAATTGCTGGGTAAGCGCAAGCTTTAACTTTATGGGAAATAGCGGTTGCATGATTTTACACTCCCATCAGCAATGTGTAAAGGTTCTAGGTGCTCCATATCTTTGCCAACAATGGATACTGACAGTCTTTTTGATAGTAGCCATCCTAGTGGGTGTATAGTCATATCTTACTGTAGTTTGAATTTGCATTCCCTAGACACTAACAATGTTGAAGATATTGTTCACGTGCTCATTGACCATTCATTATAAAGTGTCTGTTCAAGTCTTCTAACCAATTTCTTAACATAGACTTCATTTTTTAGAGTAGTTTTAGATTCACAGAAAAATAGAGCAGAAAGCTGTTGTATACGCACCTGCCCATACTGATTCCCCCATCATCAACATCCCACACCAGTGTGGCACATTTACTACAACCAATGAACCAACATTGTCATATTAGTGTCAACGGAAGTCTATAGTTTCCGTTAGGTTTCACTCTTGACATTCTATGGGTTCTGCCTTGTTCTATGGGTTTTGACAAATGTATAATACCATGTATCCATAATTATGCTATTATACAAAGTAGTTTCACTGCCCTAAAAATCCCTGCTTGTCCACGTATTCATCCACCACTCCCCCCAAACTCCTGGCAACTACTGATCATTTTACAGTCTCCATAGTTTTGCCCTTTCCAGAATGTCACGTCGCTGGAATCATGCAATAAGTATGTAGCCATTTCAGATTGGTGTCTTTCACTAAGTAATATGCATTTAAATTTCCTTTATGTCTATTCATAGCTTGACAGCTCATTTAGTTTTTGCATTGAATAACATTCCATTGTATGGATGTACCACAGTATTTTGGTTACTTCCACATTTTGACAATTATGAATGAAGCTGCTATAAACATCCACATGCAGGTTTTTAAAATTTTCAGTCCATTTGTTTTTTACCCTTTTTTAAAGTTGGATTGTTTGTCTTCTTACTCAATTTTACCTAGAAATTTTTAACTTGAGTAGAAAGGTTTTCTTTCTTTTTTTTTTTTTTTTTGAGGAAGATTAGCCCTGAGCTAACTACTGTCAATCCCCCTCGTTTTGCTGAGGGAGACTGGCCCTGAGCTAACATCCGTGCCCATCTTCCTCTACTTTATATGTGGATGCCTACCACAGCATTGCTTGCCAAGCTGTGCCATGTCTGCACCCGGGATCCAAACCAGCGAACCCCGGGCCGCCGAGAAGCAGAACATGTGAACTTAACTGCTATACCACCAGGCCGGTCCCAAGTTTTTCTTTCTGATTAACCTTCATAACAGAAACGGTGATTACTAAAAATAAATTTTAATAAATAACAAATTTTTAAAAAAATTACTGTAAAGTGTCATCAAAGAATTTCTAATTACAACTAATGATGATGGCTGGGTGTATAAGTATTCTTATAATAGGATCCTTTCAGATTCCTGGTAAAATGTGATAAATCTTCTTTCCATACTGTATAGTCTGAATATAATTTCTACTTACTGGCCTTTATAGACCCCATAGAGAATTTTTTAAATGTTGGGGGATGGCCCAGTGGCGCAGCAGTTAAGTGGGCTCATTCTGCTTCGGCAGTACAGGGTTTGCCGGTTCGGATCCCCGGTGTGGACTTGGCACCACTTGGCACGCCATGATGTGGTGGGTGACCCACATATAAAGCAGAAGAAGATGGTCATGAATGTTAGCTCAGGGCCAGTCTTCCTCAGCAAAAAGAGGAGGATTGGCAGCAGTTAGCTCAGGGCTAATCTTCCTCAAGAAAAAAAAAAAAGTAAAAGCTCACATTCTTCTCCTATGAAATTATTGCTGCTCAATGGGGTCAACAAATCAAAATAGAGACTGGCCTTAGTAAGGGAGGTTTCTGGAAGACCCCTGCTGTTCCAGTTGTTACCCCCTCCGGATGCTGGATTGTTGGTATATTATTTAGCTATTTCTATGTAGATAATATTACAAATTACATGTAACCTTATAAATATATAATAAATGTTCCTGCATAAGAAAGTACCTCAAGACCTAGTGGCTTAAAATAATAACCATCTATTTGGCTCATAAACCTAAGGGGTCAGCAATTTGGGCTAGGCTCAGCTGGGTGGTTCTTCTGCTCCTAGCTGGGCTGACTCCTACATCTTTGGTCAGCTGCCAGTTCAGTCTGGTCTGAGGTGACCTGACTTGGGATAGATCATCTCTATTCCACTTGGTTTCTCATCCTCCCCCAGGATATCTTGGACTTCTTATGACTCCAGAGCACCTTTCTGGGAGACAGAGCTGACGTACACAAGATCTTTTTAGGCCTAGGTTTATAATTTGCATAACATCATTTATCCTGCGTCCTATTGGTGAAATCATGTCCCAAGGTCAGCCCACATCCAAGAAGTGAAAAAAGAGACTTTACCTCTTGATGGGAAGAACCACCAGTCATGTTGCAAAGAGGTGTGGATATACAGAAAGAAGTGATTGTGACCATTTTTGCAAACAATTTACCATAATGGCAAATTTGGTGGAAGGAGGGCCTTGGAGAGGCTCTGAGTCAGCTAAGGTTCTAGGAGGGCATTACGGGAGCTCAAAGCAGGAGCTGTTTACAATTTCTATGCAAGTATTTCAGTATTTTAGCAAGTGGCGTAGCCACATGGGTAAGCACAGGCCAAATATCAGCCATGGAAATAACATTACAATTTTATGTCTTTAAATTATTTCTACTTTCTTGATTACGCAGAACCAGAGAAATCTTAACAGTTGGGCCAGTGATGCCCAAATTATCTAACTTCAGTCATGGAGCCTAGGAGAAAACCAGCAACCTCTTTTAAGATGTATACAGTTAAGATAAATCTATTATCGTAGCTAATACTATATTATCCCAGAAAACGGAATATTGAATCTAGTTATTATAATCTGCTGCAACTGGAAATATGGAGCCTGAGTGGGAACTATACAGTTTCTTTTTTGAAGAAGAAGAAGATTAGCCCTGAGCTAACATCTGCCACCAATCCTCCTCTTTTTTGCTGAGGAAGGCTGGCCCCGAGATAACATCCATGCCCATCTTCCTCTACTTTATATGTGGGACACCTACCACAGCATGGCTCGCCAAGTGGGGCCATGTCTGCACCTGAGATCCAAACTGGAGAACCCTGGTCCGCCGAAGCAGAACATGTGAACTTAACAGCTGTGCCAGCAGGCCGGCCCTGGAGCTATACAGTTTGATCACCTTAGTTTACTTACTACTTTGTAGAAATATAAACATCTAAACCATGATCCAAATCGTAGTTCTGTTTCCTTTAGACAACACAGAGCCATCTGTTCTCAGTCAAAAACTTCTTTAGTCTTGTAACTATGTTGGAGTTTTGCTTCTAAAATATCATTCTCCCAGCAAGTGATACAGTAATAGAATCTTTTCAAACTCTTTCTGAAATGTGACCAATCTTCCTTCATACTGTACAGACTGATGTATAATTTCTACTTACTGGCTTTTGTAAACTCAATATAGAATTTTTAAAATATAAAACCTCCCATCCTTCCCCTAATATAAAAGCTCCCATTCACCCCCTAAGGATGGTATTATTGAAGCAACTGCACACCTTTACAGCTCACCTGTACTGGGATTCTCTGACAATCACAATGCCAGATGTGTGTGTGAACCGAGGAGACCTGGGGGTGGGGAAGGGGTCAATAATTACTGGGTAGTAGAGATCAATCAAGAAATTTTTCCTCCAGTCACTCACCATGAATTATTCATAGAAATAAACCCCTGGAAAGTAAAGAAATCATAACTTTCTGGTCTTTAATCTTAATTCCTGGTCTTTATTCATCACCTCTCACCCAGAACAATGCTATGCATATGGTAATAGCTAAATAATATTTGACAGACTGGGCATATCTGTAGTAATGACCAAAGTAGAAACCTTGCCCACCTGCACAGTAAAACACCATTATTAGATTCAATTTCTCTCAGCTGTTGCTTAATTGGAAATCAGCAGATGAGACAGTCATATGAGCCAAGGGGCTGAGGGCCAAATGGTGTTTTTACACTTTGAATTATATCCAACAGATAAACCAGAGATGACTATCAGCTTAGGTCCAGAGAAACAGGATCTAAAATATATTTAAAATAGCTTAAAAGGAGTTAGGCACATATGCACACATACTTGCCTGCACATACACAGCAAAAGCAATAGAAAATATGAAAATATGACCTACCACATGAGCATTGCATGAGGGTCTCACTGGTCAGCGATATTTCCCATGGCAAGTACAGGAAGATGAGTGAAAATAACCCAGGGTGATTGCAGCTTTTGACCTCTTCAAAGGCTGCAATAAAGCCATGGCTATAATAAAGCTGTGGTTGCAAGATGCTGTTGACAGTTTTCCTCAGACAAAAGGCCCGTGATCAGTGAGGCTCATGTGAAACAGAGTCAAGTGGGGCCACCTGCATGGCCCCACTCTCATAGTGACCCCACTTGCTGAGATGTGGCCGAAGTGAGGCAGGCCCTCAGAGGTGTGCAGCCCTTCGTTTGAGAGTCTGAGGTCTCTACAAGTCAAGGACTTGAAATGACGTTTCTAGTCCCTCAATTATTTTCCCAAGTGAAAATAGTAACTGGGACATTCTACTCCAAATGAGAATACTGAATTTATTGTCTTATTTTAGTCACAGGACTGTACAAATATTGGAAAGGAACTTGGAGTAGACGTGGTTATCATCTGTGGATACTGGTTATCACCACATCTTATAAAACTTCTAGTGAACATTAGTTTAGTCCCTATAGTTGGGATGGAAACAATCTTATTGAGTGCCTAATACGTGCAGAGGATTATGCAAGTCTCTTCACACGCATTGTCTTGTTTAGTATATTTACTGGAGTCCAAAGAAGTAGGTATTATTATTCCAATCTTTAAACAGGAGAAAATGAAGCTCAGGTTAAGGCATTGGTCTTGACTATATAGCTGATAAGTTGCAGGGTAAAGATATCACCCAGGTCCTCTTGTGTCTACATCCACTCACTATCCACTACACCTCACTGTTTCCTGCAGGACAGTCCAAGGGTATGGATAGGTGATTCTGAATTAATTCCACTCCATAAATGTATCTCCTTTATATTTTCCATCTACCAAAAGGCAATCTCAAAAGATCATCTAAGCAACCAGAATTTTCAGTCATTACTGGTGGGAATGCAAAATGGTACAGTCACTTTGAAGACAATTTGGCAGTTTCTTACGAAATGGAACATGCTCATATCATATGATCCAGCAATTGCACTTTTTGGTATTTACCCAAATAAGTTGAAAACTTAAGTCCATGCAAAAACCTGCACATGGATATTTATAGCAGCTCTATTCCTAGTTGCTAAAATATGGAAGCAACCAAAATTTCCTTCAATAGGTGAATAAACTGTGGTAGATCTAGAAAATGGAATGTTATTCAAAGATAAAAATAAAAGAGCAAGCTATGAAAAAACATGAAGGAACTTAAATACATATTGCTAAGTGAAAGATGATAGTCTGAAAAGGCTATATACTGTATGATTCCAACTATATGACATTCTGGGAAAAGTAAAACTATAGAGACAGTAAAATGATCAGTGGCTGCCTGGGTTTGGCATGTTGGGGGGGAGGATAGGGACCTGAACAGGTGGAGCACTGGAGATTTTTAGGGCAGTGAAAGCTATTCTGTATGTAATGGTACATTCATTGCATTATTTATTGTCAAAACATATAAAATGTACAAGGATAAAAGTGAATCTTAATGTACACTATGGACTTCATAATAATGTATCAATATTGGCTCATCAATTGCAACAAATGTACCACACTAATGTAACATGTCAATAACAAGGAAAACTGGCCGTGGGGGTGGGAGTGGGGTGGGGGGGGACAGGGGAGTATATGGAGCCTCTGTACTTTCCACTGAGTTTTTTGGTAAACATAAACTGCTCAAGAAAAAACATTAATTATAAGAAGGCATCTTCAAACTACAAGTATTTCTTAAAGGGCTTTCATGTGTTAGAATCTATTGTTAATGCCAGAGACTCCTGCTCATGTCACTGTTCCCAAGCACTTAAAATATAATTGGGAAGATAATGTACACCCAGCAAATTGTTAGGGAACAACCCAAGGATTCACGTAGTTAAGTGCACAGATGAATGGAATAGACATAAAGTGCTATGACCTTTCAGAGAAGAAAAGGTTCAGCTTGGGGTTAAGAAGGTGAATTTGACTCTCCACTTAGTACAGACTTTAGAAAGAAGGGGAAATTAAGAATATGCCTGGTTGTGATGAAGATGGAGGAGACAGAGAAGGACGCTGTGCGTGGTGGGAGAAACCCCCAGTAGTGGAGACTCAGAATCTGAGGCAGAGGGGATTTCAAGAGGAAGGAAGCTCTAATGGTGAAGTTTCCAGTAGGAAGTGCTATTTGGGGACATGCATATCTTCCCAGTCACTGTGTTTCTGAGCCCCACTTGACTCTGAAGCTGCTCCTCTCATTCTAGTTTGTTTCTGGGCAGGGTTTCCAAATGAAGAGAATAAAAATCCAAACCTTAAAAGTCATTGCTTATAGGAACAGCAAACGTAATCTCTAACACAGGGGTTGCATGTTGGAGCTAAGAGTGAGTGGTGTGAAGGGAGCATTGCAAATACTTGCTTCTTTCTCCTCAAAATATACCTCACCTTCATGAAAAGCCAGGACAGGCCGCAGTCTAATTTCAGAGAGAGAGAGAAAGAGAGAGACTGAGTAAACATTCGAGTGAGACTCTGAGTTGAACTGTTTATCTGCTCTCTCCAACAAAAAACAATCACAAACAGGTTCTTTTTAATACTAGTCTAGACGAGGTTTTGCAATGTGGCAGGTCCCTAATTGCAGTAATAACTGCCTGGGAACAATTAAGCAGACACCACCAAACATTTCTATCAGGTGAATCCCCTGTCCTATGAATAAACAGCCATGAGGTTACCTCTTTCTGGAAAAACCTCTTGGGCTGGTTTCATCCTACATGAGGCTCAAGCCAGATTTGTTCCCACACATTCTGGGTGCATGAAGCAGCTGCGTCGGCCTGAGCCAGAAATGGTCCCTCTTGTCTCTTAAAGCCTGCAGAGGCAAGTTTTGCAACTGGCCGCTGTGGTGACTGTGTCTTGTCACTAATTAAAGGCAGTAGCTGTGAATTTCACACTGTGAGAAGTGTGAGAGCCATAGCACCCATCACTCGTGAACAGATGACTAGATTGCCTTCTGGAAATTCTCTTTTCCCCCAGCTTGGCTACTTGCAAATTGGCTCTCTAAATATCCTTTCTCAGGAGAGTCAATTTCTTTTTAATCTTTAGATCAAAGCCCAAACCTGAAGGACATCATTTTTTTTTTTTTCAAATCAGTAATTTCATATCCCAAACTATCACTTCATCCACAACGAGCCATAATAGCTCTCCAGCTGCTCTTCGGCTTCCTTTTTGATTTCTCCTCTTCAATTGCTGTGGAGGGTTTACTATTTCAGGAAGGCTTCCTTCAAACTGGGTCTCCTTGCACCTTTCTTCTTGTATTCCCATCATTGCACCTTAGCACGGTAAAGCTCGCTGTCAGTCAAAGCACTGCCTGTTCCAGGGGAGCTGAGTCAGTGCAGCCCTGAGAGGAAGCTTGAAGGAGGCTGTGAAAATCTATTCATAGATGAAAGCGACATTCCTGCCACAGTGAGAGGTTGCTAATGACGCATGTATACAGTGGGAGTGACATAGGAGGAGGAGGAGGAGGTTTGAGGAGGAGGAGTGAGAACGGAAAGTGGGGCAGACATAGGATGCGAGACCTACAGCAAAGCTTGAGAGGGGCTGCATCACCTTTTGGAGAGGACCGAATTCTAAGGAGTCTGGTGTGGAATGCTTCACTAGCACAAGCTGCCCTGACATGGAGTCCACGTCTTTTGTCTGAATTCTCAGGTGGAGTAGTGGCCCCTGCATACATGGGCCAGACTGTTCAGCTCCATGATCCCTGCAAGATTTCTGACGAGTTACTAAGGGCCCTTGGACGCGTGTGGAAAAGAAAGGGGAGGGTGTGGAAGATGGAGGGGAGAAGACAGTCCTCCGTCCATTCAGCTGGGACGTATTATGTCTGAGGCTCTGCTCTAGGTTTGAAGAGATAAACAACACAGTCTGGGCCCTGAGAGAGATTGTAGCTTATTAAACTTTGGAGAGTTGTCCAAGACAAAAAAAAATCCCCCAATGCTGATATATGGAAAAAGGTCAGACTTTAGGGCTGTTTGCACATAAGACTAACTTATCCTGATGGATGCAATGTGCAGTAGACTGGTCCATGGAGCTCATGGAAATGCAGATTCTCCATCATTCCATCCATTGTCAATCATTTAGTGAGAACCTGCTAGTGCCAGGACTTAGGTTAGCTATTGGTATGTAACAGATGCCAGGAGTCTCTTGCCCCCTATCAGAATCTCAAGCAGCACTAGAAGAAGCCCCTGTGAGGATGTGAAGAGCAATACTGGCTGAGTGGATCATTTTGCTACCCAGAAAAGTACTATTTTCTCAAAAATGGAAGAGTATGAGTTTCCTTTACTGAAGCCCTATAAGCCCTGCCAGGAAAGAACGTCAAGGACTTAGGAAGGCAAAGTAGCAGAAAGACTACTGACTTTAATGGAGTTGGGTTTAGTCAAAGCTCTGTCATGATTAGGACCAATCAGGGGACTCGTTCTCCTCATCTGGGAATTAGATTTGGTAATCTTCAATCTCTCTCCCAAATTCAAAAGTTATGATTTTATACTATATTAAGGTTCTCAATTCCCAAATTTAGAAACTCTTTAATACACCAGTGAAACATAACGTAATACCCATCTGGCACTTTTCTGTGATACTGGCTGCATCTTCTCTAACCCCATCCCCATCCTGACTCCTCTCCCCACCCAGACCTATTTCCTACTATGTCAGAGTGCCAAAGAGGGAACATTTCTCTCGTGACTCATGTTAAAGCTTGAAGAAGGACTGTAGTGTGGAATAGTGCAAAAGTGCCAGATGGAGAATGAGGACTGCATGCTTCTAACTGTCTCTGTGATTTTGAGAAAGTCAGTTCACCTCAGGAGTCCTGCGCATCCTCATCTGTGTTTCCCCCCACCTCCGTCCTCTACTCAAATGCCAATCTGTGTTGGAAACTCTTGTACCATGAGCAAGAAATGAAACTTTCAGGTTTGGGGCTTATTTGCTGCAAATGCCTCATCTATCTTGACAAATACAATGTCTCTAAAAACAGCACAGAGAGTTTATTAAGACACAGATTCTCAGGCCCAACACTGACTGAATTAGAATTTTGAGTGGTTGGGGACAGGCATCATGTTTTCAAAAGCTCAGTCAGTAAATTTGATGCACACCAAAGATCCAAAACCTCCGGAAATAGGTATTTGCATCCGTTGATCATACGGCAGCAATTAACAGTGCCTTCTGAATCTCCTCTCTTACGGCACTCAGAAAATAACACTAGTTATATGACTCGCTGGGGCCAACAGAGGAAGCTCCTTGTGCCTAGAAGCGTCTGGGGTGAGAGTGTGGGAGGACGGCTTCCATGCCCCAGGCCTACCTGTCCCCAAAGCCAAGGGATGACCATTTCAGACTATCCTTTCCTCCTTTGTGAGGTGGGCAGAGGTGTATGGGTTGGGAGGCTCTGCTGTCAGACTGGCGGAGGACCTGAGACATGGGAAAATGTGATGTCTCACCCTGGCTTGACTCCGGGAGAGAGCAGTCAGAGGCCAACGTGGTAGATTCTGCCACCTGAGAGAACTGCGTCCAGACCCAGGAGCTGGATGGGAAGAGAGCAAGACAAAGTGGGAAGAGACTAGGGTTTGATAAGAATAACTCTAAAGGCTTTGCCAACTTTATAATTGTGCTTGTTTCTGCCCCGACTCTATGTCCATTTTATATGAGGACCCTGTGCCAGGAAGCAGAAAACAGCTTCCTCCAACCCACAAACACCTACCCTGTGCCAAGCACCGTATTCAGAAACAAAGCAGGATGTACACATAGGGCCAGGAAATGGTCCCACGTGCTTGTCCTCAGCACCTGGGGTTTTCTACGAGTCATATTGTGGCCCAGGAGCCTGCTTGTCAGCAATGACACCTTCCCTTTTTCCCTCACATCATCTAGTTGTCCAAATCTGAGCCCTGGTAAAGCAGTGGTACCTAAGGGACAGCCCACCGAAGGAGCTCCTCTCCTGCAGTTCCCACAGATTCCAAGGGCCCTTTGGGCTGTCCCCCTGCAACCACATGAGCGCAAAGTGCATGAATCTCTCAAAAATATGTCTGGGTGCAAGGCACAGATTTGGGATACTTTATACTAGAAGATGCTCTGATCTAAGAAATGATATGTTGCTACACGGCTAATAAAATGCATCATCTGTGTGCATTGAAGAGCCCTTTTAATCCTTAATTATTATCATTAAACACAAGGATAAGTGCTCTGGAATTTCATACTAGGGTGAGGCTCTGTGAACTAGTCCTTCAGTCTCCCCAAAGGGCTGGCTTAGGGCAACAGGGAGCAGGCCCTCAGAGATTTGGACATAACCACAGACATTCCTTTGAGTGGAATTATTTGGAATTATTTTACTGACAACTGGTTAGATGTTGAAACTATGTAAATTCTGTGGTTACAGGCTTTGTTTGGCATTCTCTTGGCTACATTGTTTCAGCTAGGTGGCTTGTTGACTGAGGTTACCATAGTCATCTTTCCAAAACCAGTGAAGGGAATTCCCAAAATTTTCCTAAATTACTAGGTATCCCTTAAAGGAAAGAAATAAAAGCTTTTGAAATAGATTCTTTAACTTGCTGTATAATCACTTCGCTCATGCAATAACCAAAGCTGGGGCCACTTGCATTGCTCATGGCCCCATTCTGCTTCAAGTTCATGTTTGTGCCAAATCTGCATTCAGTGCTTGCATTTGGCCCTTGCCATGTGCGTAAGTCTGTGCTAGGTGCTGTGGGGATTTCAGAAAAATTATAAGAGAGTCCCTAGTGTGGAGGAGCTTATAGTCTAAAAACAAAACAAGTATTGCCTGGAGCCATACAGAAAAAGAGTCAGAAGCACCAAACTCATGTAAGGCAGATTTGTTCAAATTCCCATTCCCCCACTTATGGACTGTCTGAACCTGGGTCCCACATGTAATCTCCTGATTCTCCATTTCCTCTGCTGCAAACTGAGGAAAATGATAATACGTTGAGAGGTAGTTAGGAGAATCAAGAGAGGTAATGCTCATAAGGCATTTAGCACAGAGCCTGCTCCCATAGTGAGGGACCAGTAACTGGGAACAAAGATGATGACGATAGTGATGAAATAAAGAATAGAGCAGCTAATTACAAGCAAAATTGCAAAATATGGACAAAAAGTCTGATAGGAGTTTGGAGAAAGAAGAAACCCTTGGGGTTGAAGTAATCAAAAAGGCTTTCTGGTAACAAAGCACCAAAGTTGAGCCTGGAAAGATATGTGGAATTCAGATGGGGGAGGTTAAGAGAGCTGACCTGCCAATTGGGCAAAACAACAACTGCTAGTGAACACATTCGAGTGGTCAGCTTGATGTGTTGTAGTATTCCATTTAAGGCTTCTGATTGCAATACTTCACTTTATTAGGTGACTACTGAAATCCAAGGAGCTCCCAAGAATTTGTACCATGGAAGAGGTATCCATGCTTAATTTCCTACTGACCTCTCCTAATTGCTTGATAGTTCCAAAGGCAACACCCTCAGATATTGCGAGTAGTACACTTTAAAATTAAAGGTTGCAGATGGAATTAAGTTTGCTAATCCACTGACTTTAGAATACAGAGATTATCCTGGATTATCTGGGTGGGTCCAATGTAATTACAAGGGTCCATAAATACAGAAGGAGGTAGAAAAGGAGGTCAGAGTGATGTAATGTGAGAAGGTCTCAACTCACCATGGCTGACTTTGAAGACAGAGCAAGGGAACCATGAGCAAAGTAATGTGAATGGTGTCCAGAAGCTAGAAAGGCGAGGAAACCAATTCCCCACTACAATCTCCATAAAGAAGGCTGACAACAACTTGATTTTAGCTTAGTGAGACCCTATTGGACAACTGACCTCCAGCACTATAAAATAATAAATTTGGGCTGTTTTAAGCCACCAAGTTTTGGTAATTTGTTACAGCAATGATAGAAAACTAATACATCAGGAAAAGCGTATTGATACAGATAGTGCAAATCTTCATTACATGATTCAGTTTCAGCTACTATATTTAAATTTCCAAAAGCTCTTTCTCATACGAAGAGATTTTTTGTTTTGTACCATCCTATTCTTGTTTTATTTGTATAATAAAAGCCAGATGACAAAGGAATACTATCTGTAGTTTGCTATAAAGAAAATAACTCTCAGTCTAGAATTCTATATGCATCTAAAATATCTTTCAATATTGAGGGTAAAACAAACACATTTCTGGCAAATACTGGTGGTGTTTACCATTCATAGACCCTCTAAAATTCTATCAGAACTACTAATAGATACCCTCCTGAAAATGAGAAATGTGGACAAATCTAAATAATCATTGACTGTATAAAACCATAAAAATAGTAACAACTAACTTAGGAGGTAAAGAAAGACATGCGAAAATAGTGGACAACAATATCATGTAATTCAGAAGATGAGTGATTGTATTTAAAGTTTCTAAAAACTCTTACATTGTTTGGGTGGAAGGTAGAAATGTTGAATAATTTTAGACTTTAAGTCAAATATGCATATTAAAATGGACAGATAATACTTAAAGGAATAGAAATGAATGTATATCTCCCAAAGCTGTAGAGGAGAGAAAAGGAATAAAGAAAACGTGATCAATCCAGTAAAGATAGGAGAGAAGAGAAGAAAGAAAGAGAGAAAGGAGGGAGGAAAGAGAGAAGGGAGGGAGAGGAGAGGGAGAGAGGGAGAAGATGGAAGGGAGGGAGAAAGAAACTATAGACCAGTTGTTTGTATAGAATGACCCTCAATTTGGGTTTTTTTTAATGCTTTCTCATGATCGATTCAGGCTACACATTTTTTAAAATAGTTTTTAAGTGACACTGAGTGTTACTCGTATTGCATTAGGAGGTATAGAAGATTAATTTTTTCTGTTATTGGTGATCTTGGCTAGGGTACTGTCTTCCAAGTTTTGACACTGTGAAATTACTAATTTTGATCTTTGTAACTAATAAATAATTATGCGGCAATACTTTGATACCATGTTGATTATTAAGCTTTTACTTATTACTCATCCACTGATGATTCTTGCCTGAATTGATTATTTACCACGTTAGTTGCAAAGGGGTGATTTTATAACTTCATCCTTCTTTCCACATTATTGGTTGGCAATCTATGTAATGTAGAGCTTTCCCTTCTCTTCCATTTATTTACCATTTGTTTATTTTTAGTTTTGATTCATCTATTACTATTCAGTTGAATGGGTTGTACTATATTACTGTCATTATTTGTTGGCCGGTGGATAGAAAGCCTATTGTAAATCTCTTTGGCCACTATCCAGTTTTGGCATTGTGTGTGTCAGGCGTTTTAAGGGCGATAGCCTACGTATTTTGGAGTTATATGGAAAATATTAAAAGATTGAAGTGGCACCAGGCATATTCTCTCAAAAATTCTCTATTCCTTTTCCCTAAATATGATTTCAAAATCTGGATACTCATCCTCAAAATAGATGTGGCTAGCAATGATGTGACATTCATGAATTCTCTTGAGTTACGCCAAGCATTTCTTGGCTAGGATGGGCCTTTATCTGTTGCTTATTTCATCACTTGTTTTTGCAGAAGAAGTTATCAGGGTTGTGTTGGGTTTTGATGCGTCACTTGCACAAGCGAAATATGTGCTACAGCAGCCCCAGCCTTTGATTTTTATGGTGTCTTCTCTCCATTATCACCACTTACCTCCAGCTCTCATTCGTTAGAGCAACGATTCTTATCTAATATCCCTAAAACCCTTGGGTAAACTTGGCCAGGAAAGAAGTATATCTTTATCTTTATTAAACTCTAAGAAAAAAATTAGCATTACTTTCAAATATGAATGTAAGCATGACGTCACTTAGTTATTAGCAGTACCTGCAACCTTGTCACCAATAGAAATAGCGTATTTTTTCTTATCACATTACAATTGTTGTAGATCTTCCAATATTTTTTTGCATTCCCCCCTGTTTCAAATGTAAGGTAGCTATCAGACCTGCCACTAGATCTTGTCACTTAATGCGTAATAAATAAGTTCCTATTACTGTTTCACATTTAAACATCTCTTGATAACTAAATTTCTAAACAATTGGCTTCCTTTTTAATTCTATGTATATTATTTTATGCATTTAAAAACATCATTCTGAGAAGAGGTCCATAGGCTTCCTCAGACAACAATGGGATTCATGGGACAAAAAGTTATAGAACACTTACATTAGGTCCTCTCATTAGCCTCTGTCATCTGAGCTGCTACATCAGAAGTAGGGATTCTTTTTGCCTTAAATCCTAGTGAAACATAGCCAAAGCTTCAGTGGCTTAAATGCACTTTCAAGGAGACTGACTACTAAAAGAAATATGGAAAGATTTCTCTGACCAGGTTGGGATGTCTATCGTGAGTTGTTCATGGTTTCTTGTACATTTTAAATCAAGATACGCTCATTATCTGAGTTCTGAGCATAATTAGTCTAATGATTGATTCTTTTTTGTCAAATGGTGAAATTTGTAACTATATTACGACACAAAGCTCACAGCACACACAGCCTAAAACCTACTTTGTTTTCTCATCTTATCCAAGATTATATTATCACATACAGAGCTGTAAGAAGGTGCCTTTACATGTTGTAAATGATTAAGAATATGGGCTTATGTTAGATAGATGAGGATTTGAATCTTGAACTCACTACTTACGAGTCCTGCATAGTTGGGAAATTATTTTTTCAACTCTATTAACCCTCAGTTTTCTCATCATTAAAATAGTGTTAATAGAAACTACATCACAATATTGTTGGGCAAATTAAAGGAGATCATATATGTAAAACTCCCATGATCTTATTTGGCCCATACATACTGACAATTTAGTGTATTCACCCAAAATTTGCATTCAAACTAAATAGATATGTAACAGATTGGTCAAACATATGAGAGAGTGAGCGACCTAACGCTGGAGAGAATCCTGATTAAATACCTTGCGATGTTATTGTCCCGGTGTTTGTCTGTTTCTACTCCTCCGATGGAATTCCAGTCCTGTTAATGGACCGATACGTGAGCATTTACTTCTGGTTTTGGTTGGTTTCATCACATTGAGTGATGAAGGTTGTTTATCTAGTCAATAGAAAGAAAATTGTAAATGTGTTTCTACTTTGCCGCCTCACCACCTCTGTCACTTTGATAGAGTGCTGAAATCTTCTTGTGAGATGATTTATTTGTTTTCAGGCAGATTAACAGATACCGGAAACACACTCATTTCCATTTCAAGTTCAGGGGAAAGTGTGTCTCTGTTTTGATCCTTTTTTGATTTCATAGATTTAGACAGCTTCTAGGCCGGCCTTTTCACAGTACAGATGAAGAGGCTAGGACCATGTCAAGCACAGCTAATTAGCTTTACCTCTGTTGTCAGAAACAATACAGTCCACTCAGTAAGACGTGAAATCTGGTGGACTGCCTTAAAAAAAAAAAAAAAAAAAAGCCTTCTTCAGATATACCTCTCATGAAATGGGCGTTAAGGAATAATTTAGAGAGGAGTCCCGAGTAGATAATGCCTATTAGTTTAAAAGAAACAGTTCCATCTGCCAGTGATGGACATCAGTAACCTTAAAGTTGTAGGGATCCTGACAGAGAGTAGAAAAACTACAACTGTTCCTACTGTAAAAAATGGAGAACAGGAATTTATTCCATCAATAAAGAAGAAACTGAGCATTCCTCCTACTTCATACTCTTCCCTCAAGTTATTTTCCAATTGGTGTCAATTGTAGAGACTATACTAATTAAATTTCTGCTCAAGGACAATTACCAGATGCTACCATCCTCTGATGAGCTCTCAGTGACAGGAGAACCAGACACTCTGAGATTCTAGTTGTTTATAGTGGATAGAAGGGAAATGCAGTGTTTACTATTTAAAGTGTTTATATTTGAAACAGTACCTGATATTTCCTAATGAAAAATAGCAATGAACCTGCTAATAAATACTAACATAGATCTATGAGAGAGGTTGCAGAATTATTTTAGGAGAGACCAATGCTTCAGACAAGAGGACAGGCAAATAGACACTTCAAGGTCCTTTTCCTTTAGAGCATCTATGATTCAGTAAATAAATGCTGGGGAAGTGTTGAAGCTTAATACATGCAGCAGAGGCGTTATCAGCATCTTACTTAGGCTCCCCTGTCACTTGGTATAATTTGTAAGAGCCAGATAAACATTATCCCGTAGCTGTAGTAACAAGAGTAAACAGCTTGCTTGGGTATCACTTTATAGGCTTCATTGGGATACTGTGCCACCACTGCACCATCTCTCAACCATTTTCCTCTGAATTATTTCAATTCAATTTATGAAAGTAACACATGCCTGCAATCTGAAGCAATGTGCAACTTTTTGCTGCTGAAGCCTTTCCTTGGCAGGGAAGAGACAGTTCCTGATAATGGCTTTCCAGACAGCAATTCAGCAGCCTGAATGAGCAGAAGGAAATCAAGTTGAAGAACTAAGCAAGACCAGTGATTTCAAGTGGAGAAATTGAAAGAAATCAGCAGATTGATAAGAAGCTAAATCTGGGCAGCAAGGGAAGTTCATAGCCTGTTTTTGATTCTTAGTAGGAGTGACTGGTGATTTTGAAGAACTCTGAAGAGTGATCCATTGCAATTGACCCCAGTAAATCCTCTCTCATTTCATTCTCAATGTCTCTCAAAGCTGATTTCTGCCTCTATTGAAAACTGAGAAAATTCCAAGCCAAATACTGACAACAGAAAAGGAGATGTGCTGAAATAGACTTACCGTTTTGGTGTGTGGTAGTAATAAGAAATAGGAGAAGGCAAATATAGAATGGCATGTTCTGTGGAGAAATTAGTTCCCAATATCTCCTTTATAATGTTTTCTATGAGCACTCTGCATCATAATGACTTCACGCTAATAAAGGGATTCTTGGTCTCGTTCTATGCTGAGGAGCTCACACTATGGAAGCAGACAGCATGGCGTCCATCCCAATTCTTCCACTGAGTCAATGTGAATAAATTATTCAACTTCTCCAAGACTCAGTTTCCTTATCTGTAAGAGGAGGATAATAAGATGACATTATTTCATGAGCTAATCCCCTTGAAAGTGTTTAGGACCATGTTGTGTTATTTTGTAAACACTCCATATGTGTTTATTAATATAAGCACTGCTTTGGTGGTGACTATGTCACGCAAATGAACAGTAAGAATCAATAATAGCTACCAATATTTTAGCATCCATTATGTTTCAGACAGTGAACTAAGAATTTTAAATATATTGTTATTAGCCCTCTCTGAACTCAAGGCAGAATACAGCAAAAGCTGTGTTGAGCGTCCAAGTTCCAGGAAAGTGAAACTTCAGCAATTGGTTAGCTAAGATGGGCGCAATTAACATCTAATCGAATGAGGAAAACACGAACATGTAAGTCATTCTTATGATCCTGTAAAAGAAAAACTATTCGAGATGCGATTCTTCCTACCAGGGATCAAAACGGAATAGGAATACTCAAAAAGGAAGAGTTTTGTCTTGGAGTTCCAAAAAACAACAGCATTTTTTAAATGTAAAAGGTCAGTTTAAGGCATTTTAGATCAGAAAAAAGCCAACCCTAGAAATTGTGGATTTGTCAGCATGTCTTGGACTTAGGAAGAATTTATAGACCAAATGAAGAAACTGTCACTAATAATCAATTTCTCATATGCCTAGGAGTTCATAAAGCAAAAAATAACAACACGCAGCTCAGCGTAATCTCATTCTTGCCCGACTCAAGTCATCATAGCAATATTTAAATACACAGTCAAGGGTTTCCTATCTAGACAGCAGGCTCCATTGAGAGTCTAAGTAAGACTTAAGAGCCTTTCAGAAGCCCATTGGAAAGGTACTACTCTGTTTTTAATTAGTATATCATTGGTTTATAACATTATATAAATTTCAGGTGTATATCATTGTACTTCAACTTCTATATAGGCTACATTGTGTTCAATAGCAAAAGTCTAATTGCCATCCATTGTGGTACAAATGTGTCCCTTTACTCCTTTTGCCCTCCCCTCTCCCCTCTGATAACTAGCAATCTGTTCTCTGTCTCTATGAATTTATGGTTGTTCTTTTTTATCTTCCACATATGAGAGAAATCATATAGTATTTTTCTTTCTCCATCTGATTTATTTTACTTAGCATAATATCCTCAAGGTCCGTTCATGCTGTCCGAAATGTCAAGATTTCATCTTTTTTATGGCTGAGTAGTACTCCTTTGCACATATATACCATATCTTCTTTATCCACTCATCCATCGATGGGCACTTATATTGTTTCCAAGTCTTGGCTATTGTACATAATGTTTCAATAAACATAAGGGTGCATATATCTTTTGTAATAGTGTTTTTGTGCTCTTTGGATAAGTACTCAGAAGGAGAATAGCTGAATCACATGGTATTTCTATTTTTAATTTCTTGAGGAGTCTCCATACTGTTTTCCCTAGTGGCTGCACCAGTTTACATTCCCAAAGAAGGTTCCCTTTTCTTCACATCCTCTCCAACACTTGTTATTTTTTGTCTTTTTAATAATAGGCATTCTAACAGGCATGAAGGGATATCTCATTGTGGTTTAACGTGGTTGTTATGAGCAAAAAAGGAAAGAAATGAGAAAAATACTGCTTGACAAGATTTGGCCATACAGCCCATTAATTAGAGGCTGTATTAGGGGTAACAGATTTCATTTTTTATAATGCAAACATCACTGGGACACATCTGTCAGTTTTCACACTTTATTGATAATTACTTCTATTAGAAAAGATTTTAATATAATACTAAGAACAGACAGAACTAATAAAATGGGAAAGTTGAAACCTTCAAGGAAGGCAAGATTGGGTTAAGTTCACCTGTGGGGTCTGTGAGGAGTGAAAATGTATATGGGGCATTGAAGATCCAGAAATTGCAAAAAGATAACTTTAGAGGAGATGAGGAAAGGTTTCAAAAAAAAAAAGGAGTTTAAAGGAGTCAAAGGTAAATCTATTAAGTTTCAAGTTCCATGTAACAATAATGCTGGTAAGCAGATGATTTCCCTGCAAAGCTATCTTCCTACTTTGTGTAAGCAGATCCCTGACAACTGCGCTATACCACATGAGCAGTAAACAGGTTGGAGATGAAACTAAACCTAAGCAGCTTGTGCTCATTTCTTCACCCACACTCACCTGGCTCCAGGGAGCTGGGCTAATGACGCTGATGGAGGGAGTTTAGCTGACTTAACTTAGTGATTCCCAGTCAGCGTTCCCAAAGGCAGTATAGACATTCATATACACAGGCAACTGTGGGAAGGTGCTAGTTGTGAGATGTTGCTGATTCTGTATTTTTGAAAGTAAACAATATAGATAATACATGAACTTAATATGATTGTGAGAGATTCCACTATAAAAATGTGCATGAAGTATATATTTCTCACCTCCTACCCCAATCTTACTCCCTTTCTTAAACGTACGCATCAGTTCACAGCTTCATGTTTTCCTTTCGGATTTCTGGGATTACATAAGGCCTTTCCCACCCAAAGGAAAATAATAAAAAAAAAATTCTCTAATATTGTCTTGTAATGCTTTTATAGTTTTCTTTGTAAAAGTGGGTTTTAATCCCTATATAACGTATTTTTATCTACAACAGGTGGTAGAATTCTTTTTTTGAATAATAGCTGATTGTTCCAACATAATTTTTTTCTCCACTGATGGTAAATGCCACTTTGATCATTCAAGTAATAACTATATTCAGCCCTGCTATTGGACTTTATTTTGTTCTATTGACCTATTTTTCTATTTCTGTGCTATTATGACTCATAATTGTTGTAATTTTATCATATATTTTGTCCTCTGCAGGACATGTTCCCTTCAGCGCCCCTTTGGGTGGACAATAAATAGATATTCGTGCACATCTCTATCAGATGAAATCAAAAAGACCTTCTCAAGTTTTATTTTTTTAAAACCCTCACAGAGTTTTTGTTAACTTTTAGATTAATCTTGGCAAAAGTGACATATTTCTATGATTGCTTCTTCTTATCAAGTAATGTGGATTTTCCCTAATATATTCAAGTTTTATGCTCTTCCGTATTATAGTTTTCATTATGTAAGTCTGCTCACTTCTTATATAGTCCCCTCTAAAGTATTTTTGAAGTTTTGATGCTATTTTAATGGAAATATCTTTACTGAATTTCTTTCTTTTTATTTATGCATCATGGTTGATTTTTAAAATAACACAAATAAAAGAAAATGGATATTATTAGAATTACGTTGTTAATTCATTAGTTTACTATAATGTATATTGTAAACCCAGAACAAAAACAAAGATCAAACTTTACAGAATGAAAAACAGCAGCCTCTTGCCTTACCTGCTTCCAGCCCAGACCCACTGTCATGTCCTTTCTTTTTAAATGTTTGAGTTCTTTGTTTTTCTGGTACTTAGCACCATTTAAATAATAGGCTTGTGGCTTTGTTTCTTGGTTTATCAACTTTAGATACTATACATTATCTCCTGCTTTAAGGATGATATAATTCTGCCACCTGTTTCATGTGGGCACCTAAGAGCTACGTTCATCCATTGTGAACGTCAGCCGAGTATAGGACTTGCCTCTGGTGACTGTGGGTGGCACAGCATGTCTTCTGGGATATTCTGAGGACCCGTCCTCTGGGTGTGGCAGCTTTACTCTTTCCTGGGATCACTGACTACCTAGAGCATAGCTCTTCTCTCTGTGTCCTGTTCATTCTCACCATTTTAGTCCAGGGAAAATTTCTATTGCTCCTATGAGGACTAACACAAACGATGATTTTCTTCCCATTGCCCCTGGGAACCCTTCTGCTCTTTTTTATTGGCTGATTTTCAGTTTTGAACATTCCCCAAAATGGCTTGCCAATCATTCCTTGTATGTATTTTGGGCTATAATACCCTCTAGTCCTGTGTCTCTGTCATTCCCATCCTACTTGATTTCTATATTTCAGAAATTTCTTAAGACTTCTAGTCTGCTTTCCAGATTCTTTTCAGTCAATGAGCTGTCCTTAATATATATATATGTATATATATATACATATATATATATCTTTTCTCATTTCAAGATATTTGAGGATGGGAGGGGGAATAGATGCATGTACATGTAGTCAGCCATCTTAATCCAATCTTGAAATAATTAATGCTTTAATATTATTTTTCTTTAACACATAACAGCATCAGAGCCTCCAGGAGCCCCCCAGGCACTCCGGGTAAGCTGTCAGGAGAGCTAATGAGTATAACCACGACTAGGCTAGCCACTGCTACTTCCAGTTGCCACTGTACAATTTTAAGTACCCTTTATTCATAGATGTAGAGTGTTTCGTTTAGACTTATAACTGACCATTGCAGAAAGACAGAAAGTACAAGGAACTTTGATGTTGGAATATAAAAATTAAGGACAAATATGAGGCCGGCCCAGTGGCATAGGGGTTGAGTCTGTGAGCTCTGCTTCGGTGGCCCAGGGTTCGCCAGTTTGGATCCTGGGTGCGGACCTGCACACCGCTTATCAAGCCATGCTGTAGCAGGCGTCCCACATATAAAATAGAGTAAGATGGGCACAGATGTTAGCTCAGGGCCAACGTTCCTCAAAAAAAAAAAAGAGTTAAGGACAAATATAAAAACAATCATAATTCAAGACATCTGCCTCAGAGATATTTGCATTATCCGCAAGTTATAGCCATAAAATAAAATATCTTTCGTAGCTTGTGAAGATGGATTTATAACTCCCAAAAACCATTTGTAATGCAGAATATATTATTACTATATCCAATTTAAATTTTAATTGATTGGGAATAAAGACTAGCCACACCAAAATGGGCCGTTTGAAAAGAAATGCTTGCAATAGTAGTTTAAAACCTTCTCTCTCATCTGCTATCTTAGATATAAGACCTCCAAATGTAAACATAAACTCCAAAATAAAAAAAAAACTCAGTTGTTTTAACAGTTAAGAAACAGATTTAGTCTATTTTGATTACTAAAACACGTTAAATTTCAACCTACATTTGTATATACATTGTCAGTAAGCCAACATTATCATTTGACAGTTTGTTTGAAATGTATTCTTTTATGAAATAATTAACTTCAAGTAAATTAAATTGTGTGTCTTTACTTGGTCAGTGTGGAAAATTGCACTTTGCTTTCATATAACATGAACATTACTAAAAATTTCGTTGAAGTGAAATTCAACCTTTCAATCTTTCAATAACACAATCTTTAATCTTACATCTAAATTAAATTTTTATATATATTTTTTTTTGCTGAAGAATATTCACCCTGAGGTAACATCTGTTGCCCATCTTCCTCTTTTTGCCTGAGGAAGATTTGCCCTGAGCTAACATCTGTGCCAATCTTCCTCTATCTTGTCTGTGGGTCACAGCCCCAGCATGGCTGCCAACAAGTGGTGCAGGTCTGCACCAGGAACCGAATCCGGGCCACCAAAGAGGAACACGGTAAAAGCAACCACCAGGCCACAGGGCTGGTCCCAAAAGCAAAAGATTTTATTAAAATCATTTTTTATTCAATATCCTGCAAATATGATGAAAAGACTTGAAAAATGCTGAGAGGGTTCATGATATATCAGAACATGCTATGATACCATGAATGTGATTAAGTCAAAAAAGTCTGGGAAAGGCTATTTAAAATAACTCTAAGGAGCACCTTCAGCAGTGGAGGAGAACAATGAAATTCCATTAGCCATTGTCACTTGGAGAGGTAGTCCTATTGCAATGTTTTTACTTAGTTTTTTGACGTTTATGTTAATGCCACTGGTAAGCAATTTTGAAAATCACCTAAGTCTCAAAAAGCTAGCTATGATCAATCTAAATTGACTGGAGGACAAATATAAAATAATAATTTTATTATCCGTCATTCGACATTGAGCCAGAGAATATATCAAATAATGTTTTTAAATTATTTTGATGAAAACTATATTTATTGAATTTACAGATGTAGCAAGGATGGCTAGTATCTGACTACCAGTTTCACGCTTCTGAACAAGTTTGTTAATTTAGGAAAAATGCATCCAATATAGCTATGTGCTATTGGTTAGGGTAAAGTTCTCCCTTTTTGACTACAGTAGCTTAGTAACATCATGTAGATAAAGCTCATGTTGATTGCAAATTCCATAATGATAATATGGGAGAGAAAAATAATGTGCTAAAACAATACACCAGTCATTCAGAAAACAGAATCCTAGGTGAGGCAACTTCTTTCAAAATGAGTATACTTTGAAGATAAGTTTAAGCTTAAAAATTGGTCTTATGGAGAGCAGTTGCAAATTTGTTTCCTGTACTCACAGGGCAGACGATAGTCACATGAGCTCAATGTTTCACTAACATATGCAGGATGGTTTGCAATTCCAAACACATTAGCTATCTTTCTATTTCCATGACATTCAAGAAAGCATATCAGAATCTAAACGGGTAAGAGTCATGAATTTTATTATATGGAGAATTTTAACCAAGTCTTATACATAAGACAAGAAAATATTTCAAAATATTTTATAATTTCAACCATTATTAATTAGAACAACGATTTATGATAAACCTCACAAACACTGTCACATACCAGTATATTGAGACGCCATCACTGAGAATCACCACTTCAGGCTGCCACAAATGTACATCCTTAAAGATTTTTGAGGTACTTGATGTTTGGTTTGTTAGGGCTGCTCTTCAAAGTACCACAAACTGAGTGGCTTACACCACAGAAATTTATTGTCTCACAGTTATGAAGGCTAAAAGTCCGAAATCAAGGTGTGGGAAAGCTTGGTTCCTTCTGAGGGCTACGAGGAAAGGATCCATTCCAGGGCTTTCTCCTTGGCTTGTAGATGGTCATCTTCTCGCCCTGTCTCTTCACATCATTGTGCCTCTATGCATGTCTGTCTTTGTGTCCAAATTTCCCATTTTTATAAAGACACCAGTCATATTGGATTAGGGCCCATCCTAATGACCTCATTTTAACTGGAGTACCTCTGTAAAGACCCTATCTCCAAATAAGTACCACAGTCTGAGGTGCTGGGCATTAGGACTCCAACATATCTTTTCTGGGGAAGAGGGGACACAATTCAACACATAACACTTGATTTGGGGACAAAAAAAATGCTTGGAATAATAAAATTAATCTCTGAGAAGATGGCAACTCCTTGAGTACACAGCTGCTTGAGTCCAGACTACCAGCTAGCACCAGCTGAGAGGGGGAATGAAGAAGCTTCCATGATGAACAATTCTCATCCTGAGTGGCTGACATTATACACACCGTCTTAAATCCTGAAAGATCTAGAAATAAATGTGGGAACTGGGAGTGAGAAAGCTTATTTGGGGAAAGATATTAAACTAAAACCTTAATTGATTTGGTAAATGTAGGAAATTTCCTTAAATTATTTTCTGCTGCCATGCTTACCTCAGCCCAGGACCTCTCAGTGCCCATTTCTCCTCCAGATTGCCCTAAGAGCTGAAAATGCTAGGTGCACCAGTGTTCATATATGTATAACTCCTGTTATATCTTCAAAGTTATTCATAATGAAAATAATTGGGTTTTAATTTACTTGGGTTTTTTTTCATATATTTTCTCTTCACTCTAAAACTGGGTAAAGAGAAAATATTTTGATTAAGAATGATATAAAATATCTCAAAGATAGAAGCAGGTAAATCAAGAAGGCTATAGTTTCTAAATAGAGGAATACTTCCTTTTGAAAAACATTCTAACACTACTTCTTTTCAAGGATTGCACACAGGCATACACACACACACACACACACACATTCTTACATGGAGGCTGGCAAAGCTATAGCCTGGGGCTTGACATGATGCCTAGGACCTACTGTATAAGTTGTGGGGCTCAGCATAAAATGAAAATACAGGACCCCTTGTTCACAAATTATTAAGAATGGAAAGACAAAGACAACAGAGCATTAAACCCTTGCAGGCCTTTTAAGCATGGGCCCTTTGTGACTGTGTGCGTCGTGTGCCCATGAAGCTGACACTGTTGATGTCACACGGTCCCTGAGAGGTACATGGCTCCCCTCTGAGCTCTCTCACCCTAGAGAATAATTTTCACTAGAATTGAGTTTTCTTATTTTATAATACAGGAGAATATCTTAAAGTTTAGGGTTGGACTAACTAAGAGAAGTTTTGAAGCCTAAACGAAGGGTAGGATGAGACCTCCCATTTATGTTCCTATTAGAAAACGCTGGCATGCAACATACAAAAAAGAGGAAAGTAAAGATCCCCTTTACTTTCGCTTATTGTTCCCTTGTTGTTCTCCATTTCTTCTTCTCTCTTCCGTCCTCATGTCTCTCTTCCACATAGCTGACCAGAACAAGGAGTGGAAGCATGATCTCATGTGTTTGCGTACTTATGAAAGCATTGGTTTACAGTTTCTGTTTTATGTTTAAAGGAGTTGAGTCAATAAGAATAATAAACTTTGCATAGCACCTCACTTCACAGAAAGAGTTTGACAAACAGGATTCACCTTCGCTTTAGACACCTTAAAGAATTTGGACAAAAACAATATTTCCTGAATAATAATGGTGCCTTTCATGCTAAGAGGTACTTTTTACCGTGATGGAGATAGAAGGTCAAACGGCTTGGATGGGTTTTCATTTAAATTCATATATTTTTTTAATTGAGACATAATTGACATATGAGATTATATTAGTTTCAAGTGTACAACACAATTATTGGATATTTGCATTATTGCAAAATTGTCACCACAATAAGTCTAGTTAAAATCCATAATATAACATAAAATACCTCTGTTATTAATGACATGGATCTGACCTCTAGAATTCTCGAGAACTTAAGCTGGGAGCAAATCTCTTGGGTCACAGTCAGTTACTATATTTATTTGCCTGGGGTTTCCTCTAAGCTGATCCTCTTATTGGCAGCAATTCCAAGGGCTTTGAAGAAAACTGTCCTTTCCATGGAGTATGACTTCCCCTGGTGATTGTACCTGTTTAGCAGACGCAGCATGTCCCTGGAGAAGTAGACGAAGGGCCAGGCTCACAAGGTTCTTCAGTCCCCACCCAAGAGGTATGGTAAAAAAAGACTCATGTGTATCAAGTAACTGAATTTTAATAAAACCATCCAATATGAGATATTTGTATTGTATGATTTAAGAGCACTAGCACTTATGGTTTCAGAAAAGTAGGCTCATCTCATTTTTTGTATTTCAGGTGACACGAAAGAGACTTTCTTTCAAATATTTTCTCTCTGGGATTACGCTTCTATAAAGTTTGTGTCTTGAAGAGGTGAGCAGAGAAGAGACTTCTCCTTATAAAGAGGGATGTGTGGGTCCGTGTGTTCTCTGCCTCAAGCCCTGGTGGTTCCCAGGTGACAGGCACACCTTGAGGAGCAGGAATTAGTGACCGCTCTGTCCATTCCTTGCCGTAGCCTCATCTTCTAGCACAAAGTATTCTGGGCTTAATTTAACTTCCTCAGCAAATGGAAATAAGACTACTTGTCTTGCATGGATCAAATGACAGAAAATATATCAAAGTGACATGTCATAAATATAAGATAATGTTATTTTGATGCATGTGCTAAACACAATATTGATAACAATGTATAGCACATATCCTAAGGGGAAAATAAGTATTGAAATATTTTCTGATTCTCTGTCAACTTTGGCCCAAGAACACCAGTACCCTTTCATCCACCAGGCTGCCCTAAGAGCTGAAAATGCTAGATGCATCAGTAATCACACGTTCATAACTGCCATTCCTGTTATCTTCAGAATGCAAAACAGAATTGTACCGTGAAAGCTTAACAGTCCTGACTAAACTACTCCCATCCCCCCAATTCACTGCAAAACACGATATTTTATCCTTTTTTAAAAATCTCCTTTTTTTTTTTGGTTAGGAAGATATGCCCTGAGCTAGCATCCATTGGCAATCTACCTCTTTTTTTTTGCTTCAGAAAGATTAACCCTGAGCTAACATCTGTTGGCAATCTTCCTCTACTTTGTATGTGGGATGCCTCCACAGCATGGCTGATGAATGGAGCAGGTCTGTACCCTGGATCCGAACTGGTGAACCCAGGTGGCCAAAGCAGAGAGCACTTTAACCACTC
Source organism: Equus caballus (assembly GCF_041296265.1). Lineage (NCBI taxonomy): Eukaryota > Metazoa > Chordata > Mammalia > Perissodactyla > Equidae > Equus > Equus caballus. The sequence continues at coordinate 29,456,168 of NC_091704.1, forward strand.
AGCCACAGGGCCAGCCCCCAAAATCTCCACTTTTAAGGGAGTTTTTCTTGAACTGCAAAACAATGAATATGTGTTGCATAAATAACAAAGGTATTGCAAAAACAATCATTAACCCACAAATCTAAAGTTATCCAGAAATAAAACAGAACTTAAACATGATCTGGACGCTGACTTAGAAGCAGCTTCACAGAGATGGTTCAAATTTTCTGTATTGCAAATGTAACTTTGGCTCAGCTCCCTGGATTTCGATTTATCATTCATGACTGCAGAACACATGCTACTCAGAAATAAAAGAAGGCTCCCTAATTCAAGTTCAGTTAAATTAAACTTCCTTTGAAATTTTCAAAAATGGCAATTATTTGAAGTAACGGTGTTGAAGTGTTGGCACCCGAATGCTTTCTGACAATTCCCACAGTGTGTTTCTTTACAATATGGTTTAAACATTCTTCATTGTTAACGCTGAGTCACGCAACTCTTTACATTTCCTCTAATTCAATCCATCACATTTAGACATGCAACGCTGTTTAAGATTTTCACTCCCTGGAACAAGCTCATGAGTGTCGTTGCAAAAAAAAAAAAAAAAGCACAAAAGATTGAGAAAAGACACAACACGATGCTCTCAAAGAAAAGTGAAATGGCACATGACATAAAAATGTAATTACTCTTTGAAAATTGGTGAGTGATTGAAAACAGGCTTGTGATGATGTGCGAAGTAAAGGAAAACACAGTTCGTGCCTGGAGTTTTCTGACTCTCTGGAAGCACATCAGGATTGTTTTGAAAGTAAGGCAGCTGTCATCTGTCCACCTGCTGCTGTCAGTGGCCTGACTTGAGGTAGGAAGGGTTTGTTTTCAATCTCCTAGTTCACGGATTTTCTTTTTACCCTCCCAAGACTGGTAGGCCAGAGTGACATATCTGTTGAGAAAAGATAACAGGTCATATGTGTTCTTTTCAAACACACTTGGGGAGGGGCAGCACAAGCCGCCAGTAGTGCCAACTTGAAATCAACACTTAGCATGCACATGTGCACATGCAACAAATGTAGAAGGAACGACCTGAATAGAATAGTCCTGGGTGGGGAAGTCACCTGGCTGGCTGGTTTTTAAAATAGAAATAAAATGACTCTTTGTCCATTTTTTAATTCTCTCATTTCCATCTTTTGCATTTTATAGGCCCTAGTTTTAAGTTTAACCTGTTGGTTTTTGGGGTTTGGGTCTTTACCCAATGAACTTGTAATACTGGGCAGCGGAAACTGTTTACCTAGGGACAAAGTGTCCTTCAGGAGAGAGTGATCTTAAGGTAAATGGAATCAGGAGAATAACCTGAGCCTGATAACAAAGACCAGCATAGAGTGTGTGTGTGCTGGATGTATATGTGTATGTGTGTTGTTCTGTGTGTGTGAACCAGACATCCAGCCTGTAGCAGATAGCACCAGAGTGCCTTAAAGCAAGAGAGGACTGACGAGATGGCACAGGCCACATGGCCACTGGCAAGTCTTGTCTTTGGCCATGTGAGAGACTTCATGGGTTCTCCCAGAAACATGCGGATAATGCTTTGAGGTGGGTGGAGATCACCCTGGAATGGATGGGAAGGTCTGTAGAGGTGGGGTCTGTTTGTATTAGCGTCGTTGCCTTTATAACCTCCAGGCTTGTGGAGCCCCAGAAACACGCATTATCTGCATCTTGTCATGCAGTAAACTAGATTCTCTTCAGAATCAAAGTGACTCTCCTTGGGTAAATGAGGCACTTACGTGAGTTGCTTTTACACCTTTAGGCTATTAGTAGGAGTTATTTGGCATGAGGAAGAGCATTGCCTCGTATGTTTCTTTCCCACACCATTTATCCTGTTTTCTCTCACCAGCTTCTGTCATTCTCTGTGTGTGTCTAAACAGTAACGCAAAATGATCTTATATGCCCTTTATCCATTATTTAAAACTAAAATTTTAAAAATCGCCAGCCTACCTTTCAATCGTAAGTTTCATATCAAAATTTTCTCAAAACAACTCTGATGAGAGTTGTTTTCTGTCAAAATATTCTCAACCTACTGATATGAGCTTTGAGGCTTTTGTGATACAAATATAGACAAAGGCATTTTTATCTATATTTTGAGGAATTCAGGAGACATCTACCCCTAAGAATTTGGGAATAGGGGAAACAAGACTTCCTTTGGGACATTAGTAAAACACATCCACTCTGTATGGTCATACATATGATTTATGAGAATCAACCAAGAATTTGTCTGTAATCATGTATATCTACATGGGAACCACTAACCCATAGGTAGAAAAAGTAAGCCATACCCATTCAAGCACTACTTAGGTGTGTAGTGCCCTGCCCAGCCAGGAAGAGCTCTACCCTTCCAATAGATGTGACCATTTATAAAATTGATACCCTGACACTACTAAACTCTCTTGCTCTATAACAAACTCCTCTTGTTCCGGTTCTTGTTCACCAAACCCTGTGAAAATGTAGTTTCCCACATAGCTTATCTCTCAGGAAAGAATATATGGGCCTACTGAACCAGACGATTCGGCCCCTTCATTGAGTTTTAATAGAACAATCTCTGTGAACATGGTTGTTTGTGAATCCCCAATGATCACACAATTTGTGTGCCAAAAGATCAGCCTGCAAGTTTGAGGGCCAGACCCTGGACCTCAGTGCATCCAAAAAAGCAAATGTTTGTCTAGGAGCAGGCCTCTCCTGGTGATGCACACGTCTGCTCTCAGAGGACACAGGCAGTCTTTCCACTTATCCCTGCAACTGTGGGTGTTAGAGTTTGGTGGGGAGAAAGGTAATCCACTCTATTGCCAACAAATGAAAATAAATAAATATTTACAAATTGGTAAACACTCAATAAACTGGGTAGCTCTTTATACAACCTTCCCAGAAATATGGTAGAGTGCAATTGATTAAGTTGCTGCTTACTAAAATGCAATCTTATCTTAGCCTGGCTCCCTGAGATATCCCCAGAGCATTCTGACAAGAGTCCTTGATGGAGAGATGTAGGCTTACAGACAGGTTCTTAGATAATTGTCACAGATGGTCAATCACATAGAGTATGTGTGTTTTGTTAGTTTAACTCTGAAATGACAATATTATTTTCTCTATCTTAAAATTATTGAGCATGGAGAAGCTTACCCATGCCTCATACTTTAAAGAAAAAAGTTTTATTAATGATTTGAGAATATTTGCTCTAACACTAAAAGGGAAAGTCCTACCAGAGTTACGTTTTGTGGAAATTTTAACAATATTAAATTTTAGTTGAAAGATAGACTAGAAAGGTAATTATTAGAAACTGTAATTATTAGTAGCAGTTACTAGGGTGCTGATATGAACTGTATTATTGACAGTCTTTGGTGACATCACGTAGGTATGCTTTGGCATTGGCAACAACAACAAAAAATTTCTCAAAACCATGCTAAATATTCTCAAGTGTGGAAAACCATCAAATCCTTCAAGCAAAGCAAATCTTTAAAGAGTGAAGAAGAAATCAATTACACAATATTTCCAAGAGGCGGCTACAACTACAGAGAGTTGGAGTGAGCAGGAGATGCATGGGCGGCTATTTCTCTTCCTGATAGACCCGCTTGGAAGTTTCCTCTGCAGCCCACTCATCAGGTGGAGGCCAGGCTTTGGTCCACCATCTATCCTTGCATTCTTCCCTTTTAGGAAGGTCTTAGGAGGCAAGCATCTTGATTGTGGAGCTGGTGAGCGTGAAGGAGCAGGGCTGGAAAGCAGCGAGAAGCCAAGCCTTGACAACTTTCTTCAGGAACTAGAGTGAATGCCAATTACCAAATCACTAGGGAGTTTTCCATTTGAATGAAGATTTTGGGGGATTGGAAGTATTTTTACTGTGTGCCTACCTTCTGCCTAATTTTTTGTAAAGATAAATACATATAGTTTACAGATTTTTAAAAATATATTTGCAGCAAGGAGAAGCTATGATGCACATTACTTACACAGCAACAGGATACTGTGTCTAGGCTCACATTATGCCTGATCATTTCTCTCAGTCCCGGAGGTTTCACATATTATTAGACTAAAGCTCTTAACTCAGTTTCCCTGATGAATTACACTCTTTTAGCATCACAAAGTCCAAGAAGTGTGATATAAAAAGGGGTTGGCAAACTACTGCCAAGGGGTCCACATCTGACCTGTGGCCTACTTTGGGAAATAAAGTTCTGTTGGAACACAGCCATGCCCGTTTGTTCAGTATTGTCTATGGCTACTTTGTGCTACAATGGCTGAGTTACGTAGTTGCAACAGAGACTGCGTGACCCACAAAGACTAAAATGTTTATTATCTGGCCCTTTACAGAAAACATTCGTCAATTTCTCACATAAGGCAATGTTCCAAAAACATTGTTGCACACTAATGTGAGGAACAATTTTAAGATTGTGATGACGAGTTTGGTTCTTTTAATTAATTTATTTCATGGTAACTTACAAGGTTGAAGGATTAAAAAATGCTTCACACTAGTTTTACAGGACACATTTTGAACTCTTAGTTTTACATCCAGTGTCTATTATTTCCAAGAAAGCACTGAGGAAATTGTAACAAGAGAACAGAAACTGGTTAGAAATTGTGCAACTGAGATATCTGTATTCTCATGTTCATAGTAGCGTTATCCACAATAGCCAAGTTGTTGAAACAACCTAAGTGTCCATCAATGGATTAAGGGGGTATAGAAGATGTGGTGTGTGTATATATATATATACGCATATTATATATTATATATATATAATGAACTATTATTCAGCCTTAAAAAAAGAAGGAAATTCTGTCATTTGTGACAACATGGATGAATCTGGAGGGCATTATACTAAGTGAAATAAGCCAGACAGAGAAAGACAAATACCGCATGGTATCACTTATACATGAAATCTGAAAAAAAAAAAAAATCAACTCATTGAAACAGAGAGTAGAAGACTGCCAGTGATTGCCAGGGGCTTGGGTTTGGGGGAAATAGGGAGTGGTTGGTAAAAGGGTACAAACTTTCAGTTATAAGATGAATAAAGCCTGAAGATCTAATGTATAACATGGAGACTATAGTTGATAACTCTGCATTGTATGATTGAAATTTGCTAAGAGAGTAGAACTTATATGCTCTCACTAAGAAAAAAAGTAAATATGTGAGGTGATGGATGATGGATGTGTTAATTAACTTGGTGGAGGGAATCCTTTCACAATGTGTATGTAAATCACATCATCACACTGTACACTTTAAATATCTTACAATTTTATTTGTCAATTAAACCTCATTAAAGCTGGGGCAAAAAAAGAAGTAGTTCAACTGATTTTACAGAAAAGAGATTTTAATTCTTATTCCATGAATGCAGGCACATCATCTTCAGAAGAATTTAAAAAATAGACTTTTTTCCTAAGTAATTTGGACCCTTTTGTTCCTGATTTAGACTTTAAGTGAACCACTGAAGTAACAAGAGAAAGGATCTTTTTAATAACATATAGAGTTTCATTCATTCAACAAAGGTACATTGAACAGCGACAAAGAAGCAGGCCCTGACAGGGGCCCTTGAGCTCTAACATTACAGCAGAGACAGTCCCCTATGAGAAGTGGAAATGCACCTGCCCGAGCTGAATGGGATATGGCCAGGTATCAGCCACGGTTTCCAGAGGGAAGGCCTGTCAACACACTTTCCCACTTGTGAGCTCAGCCAACCACCTCCCAGAAAGATTTCTAAGAGGATCTGTGAGTTAATGTTTACCAACTGCTTTAATATCCTAGATCATAAAGGGCACATCAGAGAGAAGTGGCCGTGCTGGAATGTGGAGGCTGTTCAAAAATCCAGCCCAGCGAATCTAATGATTTGTTTTCCACATTTATGTAACCTCCTTCTGCTATCAAGAAACCTGAGAGCGCTCCGAGGAAGTTTATACTAAAGGAAATGGAGAAAATGTACATTGTTTTTGAGTTGTTTTGTTAAGGCTTCTAGATGGTCAGAGTGTGTGTTTTATAGTTATGAAAGTTTGTCCAGCTTGTAGAGGTGTTGTAGGTTTAAGTTTTGGAGCCAACCAAGATTGGGTATCATGCCGTGCCTCCCTAGAAAAGGAAATATTATGAGGGCCCTTGAAATAATCTTAAGTCTGCCTTTGAAATAGTTATAAATGAATTTGGCCTTGGTTCAACATAGGCCAGTGAAGAGAACATGCCAGGGGGAAATGTTTTTGTCCACCCTGGAATGGCCAGTTGTCACTGTGTGCCAACGAGTAGGGGGCACAGAATCGCCGGATCTGTAGGAATAAGCAAACAGTTCTGTTTTCTCCAAAGAAACTCATTTCCCTGAGCTTCATATTGACAATTGTGAGCTATATTTACAAAGGGGTTTGTATGCAAAAGAAGCACCCGCTGGAGCAGTGGCAAATATTTACCCCAGCAGGTCTCGGGAGCCACCCCACCCAGTTTGCTTTTTATAGAATCAGGTGATAACAAATTTCAAAGTGCTGGTTTGAGAGACAAGTATTTACTGGCATAAAAATCTTCTTTAATTAGTATTTATCTCAGAGCCAGGGTGACATAAGTTGCCAATTATGCTGATATAATAACAGATTGAGATATTCTTGTATGGAAGGGAAAAAAGGATAATAGACATGCCTTTTGGATTTGGAGTAGATGTGTTTAAATTAGCTTGATTTGACCCTAAATTAGCTTGGATCCAGTCTGGCCTGCATTTAAAATAGCCTTCCTAGCTTTGGTCTTGAGCACTAGGAATTTCAAACTATATTTGCATAGTTAACGCAATACATCATCTCTATGCTTCTTAAAGATGACTTTTTATCCCAACATTGATTAGTGGGAAATTTTACACATATCCTAGGAGCTGATTATCTCTATAAGTGCTAAAATAAGCAATTTTTTTTTTTAAAGATTTTATTTTTTCCTTTTTCTCCCCAAAGCCCCCCCGGTACATAGTTGTGTATTCTTCGTTGTGGGTTCTTCTAGTTGTGGCATGTGGGACGCTACCTCAGCGTGGTCTGATGAGCAGTGCCATGTCCGCGCCCAGGATTCGAACTAACGAAACACTGGGCCGCCTGCAGCGGAGCGCGCGAACTTAACCACTCAGCCACGGGGCCAGCCCCTAAAATAAGTAATTTTTAAGGTAAAAAATTTGAATTGAGAAGTATCTTTTATTTCCATTTAAGTTCTAATAAGAAAATATTTTACTAGAAATCTTCTTTGTATATTAAATGCCTTAAAATATACGCACTGCTTATAACAGAGCCTGTTATATAGTAAGAACTCAATTAACTATATATACATTTTTCAAACATTTACAAGGATGATTATTTATAATATGGTTTTTAAAAAAGGAGAGTCTAGACCACATTGTTCATTTTTCTCATTGCCAAAAGTCACAGTTAATGTTTGCATACCATTTGTTATCTACTAGTCCCTAAGCTAAACGCTTACTATATAATTCATTTAATTCTCAGCCAACCCTATGAGATAGGTGCTATTAGTACACCCGTTTGATCTGAGGGGACACTAAGGAACAGAGTGTTGGGTAACTTGCCTGGGCTCACGTAGCTAGGAATTGGCACAGCTGAAATACGAACCCAGAGTATCTAGGTCCAGAGTCTGTGCACTTGGCCCCTACGCTGTCCAGCCAGTCAAGAAGTCACGTGTATTCAGGTACTGGAATTAAGCAATGTCCCATAAATTCTATCTTCTCCAAGAGTCTATTAAGCACGTCTCATTTACTCACACTTCGATACCATTATGATAGATGTGCATTATGGTAAACCCAAAGCAAAATCTTGAATTCCATTTGAATCAATAACAGAGTGCAGAATATGTAATGTGTTATTCACATTTGAGAAGGTAATCAATAGAAAGCACAATAGAATTAACTTATGAAAATATTTTATGAACTAGGACTGCCTACCCCTTTCGGCATGACTGATCATGCTGGTACAATCAGAGTGGAGGATGGTTGTGAAGCTGGCTTTCAGATCATTACTTTTAACCTTACAAGAAGCACATCAGAGTTGATGGCTCTGCTGGTGGGGCATCTTGCTAGCCTCAGTAACACTGCGTGTTTATTTTCAAAACTGTTTAATCATTGCCATATTTCTGGAGTCTTCTCATAAAAGCAAAAATACCTTTTCTACTCATTTCTATCCTATTAAAAGGACTTTTTATATTTTAACTTCTAGCAATTTTGGTGACTGAGACCTATAACAAGTCACTTTATGATTTTGAAATTCTTAAGGACTTTTGTCTGCCATGTTTGCACTTTATTTTCTTCTCTGCCAACTTTAGAACAGAGTGTGTATCCAAAACAATACTTATCCAGCCAGTTTTTATGATATGAGAATAAAACCATTGTTTAATAAGAAAAAGGAAAGCTTCTACATTATTTCGTTATTTCTATTGGTAGTCTATTTCAACTATAACATTTACTTACAAAGCACCTCAGGGTCAGGTCCATTTGTACACACAATGAGGTATGTGTTAGTCACACAATAACAGAGTAAGGACTAGTATGATCTGATTTTTCATCTTTTATATTATGCTGGTGATAGATTAAAATGTTCTAAGAAGGGCAATGAAATTCTGTATAGGCTGTGGGAAAGGAGTATGTTAGATTTTTTCTCAATTATAATTAGATGTAATAGTGATTGCAATTTTCTGAGTATAGGATAGACATCTAATCTACATTGTAGATTCAAGTGCATGAATTTTGGGCCACAAACTCGTATTTAAAAGAACTACGACTCACTTTATTTTCAACAACTCAACTTAATATCTATTTTTAGCCATAACTGTACGGGACTGGCAGAATTTTTAGGCCAAAAAGCCTTTTCATGAATTTTCTCAACTCCATCCCTACGCTTCTATCTACCTGGACCCATTGGGCAGGCTTTTCATATTAGGGGTCTTCTCTGTTTCCAGTGGGGCTAAGGGGAAGCCCACACAGCTCCTCACCTCAACCTTCTTACTTCTCCCATGAACCTAAGGAGAAGAATCACCTTGTAATTGGGGGTAGTAGTGCTATCCTCATTTCTTTGGACAAGAGATTCTGCCCACAACCCTGATTTCACAATCCTTTTTATTTATTTTAACATTCTTTGCAAAAGTTCATGAGTATCCATAAAGGCTTGGGCTTTTGGAAAGCAAAAGACATTTCCAGCTTGAACTGCAGATGATGCAGGTGAGGGAGAGGCTAGAGATAGAAAGGAGAAAGTCCAAAAAGAACAACATGGGGTAAAATTTCCAAATATTGTCCTGTTCTACGTGCTGATAGGCAGTGGAGATGAGAGTGAAGAGCATAGACTCTGAAGTCAGACTGCCTGGTTTGAATCTCAATTCTACTGCTTATTAACTGAGGCACCTGGAGTAAATTACTGAATCTCTCTGTGCCTCAGTTTCCTCAGTTGTAAGTTGGGGATGATGCCAAGAGAACCCAGCCCCTAGGAGTGTTGAGATTAATATATACGTGTGAGACTTAAAGCACTGAGAACAGGGCCCGGCATAAAGTAAGTACTATAGCACCATTAACTACAATTATTATTAACAATATTTCAAACAAACTCAGTTTGTTCAAAGGAGGGGACACCAGGTGAGAATTAAAAAACCTAAGCATTTGCACTATATCATCAGAAGCTACCCAGGATGTTGTCCCTTTCTCTAAGCTTCCCTGCTTATAAACTTTATTTTGGCTCCATTTCTCCATTCCTGGTCTTCACTTACACCATTTTAGCAACAATTTAATTTGGACTCACTTTCCAAACTTTGACCTTGAAAAGCTAACCCCTAGAGGACAAGATCCTCAGTTGCCCTGGTCCAGTACACTGAGATCCCAAACAGGAGATACTTTTCCTCTGTGCCCACCTCCGTCTTCAGTGAGATAGACCCTTTGCCTCATGTAGCGCATTCAGGAAGAGCAATATGGATTCAGTTCAGAAGCCACTGATTGGAGTCCCTGTGTGTTCATGTTCTGATGTTTTGGGTATAACCAAACAAACACACACACACATACACATAACGATATTAGAACAAAGTCCTTACTCCTCACTTGCTCCTTATTGCCTACACAAACAAAACCTCAACTTAGGAAGTCTGATCTGTGAGTCTGATGCATGTTAGATGTTTTGTATTTTGAAACCAGGTGCATGTAAGCAATACAATTCGTTCTTAAACTCCAGGAAGATTTATTTCAGGTCCACGAAATAAGCAGGAGTTGAAGGCTCAAGGCTGTCACATTTGATAAATTTTTAATTCTTCTCATTAAGGAACAGACAACAGTCTTATTATCTCTCATGAGGAAACGTACTGTACTGGAGGCAACGCTTTGAGAAATGAAAATACGCTCTCAACAAGAACTTTACAATTACATGCATATGCAGAGCTTTAGCGAAGGGAGAGTGCATCAATACATAGCATCTTATTAAACTAGCCACAAGAAATACATTTTATGTTACTTAATGGACTTGCCTCCATAAAAACCTCAGGTCTTTTTACTATTTTGTGGTTTTTAGGTACAAGGCATTGTAGGAAAGACAAGCCTTCATTAGAAGGGTGATTTTGCTCTATGGCCTTCAATCAGATATTTATATAGTTTTCTCTTTTTTAATTAAAATAATTTTATTTATTTTTATTCATTTTATAATACTTCACTGAGTATTTTTTGACAATCATATTTTTTCAATTCCAGAAGTTCTGTTTGCTTTCTTTTGACTTTACCTTCTCATTCCCTCCCCCCCAGTTTTATTAAAATAAAATTGACATTCAGCATTGTATTAGTTTAAGGTGTACAACATAATGATTTGATATGTATATATTGTGAAATGATTACCACAAGTTTAGTTAACATCCATCACCTCACATAGCCATAAATTTTTTTCTTGTGATGAGCTTTTAAGATCGACTCCCTTAGCAACTTTCAAGTACGCAACATAGTATTGTTAACTATAGTCACCATTCTGCATGTTATGTCCCCAGAACTTATTTATTTTATAACTGGAAGTTTCTATCTTTTGACTGCCTTCCCCCATTACCCCAACCCCCATTCCTCACTTTTGGCAACCACCATATAGTTTTTCTATTACTTATTTAATGTTTTACAGCACTGTGGGTAGATAGTGGCAAAATGTTAAAAGAAAAGTGTAATAACCAGGAAATCATTTATTGTAAATTAGAATGTTGCAAATCAGATTACCACACAAATAGCCTTGATTGCTCAGCATGAGTTGACTGGTCACAGACAGGGAACTAGGTGCTAGTTTGTATAACTGATTGATTAATTCAGCTCAAAGAACAGGGACAATGTCAGAGAGTGTCGTAACGGCTGTCATTTACTCAGAGTTTTTACTGAGCACGTATCACTTCTCAACGCCTTTGCCGCAGCCATGAAACCACCAGCCCATCTGCCCTGGATTATTACAATAGCTCCCCAATTTGTCCCTAGCAGCCAGAATGGCCCTAATAAAATACAATCCGTTCATGGTTGTTTCCAGTGACTCTTCATCTCCCTGAAAGAGCCAAAGCTCTCGCTATGTCCCACAATGCCCTAAGTGGTATGCACCTCCCTCCACAGTGTCTCTGACACACCACCCCTCAGAGGCTCCTTCTTCACAGACACCAGGCACCTTCCCCCTTCCCCAGGTGGGACTTGGCCCTTGCTGAGCTCTCCACCTGGGGTGCTCTTGCCCACGCATTCACATGGCTGGCCGTTTCACTCATCAGGTCTTTACTCAAATGATGTTTTCTCAGTGAGACCTTCTCCAGTCATCCTATAGAACCCTTTAGACTCTCCCTTCCCATCCATCTTCCATGCCTTTAAGTTTTTCTCTTAGCACTTACCAAGATCTAATATATTTTGTATTTTCAGAGAAACTCCACAGGTCAGGGACATTTCTCAGTATTGCTCACTGCTGTCTCCCCAACACTGGGCACATAGTAGGTACTCAATAAATATCTACCCAATGAGTGAATCATTACTCAGCATTTGGGACTGCATCGAGTCTCTTACAGGGAATACCTCATTTAATCTCACTACAATCCTAAGAGGTTGGAGTCACAGGAGAAATAACATGAACTGACGTAGGTTTTGTCAGGATCATGCTGGGTGCTGGTGACAAGTTGGGAAGCTGTTATAATAATCCAGGGCAAACAGGCTGGTGGTTTGGAGCAGGGCGGCTGTGGCAGAGGTGGTGAGAAGCGGCCAGATCTCGGTCAAAACTGAGGATACTTGAAATAGAGAAACTAGGTATCTGGTTCAAGGTTACCTAGTTACCGAGTAGCAGACACTGAGTTTAGACAAGGCAAGGTGGTTCTGGTCCACGGGGTTCTGCTGTTGCTTACACCACACACTCTGGAAAACAACGAGGCTTCAGAGTGAATCCTACCTGTGGCAAACAATTTAATTTAACACTTGGTGCTCAGCAAAATGTGGTTAATATCTGTATGTCCAGTTTTTTTTTCTTTTTTGAGGACTCAATATGATATACAAAGCATCTGTCACATAGTCAGACAGTAGTTGCTTGATAAAATGTAGCTAACCAGGGATCAACCGTTTTGTATAGATATAACCTAGGTTGTGCGTGTTTTGTTCATATTAAAAGAACTAGTTAGGTGATGGTTTTATTTACAACTTTTTTTCAGGAAACAGAAATGAGAATATTAAAGTTTATATCCCAGTCTCTGCCTAAGAAATATTTTAAAGGAAAGAAAAGGAGGAAGGGGATTGACAAGGAAGAACCAGAGACAACAGATACTATGCTGAGAGAAACATGAATCTCCATAAACAATTTCTTGAAGTTAAGATCCATAAAATTCTAAAGAATCTGACTTTTTGGATTCAGTTTGTAATTCATTCGATGACCTAAGCCAATGCTGTGAGTTGCTGTGGCAACCAACTTTAGCAACATAAAGAAGTGCTAGCTGTTAATTGGTATTCAGAGTTAGTAGCTGGTGTCTCTGCTTCTGTCTCCATGGTAACCTAACTGTCACGTTTCCATCTCTAGCATGGTGGTGAGATTTCCTATGTGTGTGCCTTAATGCACGTGTCCATAGTCTCTGGCACAGTGTTTTATTTAATATCTATAAATGTGATCAATTTTGATCACTATTAGCACTGTTGTTAAAAACAGTTGCGCCGGGGGCCAGCCATGACCAAGTGATCAAGTTCATGCGCTGTGCTTCCGTGGCCCAGGGTTTCGCTGGTTTGAATCGTGGGCACAGATATGGCACTGCTCATCAAGCCATGCTGAGGCGGCATCCCACATGCCACAACTAGAAGGACCCACAGCTAAAAATACACAGCTATGTACTGGGGGGCTTTGGGAGAAAAAGAAAAAATGAAATATTTAAAAAAAAAACGTTGCTCCACTGAAGTCAATTTCATGCTTCCTCTCCCTCCATACATTGTAAGCTTCCATTCTGGGGTATGTATGCGTTAGTGTTTGCATGGTGTTTGCACAGGGAAAATGTTGCATAACTTTGCATGCGTGTATAGAATATGAATGTTTTAAATATGCAAAATTCAGCAAAAATTGTATAAACAAGGAAAATTTTTCAAGAGTGTTTCTCTGAGTCTAGAGGTAATGAATATTGATTTGAGGGATAAATGTCAAATTAGAGAAATGAGGTCCAATATTTTCTGTACTGAGAAAATATTCTCATGCTTTGGTTGGATAATGTAGAGATGCCTCATATATTTGGTTTCTAGTAATTTCCTATTTAATGGAATGTTGGGTTCCCCCCATTCATTACCTTTTCCCTCCTCATTTTTTCCTACTTAGAACTAAACTGTAATTACCTGTTTTTATTTTTGATTTTCACTAGTTTTTTTAAAATCCCTGAAGTTAAGTAGAAATATTTCCCAATTATAAATGATTAGCTAATTTTCTAGTCTTTCTCATCATTATAAATACACCAACATCACGATGGACGCAAGGAAAATGGTTTGGGTAGTATATAGCAATTAATCCTCTCGCAGAGGTAGCATATATACTAGAAACAAAGCTAACTCTAGATTCATTTAACACTGATTTCAAATTCTGAGCTTTCCATTGACTACCTCATGGCCTTTGGGGAAGGTAAAAATATCAAATCTTAAAAACAATTCAAAAATCTCTCTTCCTTAATTTTCCTCAGCTGTGAATTAGGATCAATCATGACCAGTGCTGTATTCGTAAATATTTAACCACCAGCTCTCTAGGGCAAGGAAGAGCACTGATTCACAGAATTTATCAATTTCCATGGTATAAATATTCCTACCACAGTTGATTTCAAGCTTCCGACATGGTTTCATTGAACATGGAACTGGACGGAAATGCTAACAATTGTCACTCACAAGCCAGTGCGTACCAGCTCCAGCACACCAATAATTCTTAAGTTTGTTATGAGTCTTAAATGAGCTATCTTGGGTAAAATACTAGGCGTATAACAGACTTCAAAGATCTCAATTCTCTCTCCTCTCAGTAAAGTGCCTTCCCCATTCCTGTTTATTTTTTAAAAATTTTAACAGCCTTGTTTAGATATAGTTCACATACCATACACTCTATCCATTTAATTCTCCATTTCTTTTAATATGTCTCTTCTTGGCCACCATATGCACCTAATACTTATTTACAGAAAATAAATTCACATTTATGATCCTTTTGAAATATGCCCACAGATGCTTTGATACTCTTGTTTTAAAAATGTGGGGCCTATGGGCTAGCCTGGTGGCATAGCGGTTACATTCATGTGTTCCACTTTGGCAGCCCTGGGTTCACCAGTTTGGATCCTGGGCACAGACCTACACACTGCTTGTCAAGCCATGCTGTGGCAGGCGTCCAGCATATAAAATAGAAGAATATGGGCACAGATGTTAGTCCAGAGCCAATCTTCCTCAGCAAAAAGAGGTGGGTTGGTGGTGGATGTTAGCTCAGGGTTAATCTTCCTCAAAAAAAAAAAAAAAAGTAGGGCCTAGAGCCAGCCCTGGTAGCCTAGTGGTTAAAAATTTGGAACGTTCCACTTCGGCAGCCCAGATCTAGTTCCTGGTTCCTGGGTGCAGAACCACACCAGTCATTTGACAGTAGCCATGCTGTGGCTGCAGTGCACATAGAAGAACTAGAAGGACTTACGACTAGAACATGTACAATTATGTACTGGGGGATGGGGAGAAAAAAGAAAGAGAGAGAGAGGAAGATTGGCAACAGACATTAGCTCAGGGCAAATCTTTTCTAGCAAAAAAAAAGATGTGGGGCCTAATTCTAATTCACCTCCCCTTGAGTGTGGGTTTCAGGTAGTGACTCTAAAATATGATGGAACTGATGGTATGTGGCTTCCAAGACTAGGTCATAAAAGGCATTGTGGTTTTCTCCTTGCTCTCTCCCTTTAAACTCTTGCTTTGGGAGAAGGCAGCTGTCATGCCTGAGAACACAGCAGCCCAATGCCCTGTGCCCTATGCCCTGTGCTCTACACCCTGTGGGGAGAGCTATGTAGCTAAAAACTGACTCCAGCCAACAGCCGTGTCCGTGAGCTATCTTGGAAGTTGATTCTGCAGCCCAAAGCAAATCTTTAAAGAAGTGAAGTTCCGGCTGACATCTTGACTGCAAACTCACGAGAGATTCTGGGCCAGAATCACCCAACTAAGCTGCTCCCTCATTCCTGACTGGCAGAAACTGTGAGATAATAAATGCTTATTGTTTTAAGCCACTAAGTTTTACAGTAATTTGTTACACGGTAATAGATGACTAATATGGCATAATTCATATTTATCTAAAAGCCTAAGAGTTAAGTTCACTGGTATTAGGTTTTAATGATAAAGTGTAGCAAGCATATAGGAGAACACTTTAATATTCCCAAGTGCTGATAAAGAGCTTATAATACTGTCAGGAGGGGAGTTGCTATTTAGATTCACTATTCATGACTCATTTATTGGGTATTAGTGGCTCATCACTGGGAAGGAGTTTCCGTGATGTGCAGGTATTTAAAGTGGTTGCTTATTAATGAGCCACTTGTTCAGCTGTGACCTGGAAAGTCTGCGGGAAGATGCACTTCTGTGTAACCTGAAGGTCAACTTGATGAGATTCCTGGAAGCACATGAGGTTCATTGACCGGGGAAATCAATCCGAATTCCTGGAAGCTCGGATCCCTGACTTAACGGCTATTACTGAGGCCATTAGAGGGGTCGTTGGTGCATGAAAGAAACGATACGTGTTTCTTTTAAGATTGTATCTCCTTTTATGCTTTTCAATCAATATTTACATGAAATATCCTTGACGTACTTTGTTTTACTTAAAGCTTTAAGTAGATTTTCCTTTTTATAGTGAGATCTAGTAAAGAGATAGAAGAAATACATTTTTTAAATAAAGAAGACTGTCTGGCCTATATTTTACCTTAGTTTTGCACTTTAGACGGTAGATTATATGATCAACATACATTTTCCTTTCAGACAGTGCGCTACTGATGGCAAGCCCTCACATTGTTACCAAGGGAAAATGCTATCTCATCAGATTTCTGTATTTTAACTTAAACTACTGAAGTGGCCCTAATGACCCAGAAGACTGACACTCTGGAGGGAAAATCCCAAATGAATCTTAATTAATTCGATGGATCTCTAAATATAGGGAGCTAAGGAAATGCTAATTGCACTTACAAATATGCAGTGTGAACAGAAGTGCACAGATGCCCTTGCTAGGACTTTATCCGTACTTGGGGAAAAAATGCAAAAGAAAGAAATTTAATATTTTCTCACGAGGTCTTCTTTAACATGTTTAGTTCAAAGATGCTGCACAAATTCCGAATAAAGATAAGATGAATTGAGATGGGATAAAACTAAAAATAATCCATAACAAATGAAGCTATTTCTAAGCTCTTTGTAGTGGACTTTATTCTGTTTTATTCCCACTTTCTTAATGCAGCTGAGCAAAGCACAGGTGGACTCTCTGGTTATATGATTACCCATATTGAAAGGGGAACTTTTTGAAACTGAAGTCAAGTCACTCTTTTCTTTTTCATATTTCCTGCTTTCTTGCAGTTTGTTTTAAAAATTGCTGCTAAAAAGCAACAGCTAGTTCTGTACTCACACACTTTTTAAAAATTGAAACTACATGAGGAAGAGTTACTTCCAATTCAAGTATTTGTTTTATTGAGGGCTAGGGTAGCCTACTGAAGAGTGATATCTCTAACCATGATTCCCTAATTCCTATTATTGTGATTTTTAAATAAATTAGCTAATGAGGAGTGAGATGATAGACATATGAGGCAAAAATTTGCTGGGGAGAGACAGAAGCTGACTTCTACAAGGTCAAGCTCCCTAACGGTGACAAGACTAGGTTTACAACTCTCATTTCCTAACTCAGCATCACTTGGTTTTTCCAAACAGTATGCAGCTTCTGTAAGCAATGGAGCACCTGGATAATAAAAATTTCCCTGGAGATAATCTTATGGCCATGCAAAACCACACCAAAAAATTCTCTTCTTCCAAAAAAAAATTATTTTCTCTTGCCTTTATTCAGAACACTCTAGACAGACCATTTCTGAAGCTGGTCTAACTTCTCAACCCATCCGCTGCATTTGCATGGAAGTTCATCCTTCATAATCAGCATAGATTCTCACACTTCTAATACCCTTGGAATACATCTATTAACTAGAAAGTTATAATGTTTTCATTCAACTCTCCTCCCTTGATAATGCATCATTTCCTTACACATGCGTCTATTTCAGTGAAGTCAATCAATAACCATTTAAAAAGAAAATAAGGCTAAATAAGATGAAATAGCTTAAATGACCACTTTGTGCATAAAATGGTGATGAAATAAATTGGAAAACACAGTTCATATTAGGGAAAAATAGTTATCTATGAATCCGAGGACATTTTCAATTTAACATATTTAAATTTGTAGAAGTAAACGCTCTAACCAACATCGTATATTTGACTCAAAACATTTTATTTTTACCCACTCTTATGATATCTAAAACACTAAATACCACTGTTGCAAGAGCACTGATTCATCCTATTAACATTTTTTTAGTGTACATAATATATGTGATAAGTTACTAATTTTTGTGGAAATACAAAGATGAGTCGATGCAGTCCTTGAACTCAAGGAGCTCACAGGTTAACTAGTGTAACTCTTATTTGTGAATCCCTTTTGCTGACAAACTTTATTTCTTAAGTTGTCTTTTCTGGGAATCTTCTGAAAAATCTTTTCCCTGTTACTTTACTTCTTGCCCCCTCTTTTATACTCTGGAGACATACAAAATATTCACGCATGTGTTCAATATGCATTTAACGAGTGCCCCCCATGGATGAGGCACTAGGCTCTCTACTGGCTTTGGGATGTAAGATATGATCATTGTCCTCCGGGAATTCTCAGGCTCAAAGGGAAGACAGGCATGCCCTTAGAAAACTATGGATAAATGGTAATAATGCTATGAAAGACAGATAGAAACAAAGTACAGTCACAGAAAGAAAGAGATTATTATAGTAGTCTAGATATTTTGATTCTCTGGTAGAGGTGGCCGACAGCATGGTCACTAAGTTGGTGTTACCAATATATACAGATATATATATATATCTTGGTATGAACTCCAAATCGCTTCAGAAGGGACCTTGACTCACCCAGTTTAGGTCTAGTGTCCGCTCTTGGAACAATTAGTTGTGGCCAGGAAGCAGGGTCACACAGTAGGGAAGATGGCAACTGGGACCCTACCTCTCTGGCTCAACAACGAAGTTCACAGAGGAAGGGACATTGTTGTGATCTGGGAAGACAACTCAGTAGGTTTCCACTAAGGAGTACAGATAATAAACTCAATCTGAGGTACAATGTCCAAGCTCTTTACGGTTGTAATTTAACCTGGGCTTGGCGTCAGATGCAAGCAAAACAGACAGACACGGATTGCCTTCAAATATTTGAAGATGCACTAACCTTGGTGACAATGCTTAGTTCTTTATCTAAGGTGAAAGATAGCATCTTTTGTAAACATGAAACTAGATGGTGTCCAGGAAGCTTTCATTTTATGGTTTAAAAAAGCAATCAGTCTTATTGCCCTGCTTCTCCCTGGGCATGAGGGGGACACTAACTTCCTAAAAGGAGAACTAAAATCTGCAGCTTGGAAAAGCCACTGGGAAAGAAATTTAAGAACATAAACAACTCATTTTTTTACTACATCTTTTTAATGTCTACACAGAAATCAAGAGTTTGTGTAGATAGCAGAAGTTTGGCTTGCGCGGGGTTTGCTTAAAGTGCTACAGCTCTAGCTAGATTCCTAGGGTCAAAGTGAATTTATCTCAGCTGGGTGTATTGTTTCTTTTACTCTCTGATCCTGCTTAATGCTTCCAATAGTGAGTTTCTCACTCATGGCTTATCTAGCTTGTGGATCGTTTTGTTTGATGGGGATTATTAATATATTTTTTAATCCTAGCTTCACTTCCCTCATCATCTTAAGAGAAATTTTGGTTTACATCCATCCTGCCCCTTCATGCACACCTGGGGGGATATATTTTGAAAAATAGGCTAAAGATAGTCAGTTAAAAAGATAAATACCTAGCCCACCCTATCCCCTCAAAAAATACAGAGTGCATTCCAAAGGTAAAATATGAAATGGTTGGGAGCCTTGCAAAAAATCTCTTAAACTTTAAAGGCTTCAGTTTCTTCACTTGAAAATTCATATGCAAACTAAGAAGTTCAACAATTTTCAACACAGTTTTAATTTTGGACATTTTGGACGAGGTTATTCTTTCCCGTGTGTAAATAGCGTGCATGGGTAACCCCCAGTGTATAGGCCTTGAAAGGATGCAACAGTTGCATCGTAAGCTATTGGTGCCCAGTATATGCTAAGAAGACTCCTAGATCTCACAATTGGAGACTCAGTTCATACCCTAAGCATAAGAAATTCCTCTCCACAAAAATTTTAAACCCTCTTTCCAGAGACTCATGGTACAGAACAAGAGCAAATGAAGCAGTGACTGTGGGATAACAGTGATCCCCCAAAGAAAATACAACTGCCAGAGAGCGCATAACTAAAGCCCCAGAGTACACAGTAGAGAAGTCTAGACAGCCAGAGTCAACATTTACAGAAATCCTGCAGGAAGCCTTGTGGCACTAATTGACCAATACTCAAGATATTTCAAGACACTATTTAAACGAGGGCATAAGCAAAGTCTGAGACCAGAGAAAACAGAAGCCTGAGGTGGGAAGCAGGTATTTCAGTGCAGACAACATATTCTAATACCTGGAAGCCGGGTTGGACTAGACTAAGTTAAGCAGATATCAACAGTACCCTGTATCATAACCCATTGTAAATCTTTATAGTTAACTGACAGTAAGCATGGAGTGTAACCTGTACAGTGATTTAATTGTAGGATATGGCTCAGTCTTTTTCCCCAAGTCCAGCCGTCTTTGAAAATTCGCAAGTTAATTCTTAATGAGTTGTGAAAAATAATTGAGCGAGGGGCCCACGACTTACCCCTTGCCTGTATTCTTGCTTGTGGTGTGGGCAGAAACAACTGCCTTCAGTGCCTAGCAGAGTGTCTGGCACACGTTTGGTGCTCAAGTGAACGGATGTTTTCAATCTTCCCAGCTAACTTTGTTTCTAGGTTAGAGAACAAACTTTATGCTGCTGCTGGGTTGAGAAGGGCCTGTCACCCATAGGTGAATACTTGGACAGGTGCGATGACCTGATGCAGTCATGCTGTAGGATGAGAGTTTTGAAGCTCTAGATGGTGAGATATTCTTGTTTAGAGGCATAATTGGAGTTTTAAAAAAGTGATTGAATTAACGGGGCAATCTATAGAGGCTGAAAAGTGACAGGCCTCCCATGAAACTGATCATTAGTTCAGGAAAGTTCTGAGGGCTAAGTCTAGAGATGCCTGCAAATTGGGGTGGTAGAGAAAAGAAGAATAAATCTGGAGTTAGTGGGAAAGTCTGGTACCCAGGCAGATAGGAAAGGCATGGCTTGAAGACCGTGGGAGTTGACAGGACAGCTCTTGCAGTGAGCGCTTGTACGTACCAGTAAGATTGAGCAAACCAGGAAAGACAGAGTGAACCAGCATCCTCTGATGGGAAGAGTTGATGGATGGCTGGGGGAGAGGAGTGGCTGAAGAGAATAAGCAATGCCTTAATGACCAATCAATTACGTTAATGATGAGGTAGAAGCAGTGTGCTGTAAACAGGGGACAGGAATCAACAGGAACTGAAAGTCTGTAGTAGGCACATGTTAAGCACTTTACACATAGTTCGTTTAATCCTCACAACAGTTGGAAAGGTAGGTTTACTGTTCTCACAACAGATGAGGCAAATTTAGGGGCATCAAGTCACTAATAGGTGCTATGCAGAAAGAATAACCCAGAAGAAGTTGACAAATTATAGTTTTTTGAGTCATGTTTGTCAGGGCATTGATCAGGGGTTCTCCAGGAACCAGAAGACATCCTCAAAATGGGACACTGCAGATAATTTAACAAAGGGACTATTCCCAGAGATGTGGACAGACCTTCAAGAAATCAGTGGAAGAAAGTGTGGTATGCCAGAGCTAGCAACAGGAAGAAGAATTTATCACTCAGAGCCTGAAGAGGCAAGAGGAGACTGTGGTACCTGCAATCGAGATTTCCTTACCTGAGAGGGGCTGCCTTATAGGTCCTGTGGCCTTTGGGAGCATGAGGCAGCCAATCTGCGATGACTGGACAGAAGGGACCCTGAGCAGTGAAGACCTTGACTTAACTTGTCTCCCTCCCTTGATCTCTTGTTAATGCCCTCACCACCACCCCATGCCTGAACCCAGCAGGAAGCCAGAGGGCAAGGGAGTCTGCTGAAGGAATTTACACATCCTCCCTCTTGGGGCAGAGAGGGTCTGGAGGAGAAAATGGAGATATCCAGCCAGTGAGTAAATCTCTTCTGACATCATGGGTCAGTGGTTCAGAAACTTTCTTAGGCATAAGAATAATTTCAGTTTTTAAAAAATGTGGATACTTGGGCCTGCTTCCTACTCATTGCAGAGATTCTGAGTCATTAAGTCGGGGATGGGATTCATGAACTTGCCCCATGAACAACGTAAGATATTCAGCAGACATTCACTGGATCACACAATGAGAAATGCCTTCTGAAGCAAAGAAAGAAGGTCTTCTCTTTGAAGACTGCCTTTGGGAGCCAAATTTCACATCAACGTGTTCTCTTCAGGGAATTCTTGAGTGAGTAGCATCCTGTAACATCATGGTGATCTATCTGTCTATCTATCTATCTATCTATCTGTCTATCCATCTATGAATAAAGGCTTTGAGTGTAGTCACAATTGAGCCTGAATTCCTACTCTGTCACTTAAAATATGTGACCTTATCTTTTCTAAGCCTCAGTTTCTATATCTCAAAAATGGAGTGATAGTACCTAATTCATAGGGTTGCAATGAAAACTTATGTGATTAAGTGTAAAAACATTTTTAAATAAATAACTTTAGTATAATCTTTGGCACAGAGTAAATATACAATAAATAGTATCTATGTTATTATTATTATTATAAGCCATCATCACTTGGTGGTGCTTTGTCATAATTCATGCTCTATATTAGCATTAGATGTCGTCTACAGAGTCAAAAGCTGCAGTGTGGCCCAGACTAGTTCAGTAAAGAAGACTACATGCACTTAGCTCATGTCTAGTAACGCAAATGATGAGTTAGTCTCTGTACCTCACAGCTTTAGATGTAAACACCGGAGAGAAATGGCAAGGCAAGATAAACAAGAGGGCGGAGACCTAGTTTACTTGCTCACTATCTATTCAAAAGCATTGAAAAAACACTCCCAGAAGGCTTCTAATAAGTTGGGGAATGATTAAAAGCCTTTGTAGCAAAAGAGACTTCAAATTTGTTTTTAAAATATTTTTTATTAAAGTTGACTTGCTTAACTTAAGGGAGTCTCCCTGCCCGACTGTGTGTGTGGAAAAGAATAAAAACTGCTTCCCCTTTCATCAGTAAACAATGAGTCCCATTGTCTTGGTGGAGTTCAGGTGGCCCACACAGCAGGAGTCTCCAAATCTCTTCCAAGCTCCTCCCCAGCCCCCACCCCTTAGCTCAGTTTCAGAAACTGCTAGAACATCCCTTCAAAGCAGCCACTGGAGCCCCTCCAGCTTGGATAATGTCTGCTACTAGGGTGACCTACCATCCTGAAGGCAGCAGCCTGTGTGTTACAGTGACAAGATGGAAGAGAGTACAGAATAAAGGACCCCCATTTTGAAGAGGAGAGAATTTTTTCTCCCTTTAGAGTAGAGAGTAGAGCTGAGTGGCTTGGGATGGGCAGTGGACCAGGCAGGGAGGTGGGAACCTATGGGATTGATCCTTCTTATAAAGAAAGACAGTAATAAACACAAAGTCATCAAAGATTTGCCACATTTTCAGAGATAAAAGGAACCAAATGTCGTGTTTAGAAGCTATTGTGACTAAATATAAGAGGAAAAGAAAAGTGGGATTGTAGGGTGAATTATTTTGCCTTTCTGCCATGATTTAAAGCAATGATTCTCCACGGGGGGTGATTTTGTCCCTGAGGGGACATTTGGCAATGTCTGGAGACATTTTTGTTCGTCACAACTTGAGTCAGGGGAGGTGCTATGACATCTATTCAGTAAAGGCCAGAGATGTGCTAAACATCCTGTCAGGCACAGGACAGCCCCTTACAACGAAGAATTATCAAATCCAAAATTTCTATAGGGCTGAGGTTGAGAAATACTGATTTAGAGTATTTCTAAACAATTTAACTTGCTATTTCAAGTCTTAGTGAGCTTCAGAATTCTACCAAATTATGTAGGTCTCTAGATAAACTCGGATTAATGTAAATGGTTTTGGATACCAGGAAGAGTTTTACCATGGCTTTGTGCTACACAATGTTGAGAATTATTTAAGCTATTATTTACTAACTGCCACTTGATCTTGAGGGAAACTTGATCGCTAATGTCCAAGTCCATTCTTAGGGCACTAACATTTTAAAGGGACTAAACAGAAGAAGTTTCACTAACAGTAACTACACTGATTTATTGTTTAAGATTCCTTAGACCCAAGTAGAAGGTGCCAGATCATCAACATGTGTGGGAAGAAGGAAGAAGATCTGTGGTGTAATTCTATAACACAAACAGGAGAAAGTATTTATTTTTAAAATTAATTCTATTTTAAGCACCACACAACGTCATTTAGAATAACTAAATAAATATTAAATCAGCTTCTGTTTTTCTTTTCTTTCACACAAATAATCTGCGGTTATTAAAGGTATCTGTGTTGCCAGTCGCCTATGAGAATAAGATAGGCTTCCTCTATATTTTGGCCCCTTTCTTTCCAAACATTCTGTCGATGGATTTTTCTAGCTACTTTGGGGAAATTGTCCACCTTAGGAAATACTTTCTGATATGAACTGAGTTGACATTTGCTTTGGCCACTACTCCTTCCTTGTGGTCTCAGCACAACTTTCACATGTTGAGTAACACTGCCCCTTGCACATTCAAGTTGGTAGGAAAAACGTTCCCCAGCCTCTCCATGCCTTTTGCCAATGTTACTGTGAGTTTTGCACAATGAGCTCCATCTCTTATTGAAGTATTTGGAGCAAGGAGGGGAAGAGCACTGGAGGAAAATTAGAACTCATTACTGTTTGAGGTATCATTGAATTAGTGAAGCTCCATGAAATTAGCTATGTGAGATCTAAATCCTTACCCTTGGTTCTGTCTGTGTGGTGATGGTCCCAGAACTGCTGTTTTTTAGAGAGAGAGAGAAAACAAAGCAAAATACCATAATGGAGGGTAGGACTTAACCTAAATGACTTCGATTGAGCTGTCCTTACTTGAATATAGTATGACAAAAACGAAAATCTATTAAAAACTGTGAACCTGAGATTATTCACAAAACTTTCAATTTACTTCGTTAAGTTCCACTCTTAGAAAGCTCTCATCCAGATGATGTATTTTCCATCCCCCTCTTTGGGAAAAAAAAATATATTTTTATTTATTTTTCACTATTTTTACATCTAGGGTCTATCTTAATACAAAGCAAATTAGTTGGTTGGCTGTTTTTCAGCTATCTGGAAAGTGACAGACTGATTATAAGAAAGCTAACATGACAAATTCAAAATGGCTAAAGCAATTTTTTCAAATGACATTGACTGGTTCTAAGTCTTCAAAAGGCAGGACAAGACTGACAATGGCCATGTGGACCATTGGTCATCTCCCTCTGTGCCCTCTGGGTCACCAGCAACTCTTTATGGATGGCAGTTTCCCTTCCTTTTTCCCATTGTGCCCATCACCTTTTATTTCAAGCTTAAAAGATCAAGCCTGTTTTCTTAGATTTCAAATCTTGCCTGCCTGGTATTCATTTCCTAGCCAAGATAATTGAGAGTTCCATTTCAAACCTCACTGAGTGCTTTTCATTCTTTTCACTGACCTTTAAACAATAATTATGAACTCAACATTCACTAGGAGTCTCAGGCTGTACCATGGTTTACTTTTTTTTAAACAAGGATGTGCAGAAAGTCTACTCTTGGCAAGAGGCTTAGCACTCATTTCTAAATGCCTTTTTCTGAGGCTCTCTGTCAGACTGTTTCTTTCAAAGGAATACTCAGTAGTATCAATTCAAGAATACGTGAGAGAAATTGACTCTTTGGTCAAGCACATACCCGCTTCTGGAACATCCTTAGAGTAAACTGGAATAGAAAAACTAATAAAGGATTTTTTATTACTTGGTGTATTTTTCAGATTTTCTTTTATATTCATAGAAATAGAAATTAGCCATAAGGGAATTAGGAAAAATCAATCGCAAACTATCATTAAGAAAAAAAAGTTCTTCTTTTCTTTTTTACTTTTTATTATTTCAAATTCAGCCTTCACAGAGTAAATTTTTAATTCTATATTGTAGCAATTTAAAAGGTTAATTTCATTTTCTGTGCAATCGGACAAGACACAGATACAGCCAAAATCACTCCTCCAGACCACACGTTTTTCAAATAATAGAACAGTAGCAACATAGTCAGTAGAATGGAATCTACTTTCTCTTCTCTCACTCATCCTTTTGTGGGAAAGCTTCAAAGAGATGAAGAAATAAAAAGCAGGCAGATAACAAAAGAGGAGGGAAAAGTAAAAGGAGATCAGGTGATCTGTGAGCCAAACTATGGTTCCTCAAGAGCCAGCTATGTCAGTGTGTGGATACACATAAAAGGAGCCTAGGAAGGACAGAGGGAGTGTGTTCTTTCAAAACACAGTAGAGCCTGTGTGATCTGATGAGAGTGGCCAACAGAAGGAAATATTTCTAATAGCTAAGAAGTTGTTATTTACTAGGCGGACACTAAAATGTCAGATGAGTGACATTCTAGACTCTGAGGGGAGAGTGGGTCCTATTATAAAGCTCCAAGTCGCAGAGCATAACCTCCAGCGTTTCCTCCTCTCCCTACACCTTTCCTTTCACAGGCAGCATTCTAAATCCTTTGATACAAAACCCTGCCTATTGAGCTGTAAACCTGCTCACCTGTGTTTCTTTTTCCCCATATGCTGACATTAGCTTGTTTTCTCCCAGTTCTGAGTTTCATTTACATTTTCTATTGCATAAAACATGAGCAAACTAGAAACTGATCCACCTGTGTGTTATTAGAAATCAATGAGCCAGAAACATTTCAAAATAGAATAATATTTAAGACTAGATTTTTAATACACTATCAGAAACTCTGAATATGTCACAAAATTGGGGAAACACAACAATAGATCGAACATATGTCTCAAAATCAGAATGTCTCGGTGGACTTTACAGATGATTTGGTCAAATTATTCTTAGACTTTTGTGTCCAAGATCCCTTGGGGAACCGCAGGAAAGACTGGGAAATTCTATTTTGAAGAAAGCATAAACACGCTGGACACAACGATGTGCACACCATTTTAGAAGATTAATGGAGGCCTTGAAGCCCAGTCAGGGATTCCCTGGTAAGGGCTTCTGAACTCCTCCAGCTGCCTCGTTCACATATGAGCGACTAAGGTGTGTTCAAGTTCAAGGCCAGAGCAAGCTTGCAGCATAACCAGGCCTCCAGATTCCCAATCCAACTACTCTCTATCATGCCCTATGTCTTTACAGAGAGACCTGAGATAAAGGAATATCGATCATTCTTAAAGTGATTGCGCTAACTGAATAGCACCCTCCAAAATTCACGTCTATCTGGAACTTCAGAATGTGATCTTATTTTCTGAAATGGTCTCTTCAGATGTAATTCATTAAATTAAGATGAGGTCATAATGGTTTAGGGTGGGCCCTAAATCCAAATGGTGTGTCCTTAAAAGAAGGCCATGTGAAGACAGACACACAGGAAAGAAGGCCATGTGATGACTGTCACTGTGACCTGGCGTGACATTTAGGGATTATAGTGAGGCAGAGATTGGAGTGATGCTGCTACACAGCAGGGAATACCAAGGATTGCTGGCAACCACCAGAAGCCAGGATAGAGCAAAGCATAGATTCACCCCTAGAACTTCCGGAAGGAGCCAACACTGCTAACATCTTGATTTCTGACTTCTAGCCTCCAGAATTATAAGAGAATAAATTCTGTTATTTTAAGAAACCCAGTTTGTAGTAATTTGTTATGGTAGCCCTGGGAAACTAATGTAGTGGTTTACTAATATTTGTTTATATCTTTATTAATATTGGGTTGTGTTTTTTTTGAGGAAGATTAGCCCTGAGCTAACATCTGCTACCAATCCTCCTCTTTTTGCTGAGGAAGACTGGCCCTGAGCTAACATCCATGCCCATCTTCCTCTATTTTTTTATGTGGGACTCCTGCCACAGCATGGCTTGACAAGCGGTGCATAGGCCCCCACCAGGGATCCACACCAGCGAACCCCAGGCCGCTAAAGAAGAATGTGTGAACTTAACTGATGTGCCACCAGGCTGGCCCCTTAATGTTGTTTTTAAAAGCCTTCACATGCTGTTTCCATCACTGGCCCACTGGGTCTCTTTCCATTTCCTTTTCAGACTAGCTGACCTGGATACTGATGCTGGACAGACCAATGGCCTTCCATGTCCTTCTAAGTTTTCTTCATGAGTAGTGATGAGCTATGCTGAGAAAAATTCTTTGATCTACATTTATACCACATTGCTTTCATTGCTTCCAAAAGTGGGCCATGTTTTCCTAAGCTGGGATAGCTGCTGTTGATCTTTCAAGAGGGTGATAAAAAATCCAATAAAGATTTAAAAGGAAGTTCCATTTAAAGTATGTAGTATAATGGAAGTTTGCTTTATGCAAACAACGAAGAAACCTTAGAAGATAAAGTTGTTGACTTCCCGTACTCTGAAGTACTCTTTGACTCAGGAAGATAACTCAGGCTTTACCAAGGACGAGCTGTCTAGAAATAACTGCTCACAGAGACCTCTCAGCAATCCCATAAAATAAGTGAACTGGCTTAAATCAAATCTTTCCCAATCCCATTTATGGAATGCATTTACCCACTGGTAAATATTGCTCATGTTGCTAGAACCCTGGACTGACCCATGCCTGGAGATACTGTTTTTATGCTACTGTCAGAGTATTTTCAGAGATCCAACTGCATTTAGGAAAAAAAGAGTTCCACGGCTGTCGCTACTCATTGCCCTCAGCAGGTTGTGTGCTTAAGAGATGAGCTGCCTGGTCTTGAGAAATTCCCCATGCCAGGTCATTGCGAGAGGCAGGCTGGGTGTGTGGTCTGAAATAGCATTTCCAGTTCTGCCTATTTTCATTTCGAGGAAATGCTTGGAAGTAAGTACCCTTGATTTTGTTAGGAAGGGGTGACCCTTTAAGACTTTTGAGAATCGTGCCTTAACTTTAGACTGCACATTGAGCTAGCTTCTATTTTTGGAACCCCTTCTGATTTCCTGATATGTTTGCTACAAATTGAATAAATCATCCTGGGTCTCTGTTTTTTTTGCTAGCAAAATGGGAAAAAATAACACATCAATGAATTGTGAGGATGAGCTGAGGCATCTGTTGGATTTTTAATAAGCCTCTTGCAAATTGATGGCCAGAAAAAAAGATTTGGCTCTTTGAAAGAGCGTCCTACCTCTTTAACAGGGTACTGGCAAGTTTTAGAAAGAGACTGTAGAGTGAGCTGGAGTTGTCAGTGTTCAAGCACAAATATGGACTTGGGAAACTAAGACAGGAATCTATGGAAGTACATTGAAAGCTCATCTGCACGTTGCTTAGTCATACAGGGAACATGGTAGGGAAATGCAATATGACCCAGAATAGCTTAACACATACAAGGCCAGCTGGATAGGGGTACAGGGCAGGCAAACCAGGGGAACTGAATAGAAGGTGGCCATTTATGAGAAAAATATAAGAGGGAGAATAAATCTAGGAGAGAAAAAACGTGGAACAGAGAAACAGCTGTGGAAGAAATGATAGATAATCAAACTAAGATGTCAGAATTGTGTGGTAGCAGGTAGTGTTTCGAATGTGCAATGATGACAAGTGTTCCCGAAGATTAACGTGTGTCCCAGGCTGGAGAGCGGAGACAATGAGAAGACAAGATTTCTTTACGGCATGCCTTGCTTTAAATCCCAAGTCTGTGGCTTATTAACTTTGCATTGTCAAGCAAGTTACTTCCTTCTTCTCAGCCTCATCTGTTAAATGTGGATAGTAACTGTCTTTCAGAGCTGTTGTGAATATTTTAGATAACACATGCATCTAGGTCTCAAGCAGAATGGAGTAGGTAACAGCTGTTAATTAGCCTAATGAGGAAAAAAAGGAGGGACAACTACGAAGAAAAGCTTGCTACTTTTTACCTTGAACTCCCTCCTCCAAGGGACAAAATGATAGGGTAGGTCTCAGTCTGATTGAAGGCACCTGCGTCACATGGACTGCGTGTTCCTTACTACTATCTAGTCATATCCTGTAATAATCTCATAAGCAGTAGAGCCGTGTGGCCCAATACAGTAGCGTCTAGCCACATGTAGTTATTTAAATCAGAATGAACTAAAATTAAAAACACATTTCTTTGGTTTCACCAGCTACATTTCAAATAATCAATAGCCACATGTGACTAGTGGCTACTGTATTGGGAGGTATACACACACACGCCAAACACACACATACATAGCTATGTATATATTAATGTCTTTGTACTCGTGTGTGTATTTTCATCCTCACAGAAGTTTTATTGTTTGCACATGCTTGACTACAGTGGCTAATGTGAGCCAAAGGGTATAACCACAGGAGAAGCCAAGGTAGTGGAGAGAAGCTAGAATAGGATGATAAACCTTCTGCTGAGAGAAGCCCCACACTTTTTAAACAATGCCTTGGATAAAGGCAGTAAAGAGGGGAACTTAAGATCTGTAAGGTGGGTAACCCTTAAACTGTGATGCCTAAGGCCTGGGATGAAAAGATTTCAGCTACATTTGAAATTCTTTCTAGGAATGGTACTTTGATCTCTGATGTCAAACAGATATCCTATTCCAGAACTGTTTACCTAGATTCACTAATATAGTGTCATTGAGAACTACATAAAAATCAAACAGATGTATGTAATCATAGCAAATAGACTTTCCTAAGCAGATCATACAATTCAAGGAAGGCTAGAAACCAAAAGAACATTGGGATTAAGAGTGAGGTTTTTCTGTGAATCTTAAGTGCATAAATCCAAGTCCTGAGAGAACAAGGAGAATTCCCTGCGGTGACTCTCCCTGGTACCTAACATGCTGTGAATAAATACGTGCATAGATAGATGAATGGAAATGAATCCCAGAACCTGAAGACAGAACAACTACAGTAACACTGCTATCCTTGAAAGTGGGATAAAATGTGCCACACCTTTGTGGGGGCAGCTCTGGGAGTCTGGGACTAATAGGAACCAGGGTCACAGCTCACATTTGTGAGCACTGACCATACACCAGGTTGTGGGCTGGAGCTTGAACGTGCCCTGTCACATTGAATCTCCACGATGTCCAACTGCTATTATCCCCATTTTGTAGATTAGAAAACTGAATCTTAGAAAAGTCAAGCCATCTGTTGAATTAAAACACAGATGGCCAAATTAAGGTGCTTAGTATTGCCTTTGTAACTGACAAATGTCCAGGTAAAATAAAGATTCATAATGGCCTAAGAGTAACAGGAGGAAGGAAAGGGAAGCAATTTTTAAAACACTGTACCTTCCTCCTATTTTCTCTGCTTTACCCGTTTATGCAAAAAACTACAATTAAAAATAAATAGAAGAAGAGGAAGAGAGCATGGGTCTTTATTTCAGCAGTTTGGGCAGAGCCCCTTGGAGGTGATCTGACAATTCTAAGCAGTCCATGGGTCTTGAAGGCAGAGAAGCCGAAAGTAGGAGTGCGCCAGATGGGATCACGAAGTCGAAGTGTCCCTGAGGCTGTTCCCTTCTTCGGTGGTTCATCTGAGGATTTTATTCCTTCACGAATGAAGCCTGATGCCTTGACAGATGGTTTTTACTGAGTATTACAGACAATTCTTTTCTCTAAGCAAAATCTCAGTCCCCAACTTACTCTTATTTTGTCAAACCACCATCTTCCACAGTTTACAGAATTGAACACATACAGGTGAATCCACATGTTCTGACTCACAAAATAACTTTCTACTTCTATAATTTTCACATATAATCATACATACTTATGAACAACATTTTGATAGCACTCCTGAAATAGAGATTGAGTCTTGACAAAGTATTCTAGCTGAAAAAGCGGGAAAGATGAGAACAGGGACTTATGAAGAGCCATGAAAAGGCTGTGAATGGTCATAGAGGTCATAGTGATCAGGGCTGTAGACCTAGTAAGTGTTGGAGATGAGAGCCTATGTTGTGCTGATGTGGAACCCATTCCCTTACCCACTTCCTTAGGCACCTTAAAGGTGTGAAGAAGAAAGTGTTAACTGAAAAGGCTCATTTAAAAGAGAAGGCCCAGACAAATGCAGACTCCTTAAAGGGAAACAATATATACATGTATAAAATACATATATAATCTCTTATGAGAGTTAAAGTCACAATAGTTTCATAGAACAGAAATATGAAAAACCCAAACAATAGAGCATAAAAATGACCCTTTCCTTTCTTCTTCACCCTCAGTAACGTATTTTAATTTCATCGTAATTTTTCTCTGGGTGTATTAGCTTGCTAGGGGCACCATAACAAAATACTACAGACTGGGGGCTTAAGCAACAGAAATTTATTTTTACAGAGTTCTGGAGGCTAGAAGTTCAAGACCAAAGTGTCGGCAGGCTTGGTTTCTTCTGGGGTCTCTCTCCTTGGCTTGCAGATTGTTGCCCTCTTGTTCTATCTTCACATGTCCTCTTCTCTGTGCGTGCATCCCTTGTGTCTGTCTTCTCTTATAAGGACTTCAGTCACATTGGATTAGGAGCCACCCATATGATTTCATTTAACCTTAATTACTTCTTTAAAGACCCTATCTACAAGTACAGTCACATTCTGAGGCATAGTGGGGGTAAGGACTTTAACATATTAATTTTGGTGACACTCAATTCAGTCCATAACATTAGGATAGCCATGTTCTCATTCACCTCAGAAACTTCAACCCCTCACCCATTTATTAATAAATAATGTCTCCCTTAGCATATATCAAGTCAAATTTGAGATCCAGGTGCACTTAGATCTTAATAAAAATAGTAGGGTAACTGACTATGCATGCAGCTCATTGTATTTCAGAAGGTTTCCATCTGACAGCCTAGTAATGGTATCCAATGTGGAGGTAGTGAGGCACTAACCTGCTACCTGGACATTAGGGTCAGTTCATAGTGGCATTGGTGATAAACCCCTATAGGACAAAGGCATTGAGCCATATATTTACCATGCCAAGAACTGTATTTTCCCAAGCTCTCGACAAAGAAAGCTATTCATGATAAACTTTTCTAGCAGAGATGATGGGAGCTCATGTGATCAGCAGGATTGGGCATAAGGTTGAACTAATTGCGTCAGGTCAATATTATGGATCCCACCCATTAAGTCTAAGAGATGCAGTGAACGGGGAGACAATCTGGCTAAAGCAATTAGGATTCATGTAGATGAGACTCTCAAGAATGAGAATTCTGTGCCATTCCTTGTATGGCCTCATTCACTACCAAGAAGGCACAATCAGAATGCTCCAGGGTGGTGGTGCCTATGATGATGGAGTTAGATTGCTTGACTATGGCATGGAAACCTGCGAGTCCATGCTCCAATGATGGAGAAAACTCTATCTTTGCCTTCTTGTTATAATCAATATATATTCCATCAGCATAGATATAAAACCAGAACTGGTCCCTCCGTAAAGCTGTGGCAAACTAAGAAGCCTAAAGATCTGTGCAGTGGTCAAAATGGTTTTGAATCTGTTCCAGAACCAGGCCAATGCTTTCCTTTTCAATGCCATAATGCACATACTTATAGACAACTGCAGCATCCTTCTATCTAGGGGTAAACTGGCCAAGGAGAGAGCTGTTGGTGGATGCCAGAGTGAACATCATCACTTGCAGTTGGTTCCACTGTTGCAAGTGGCAGACTCAGTGAAAAAGTTGTCGAACATGTGGTCCTCTTCCCCAGCATCTTGCTCCTGGGCACTGGGACTGCAGGCTGGATATCATATTTCAGGCAGCACAGTTCTCAACAGGGATTGTCAGAGTACCAGTTAGGCCAGTGTGGGTGGAGAACTATTCGAATATGGTGAATTCTTGGAGAGATTATCTTGTTCAAAGGAGGCAAAATGAATTGCAACACAAATTTCTCACAACCACAGCATTAAAAATCTCAAGAAGAAATTAGAGAAAAGGTAACATTTTAGATGTCTAGTTTTCTGATCCTTTGGGAGAATTATGAGTTTATTGAACATGAATTAATGCTGCCACCCATGGATTTTGGTGTTAGGAGATTAATGATATGACAACTTTCCTTAGTCTCATACATTTTCAAATGCATTTCCAAATTTATACAAGGTAGCAATTACCCCTCAACACACACACTGCTTCTCCCCTCCAAACACACACTGCCCTCTCTCCTCCCAACACACGTTCCACCCAATTTTTTTCTCCAAAATAACACATCATTCAGCAAATACTTTCAACTTAAATAGCTGCAGAAGCACCATTTGCAATGATATAAAGTAACTTTCTATCTGTGAAGCTGAAGATACTTTAAAAAAAAACGTAGCAAATAGACCTTAATATTTCTATTTCTGTGAAGAGTTTTATTTATTTCATAATAATTCTTTAATTAGTTATCCATTTGCATTTACTTAAGAAAGAGGCCCATAAATACAAATTTAGAGGAATCACCAGTGATGGTGGTTATCCCAGGACAATAATCCATTAATAAGAAGTCGAAGAAACCTGAAAGTCCTTGGATCTAATATTTAAGTGTGACAAGACATCTCCAGAGTTTTGGTCTTCGTACCTGTTCAGATATAAGGAGGGAAGGAAAGGGAAAGCAATGAAGCATGCAGAAAATGAAAATGTGGTTGGGTGTGCATGGAAAGTCGTTGAAAGAGACAATGATTAAAATCTAGAGCCGAAATGAATCTTGTGCAACCTGTGGTTCATTGCACTCCCTCAGTCTAAACCATCAAGATGGCGAGGACGCAGTCTCCAATGAGATCCCTGGTCTTCGTCTTAACCTACTTACCATCAGAAGCAACTCTTCCCTGGGCTCCCCACTTTGGCTAGAGAATATAATAACAATAGCAAATATTTACTATTAAATCACTATAGACAAGACACTATGCTAAGTTCGCTACTTGAACGATCTCATTAAATCATCACAAAAAACCCTATGAGGTGGACAACCTAATTATCTACATTTAACAGACCAAGAGACTGAGGTTCAGAGAGGGCAAGCAACTTGCCCAAGTTTACACAGTTGGTGGCAGAGTTAGGACTTGAATTCAGACGTATTGTATGATCCTATAATGCCTGGAAAGAAGCATTTTGTGGCAGAGATTGAAAGTAAGGACGTATATCCTTCCACTTTTGAGTACAACGTCATCAGTGACTCCAACAGTGTCTCCTTAAGTCAACTGTTCACAGGCTGCATTTAGTACCTTCCAGATGAAGTCTGCTTCTGTTCATAGTGGTGATTTAAACTGAAACAGATGTGTCCAGAATCTGTTCTGAAAATTAGTCTTTATGCATTATCCTTACTGGTGTTGTCACTGTTTAATGTTTTATTTGCAGACCTAACAGGATAAGAACAGTGCTCTTGGAGTTGGAAGTATTTCTCATAGAAGTGCCTCCTGTTGGAGGATTTCCCTGGAAAACTAGGAGCCGGGCAAGGCTATGATCTGTCTCTTGGGTGTCTGAACCATGCTCCTGGGACAGAGGAATAGATTGGAGGATTGCTGCTACATTTTGTCTTAAGAAAGGATGGGAGAATGGAGTATTTGGGGAAAGCACTGGAAATTCCATGAGGACAGAAACCCTTTGTACTCCTAGAACAGTGCCTGGCATAGAGGACACATGGCTTGGGCTCCACACTTACTTTGACAGGCTCTGTTCTAGATGCTGAGGGCTCCATACAGTCCTCGCCCTCGAGAGGCTCACTGCCTGATGAGGACACAGATGAATTCACAGGGAGGAGTGCCCAGTTGTCATTGCACAAGGGCATTATGTGAGCTCAGGAGGAGCACCCGTTGAGGTAAGCCTTCTCAGAAAGTTTCATCTAGGCTGAGACCTAAAGAATGAGTAACAGTTATCCAGAGATTGTAGAAAGTACCTCAGGGCCAGTGCTTCTCAAAAATAGCAAGTACTTAGGGAGCTTTAAAAAAAGACTGCTGCCTGAGGCCCAAATGCAGAGTCTGACACAGTGGGCTGAGTGGGCTGGGTGGGCACTGTGACTTTAAAAGTTCTTTGAGTGACTTCAGTATGCAGCCAAAGCTGAGAATCTGAGCTAGTGGCTCTTAATACTGGCTGCAACTTTAAAGTCACCAGGGAAGTTTTGCAAGTCCACTCCCAGAGATTTCCAAGCATTTTGTCCCGCCATGGTATCTCAAAAGACTCTCCAGGGCTGGGATTCACTGCATTAGGTGTTAGCAGCAGCACATGCAAGGGCTGAAAACAGAAAACAGCCAGTTCTGTGGTTAGGGCACAAGGAAGAGAAGCAGGCTATACAGGAGAGGTAGGGGGGACGCCTAGATTAGGAGGAGACATTAGCCAAATCACGCCATTCGACCTTCATTTGGGGATGATGGGTAGCAAGTGAGGGGTTTAAGAAAAGGAAGTAACTATAAAATTTGCTTTCAAAAGATTGGATGCAAGATGGAAGGCAAGGAGTGCATTTGGTTGGAAGTAATCCATGGTCAGAATGATGGAGGCTTGGGATATTGGGTATAAGACGCAGATATTTTTGTCTCAATTCTCTTGACTTTCAGAGGGAGATGGAAAATCAGCATTGTTTTCTGTTCTGATTCAAGTGCTCTACAGAAATGGAAAGCATCGTTCAGACTCTACAGGATCATGACTTAGGGAAGGAGGGTGGAGGGTAGGAAAGAGGCTGTCTGGAAGAGTCCTGAAGATGGGGAGCCCACAGCTCTCCCAAAGTGTCCAGCAACCTCTGTGTATAGAGTGAACGATTATACTCCACTGTTTAGACAAGGCATGACAAAGACTGAGGTGTTGCAAGAACGAAGTTCAAGAACTGTATTAATCGTTTGCCTGGTGTGGGCTTAGCTCTAGTGAATATCTTGGTCATCTTTGATATTTACTCTTATAAACTTGGTTCTCGTGTTTTTCCTTGAGATTGTTTAGGAAAGGAAGAGGTGATGGGGAGAGGAAGCTCATGGCACTTTGTCTTTCCGGGGTGACTGCTCCTGCTGGGAAAATGGCCCCAAGCCTTGCATGATTCAGAAGTCTGAGAAAGGACTAGGCAGCTGCTCATGGGAAAATGATAGCTTGTCTTCACTCAGCAAACACGTCATAAGAATAGAGCATAAGGAACACCTGCACACATCATGACCCCATCATTCATGCAGGCGCTGCCCCCAGGTGAGCCTGCTGAAATCAGCATAAATCAACACAAGATGCATTGTGAGTTCTCTCCCTCCCTTAAGTTGCAGATGAGAAATGCTGCAGCAACTTGGCACCGAAGGTGACTGATGCTGCTGAAATATTCCTTTGACCTCTTTTAAAGCCCTCTTTCTATGATATTAATATTAAGCAATTAAATATTAAACCATTTCAATGTTTCTTTTTAAAATTGGGAAATTTTCATCAGTGTGAAGATGCTTCTGCTAATAAAAGAATTGTGGCCTTCAGATGTAGGATTCATGGTTGTCTAAGAGAAGTCAATAGAAGCAAGAAGGACACTTGGGGCCAGGAGTCTAGCCTATGATTTCTAGATGAGGTAGAACTGACGGGCTCTTTGCCTTAAACTGTCGACATGGCTCTTAAGTTTTTACACTTACCTTAAACTCCATTTATTAGGTCAGAAGACAGAGTGGCTTGCCCTTTTAGTTTCTCTATTAAAAATAATTGACACCATTTATTGATCTTCTGTTTGCTGTGTGCTTTGGAAACATTCCTTCGTTTAACCTTTCCAACAATTCTGCAGGGCAGTAGTATTTCCAGCCTTCCATGCTGAGAATGGGCTTGGAGAGATTGAATGACTTCCCCAGTGGAGTGTAGCCAATTAGTGGCAAAGCTGGGTTGTGAGCCCATGTCTACCTGACTTTCCTCTATTATCTATTGTCTTTCCTATAGCTCCTCATTATCTCTCCTCGCCAGGAAACCACGTCCCTGGAGCCCAAGGCCATGATATAATTTCAGTAGCACTGTACTGCTCACAGAACCAACCCTTCCCCAGAACTCGGCTTCACCTGAAGTAGTCTCCCCCATTCATCATCCCTTCCTTGATTCATTGGCTATTTAATGACCACCTATTTTAATCCAAACACTGGGAAAGAGTGACCAACACATTAGGGTCCCTGCTCTCATAGAGTTTCGTGTCTCATGGGGTAAAAAAGACAGTAAATAGTAAAGGAATAAATATTTGAGATACATTCAGAGTGTTAAGTGCTGTGAAGACAATAGAGGAAGGGAAAATGATGGAAAGTGACTTGGATCAAGGAAGAGAAACTAATTGATCAGAGAAGGTTTCTCTGATGAGTGGCGTTTGAACTGGTGAGGGAATGGTGAGAAGGAACCAGTCATGCAAAGATCTGGGGCAAGAGGATTCCATGCAAAAGGACCAGCAGGCACAACGTTGTGGAGGCTGGAATGAGCCTGATGGTGCGTACCAGCTGCGCTCTCCGTTCAGAGAGACTAACATTTCTCAAATGCATAAGGCAGTCGTTGTGTTACTTCAAAATTCTATTAAGTATGCATAAATCTAAACAATTTCCAATTGAAATCTGCTAAGTTTGTGATAGTGACAACTATGACGCATGAGGGAGTTAGATTCTAGGATGGAAATAGAAAATTTGCGGCTAGTATTTTTGAGTGATATCTATGTTCCCACCATTATATTATGTCCCTTTCTATATATTACCTCATTAATCCTCTTTTAATAATAGTGACCATTACCACCCTCATTTTAGAGATGAAGAAAGAAGGCTTAGAGAGGTTGCATTAGTCTGCTCGGCTGCCATAACAAAGCACCACAGAGCGGGGGGCTTAAACAACAGAAATTCATTTTCTCACAGTTCTGGAGTTCTCCACGATGGTAAAGGGTTCAGGCTGTCAAGGGATGAAGACTGTTTCCCTGCACCGCGGGGCTCTTTAGCTATGAAAAGTGGACATCAGCAGAACGTTATGCCTTCGTACTTCTCTCGTGCGACTCTGTGGACCTTTCCTGTAGATACAGCCCTGGCCAGGCCCCACGCTGGCCGGTCTGGGTATGCAGGGTCATGCTTGAATTCTCACAGGGAATGCGACATGCTCTGCAAGCCTTTCTACAAAAATAAATAAATAAATAAATAACTTCACTCTAAGTGTTCAATGAATGGAGGGAAATGACCTACTTACCTTCTTGTGTGTTTTGCTGTACCACAAGAGTTTAATCACTTTATACAGTAGGCAGCTTTGAGTGGGGATTACATTTAGGTAAAAGTCGGAGGGAAAAATAATCGGAGAGATATACAAATTAGAACAATGGCTGCAGGTCTTCTCTATGACACCACGTTTATTGACATAGGACTTTTCAATCTGAAAAGCTGTCATGGGTATTATCTCACTTGTACATTGCAACAAGCCCTGGGCCAGGCCTAAGTGGGTGTTGTGTGTTGTGTTAAAGATACTCCTGCTTCCTGTTTGAGGAAGCTGAGGCTCAGCTGGAGATAGTGACCTTCCAGGTTGCTGGTTCAGATCCAGCTGGTAGATGCTAAAGCAGAGATTAGAACTCCAGGCTTCTGATTCCCATTCTTACACTCCAATGATTCCCAGCTCCTTCTGCTCTAATGCTAGACTCTCCTCTGCTTTGCAAAGACAAGTTTGCTGTCACAACACCTTTGCTGAACAGCATGGGAAAGTGATCTCCACAGAAACAGGCCTTCGCTCCTCTACAGGAATACTAGCCTATCACAGGGCGCACACCTTCCCCTCTTTCAGGTCCCCATCTCAAGGCTACCTTCTTAGACAACACTTTTGAGACTCTCCTCTCGAAAGCAGGCTCCCACTCCACACTCATACCCAGTCCTGTTTTATCACATTGTTCTGTTTATTTCCTTTATGGTTCTTATCATATTTGTGTAATTACCTTGTTGTGTGTTTGTTATCTGTCTCCTCCCTGACACAGTAGACTTCAGGAGAGAAAGCTTGGGAATATTGCTCCCTGCTCTGCCCCCGCACACTTGTGGCACACAGTAGGTGTTCAATAATGACACCAGCTGGGGAAATAGGACAAATACCACTATATAAAGTCATCTAAAGCTCACAAAGATGGAAGGAGGAAAGTTCATACCCTGGCTGAAGCTCTTACTGTCTATTTGATCTGGAGAAAATTATTTTAACCTCTGTTATCGGCTAAATTGCCTCCCTCTCCAAATTCCTATGGTCAAGTCCTAAACCCTAGTACCTCAGAATGTGACTATATTTGGGGAGAGGATCTGGACAGAGGTTACTAAGTTAAAATGAGGTCATCGGGGGGCTCCAATCCAACATGACTGGCATCCCAATAAGAAGAGGAAGCGTGGACACAAACATACAGAAGAAAGACCGTGTGAAGATCCAAGGAGAAGGTGGCCATCTACCAGCCAAAGAGAGAGGCCTCAGAAGAAACCTACCCTGCCAAAACCTTGACCTCAGACTTCCAGCCTCCAGAGCTGTGAGAAAATAAATTTCTGTTGTTTAAGACCCCCAGTCTGTGGTGCTTTGTTATGGCGGCCTGAACAGACTAACAAGACCTCTCTAAGCCTTATTTCTTCATCTCTAAAATAAAGGTAATAATGGTCACTACTATTAAATGAGGATTAATGAGATAATGTATAGAAAGGGACACAACATAGTGACATTAATATGCACATCTCTCAAAAACACCAGCCACAAATTTTCTACCTTCTTCTTAAAATCTAACTCCTTCATGTCATAGTTGTCAGTATCATAATTTAGCAGATTTCAAATACGAAATGATTTAGAATTATGCACACCTATATAATTTTGAAGTAACACAATAACTGTGTTATATTAAGCATTCAATAAATGTTTATGTGAAGAAGGAATGAGTGAATTTGTAAATGTAATAGATATACTGATCTCTATTCTCTTGGTAAGTAATTCCCTCCTGGTTCTATAACACACAGAAGCACCTATCTAATGCAGAAGGAAAATTCCCATTAAAATAAACACAGCAAATCTGCATCATCACCTTATGTGTACATTTGGTTGTGACCCAAACCATTCAACTATGAGCAGAAAATCATTTCTAACTCCTTTCTGATGCAAGATTATGCCATGGATCAAGCCTTGCTTGTGGAAATTTTACTTCTTTCTCCCAGGAAAAACCTAAACCCCTAGATGTTTCAAAGACAGCCTTTTATAAACAGACCAACAAAGAAGCAGGGCATGTCTCAGCCTCCTCCTTCCTGGAAGAGGTTCCTGCTTCTCAAAGGTTTGCTTTGTCTAATGCCAGCACAGCCACCTCCAGACACTCACGCCCTGCATTTCCTGTCGGTAATGTCCGTTGGAGTATCTGGTCACATGGATGAGAGAAACATCACACACACACACTCACACACACATACTCAAATACATATTTGTTAGAGGAAGGAAACTTGGGGTTGGAAAGGCCCCTTAATTTGTGGTAAACACAAATTGTTATTATTATCTTTATCATCATTTGAGAATATTTCCACAGGGCAGTTTCTACCTCCTTGGGTACCCTACATTGCCTTCTGGACACACTTCTAGATTTAGAAGCTCTTTGCTAGTTCCCTATCTGTTTATTACCAGAGAGAATCTACATTTTCCAAATCTCACAATAATTAGAAGTACCTGTAAGAGATGGTGATCAGATACCATCCATGTGCTCACAGAATCCTTCCTGACCTAGCACCTTCTTTTTTTTTCCACAGGGAGAGGAAGAACCGACTAGAAGAGAGGAAGTATTTTTTTTTTTCCCTTGGCAATTGACAGCATGTAGGTTTACACAGTGTACCCAGCCAACTTTTCAATTCCTTTCAGTAAATGCTGAAGTTAGATTCAAATGTTCTGAAGGAATATGGGGAGCATTTGATGATTTTTTTATTCCCTTATCACATATGATAGCTTTCACATACCCTCCTGCAAAGACGTAAATATATTCAATGGGCAAGTCATTGTCAACTCCACAGAAGAAGCCAAAAGCTGGTTTCACTTATTTATTTTGTTTGGTTTGTTCTGTTTAAATCAGATTATTAAAGATAAATTTCTCATTTCCTTTGTTTATATTTTATTAGAACACTAATTACTGTTATTTCTGTTATTACCACTCTTTATAATAACATCTTACCTCTAAATGCAGTCTTCCATCCTGAAATATTCCAAAGCTATTTACAACCTATTAAGCAAATTAGACGTGGGCCTCACTTCACTCTCCCCAGAAGTATACCCACTTCCTGCCAGTGAACCCCAGCAGCTGTAGAAGGACATGCTCAGCCCAGCCTGCGATGGCATTAGACAGAAAGGGCTGGATGATGCATATACTCCAGCCACCCACCGCCAGCCCTGGTGCTCACAGACCTGAGAGACCAGCAGAACAAAGGTCTTCTTTGAAATGCCGGCGTTGATCAAAAGCCTAAAAAGATAGAAAGACAATTTGTCTTATTCTCTGGATGCAGGCCTAAAATACTTAGAAGCTCAAGTTGAAAAATATGATATTTTTACAAATGTTAAAGGGCAAAAAATCCTTGAAGTTTTATGAGCAAGTATGTTTAACTTAGAGAGTTAACACTTTTGAGGCAGTGAAAATTTGAGATCCATTTGAACTGAATCCAAATTCCTGTTT
This sequence comes from Equus caballus, assembly GCF_041296265.1. NCBI lineage: Eukaryota > Metazoa > Chordata > Mammalia > Perissodactyla > Equidae > Equus > Equus caballus. The sequence goes on from NC_091704.1 coordinate 29,498,489, forward strand.
TTCTGCTTTTCGCTTTTTACTATGTACCCTCTATGATGAGAATATTGAGAACTGCTTGAACTCCATCCAATTTTTCATGTTGTTTTTTGTCCCCCAGACTGTTGATCTGACCACCATTAAACTTTTTTGTCTTTCATATTCAACCACATCGCCTTTTTCTGCCAGGCCACACACAGAGAGCCTCCTGGACTTGGAAGAGTCTTAGTGGAAGGCATGTAAACTAATCATCTTTCTCCAACATCTCTCTATGCATCTGAACTGGGAGAAAAGTGAGCTTCTTTGTCATAGATGTATTTTTGAGTCTGGGTGGACAACAGTAGCAGTCCACCTTTCTCCATTGTGCTCACCTGTACCCGATGATAATCCTTCGATGAACAAACTGAATTCTCCTTCTGAGCAAGGTTCCTGTAGTCCCAGCCCAGCCCCCATCCTACCATCACACATGATAGGCCCAGAGAGGACCAAATACCCAAATCCCCTAGGCTCCAAATGATGCTAACTATAATCACTCCCTCCATATGCAACTCTTCCTTCTGCTACTCCTCAAACCTTTGTCCCAACTTCTCTAGGGCAGAGGACCTCAGCTAGATTTCAGTTTCCTTATCAAGTCTGGGGCAGATTTTCCTGGACTGGATTGATAGTGTACCTTAATTAGAATATCATGGATTATGGGCCTGAGCTTTAGAAAACAAAGCAAGTAACACTCCTCTGAAATCTGATTTAGCCTTCCAGTCATCTTCGATAATGACTCTCAATGAGGTCTTAAATCCGTTTAGCTATGTTACTAAATGTGTTATAAAACTAGAAAAACACTGGCACCAGAATTTGTTCTTTAGGGTATTTATTTTTGAGTTGGAGAGAGAGAGACTCTAAGGGAAAGCAGATTTATAAGTGATGAACACACTCTGCACTTATCTATTTCCAGGGAACCTAGACTGTTCCAGGTAGCCTGACTTTTCTACATGCAAATTCAAAGTCAGCTGTCATAAAGAAGAGATTACTATATCATGCACCAAAATTCAAATTTCTTTTTATGCTGTTTAATCATGGTATAATCCTCTGTGATAAGCAAAATAGTTTAAAGGATTATGTCTTTACAGAAGTCTATGGAAAACTCATTGTATATTTTGAGGGTAATCGTATTAGTGTGGCTAAATATGACTTCAATTGACTTGATTATAGATTGCCATGGGCTATGTTAACCAGACTTTAGGGTTACCCAAATGTCGGTAGAATCCCAGACATTTAGGGATAGAATACCAGAGAATTTCTATTTGTGAGTTGGACTTGATGATGTGGAAAGACTCGTGTTTACATCAGTTATTTTAATTTGCATGAGAGAAGGAAGGCAATGAAATATTAAAAATAATTTTCTGATTATAAATTCCCCCAAACCCACACAGATTATTGAATCCATGGATTGGCATCACTGGATTTTCTGCAGTCACAACTTAGGCAAATTAGAAAGAAGTCTGAGACATCACCCCTTTATACCTGACCTCAAAACGCCTCTATGGTTAGCTGAATGATCCCAGAATCTTCCCTTGGCAATGGAAAATATTCCAAGATTTCTGTTCTTATCCAGATGTTGGAGTGAATATGTAGTGCTGTTGATTTATGAGATTAAAACATTTTCATAATTGCTCTTTATCATCCAACTGCCTGGTCCTGCGCTAAAACAGAATCATCTTGTCCATTTGCACCAGAGGAAGAGGGTATAAGCTGAAGCCAGCTGGACCGCAACTGGCACAGCTTCCTGTTTTGTTGACTCCATGCCACAGGCATGCTGTGATTCATTTGGCTTTTTACCTGGCTATTCATTCTATTAGAGAGGCCCACAAAGTTGGATGTTAGGGATTTTCCCTGAGGAAAGTGTGCTCTGACCGAAATATGGCACTCAAAACATCAATCTAGAAACCTAAGGCAAAAGTATTAATAATACAAGAGAGAGATGAGAAAGCGCTTAGGAGCAAAATGGCGGTATTGTAAATTTTCCCAGAATATTATATACCATCTTTGCATTTTTAAATTATAAATAAAGATGCATCATCAAAAATTAACAGAGGAAATGAGCTTGAACAGGACAAATGAGGTTTGGAGAAAATCATTTTTCTCTCTTTTAAATAGGGGGCAAAATGGAGTTTCTCTTGCTTGTAGTATTCTGTGCTGAAAGATGAGGGAAGTTTTAAAGAATCATCTTGGAAAACACGGGTAGACACTCTATCTTCGGTGTCTTTATATGTGATTCGTGTACAAAACAAGGACTGCCGGGGTACCAGGGAGCTGCAGTAAAAATCAAATCACCTTGTGTAGCTAGAGAGACAATTCTGTCAAGGTTTTATTGTGCAAGCAGAGCTCTGGGCTTTGAGGAAAGTAAGTTATTTTCTGCTAGAAATCAGATGTTTAAATAAGTACCTGACGTTGGGCTTGGGAGGATGGGAGAAATATTGGAACATATATAATACCAAAAAGGAAAGGTAAGGTCAGATAGTTGAGAGGGTTCAAAGCCAGAATCTAGAAGAAATAGTACTATGAGAAAGAATAAACAGGTGAATTTCCTGGATGGCTTCTCAGATAGGACGTAGCATCCTGCTGTAAATACCAGTAGAAGGATGAGCCAGGGGAAATGCACATGCCTAAGAATCAGAAAGAAGTAAAATGGATGATATGGAACTCCAGAAACCCCTCCTGGGCTAAGTTATCCGTGTTTCCAAATGAACTCAGACTCTGAAGTTGGATAAAGAATTAGATTAAGTGGTGAGGTAGCTCATGGAGCCTTTGCTGGAAATGTACTTGAGGTATAAAAGTGATACACGGAACGTACATGTGAAGAGTATTTTCTAACTGAATGAATACTGTTAAGAGATTCCTTTGAAAACTATTTTAAATAGCGAAAGACTCAGTACACACAGGTAATAACAACAAGTAAAGTTGCGTTGTACTTTTCAACTTTATCTTCTCATTACTTCCTACTTTTCACAAAGTGATTCTCTCTTAAGGCCTTTCCTGTAGCAGAATTTGCTAGAATTTGCTGGGGGCCATTTGCCAACATTTCTGTGTCAGAGTCTCTCAAACTCCAGCGATCTTTTTATTTTTCAGTTTGCAAAATGTAACTCTGTGTCTGTGAGAATGTGAGACAGAGACAGAGAGACAGAGAAAGAATACAATGGAGAAGGAAGGAGGGAGGAAAAGACAAAACCTGTTCCATTGGGCACATAGAGAAAGCACACCTGAGAGCCATCTGCCTCACCTCAGCCACATCATTCTTGTTGTAGGATCTCTTCCTTCTCTTTCCATTCCATTTTCAGGATCATATTTGTTTTAAGATATGTGACAACCAACATCCAAGGAAAATGAAAGACTTAGAGAACTTAGAATCTTAAAAGTTAAATTTGAGGCGCCGGCTCCATGGCGGAATGGTTAAGTTCGCACACTCCGCTGCGGCGGCCCAGGGTTCAGATCCTGGGCGCGGACATGGCATCGCTCCTCAGGCCACCTTGAGGTGGCGTCCCACATCCCACAACTAGAAGGACCTGCAACTAAGATATACAACTATGTAAAAGAGGGTTTGGGGAGATAAAGCAGAAAAAAAAAAAAAAAGATTGGCAACAGTTGTTAGCCCAGATGCCAATCTTTTAAAAAAAAAAGTTAAATTTGATATGTATATATTACTTATTCTTCAAAGAAGCATACTAATTGAACTTATTACGAATCTTTTAGTTGCCTTCCATATACTAAAAGCATAAAATGTGCATAGAGGACTTGTATTTCTAAGAGTTCTAAAACTCCATTTTTTATATACTCCAGGTCTACATAAAAGAAATTGTTGAAATCAGTTATTATGTAAGTTACATAATAATGTCACACATAAACCAGTTGGTGCTTTAGTTCCATGACTCATTCTTTCATGATTGCTTAGAATTTATAAAGCTGGCTTTGCACAGTTTAACGGGCTTGTGCCTTTTCTGTAATATTGCTGGCTATAAATTAGTAGCTCCCAAGGAGGAGAAAGCCAGGCGCAGGTGAAACAGCGCCTCAGGTGATTTTTGTGCACTACCTTTCCTGCCCCCCGTCTTCAGCAAAACCACTCCTCTGGATCACATCTGGAACACACAGTCTCCACTTATCACTACAAACTCAAACTTTCAGATGGAACATTATCTTCCTCTTCTCCATTCCCACTTTGATGGTGTTGAAATTAAATGTGGAGGAGCAGAGGAGATTAATTTTAAATTGCTTTATTGTTTTATTTACGGAAAATTGCCAAATAAAGATCCTGTTAGAATTGGCTTCTGGAGGTTGAGAATCAACTATTTTTAGAGAAGAATCCCTTTGTTCCAAAATAAGGCAAACATTCATTGAGAAAACCATTAAATAAGAACTTTATTTGGTCAAAAGAGTAAAATAAAGCAAATTCCTACCCGTTGCTCTTTGAGAATATAACAAAGTAGCCATAAACCTATAGACAGATGCTGCAGAATAATGTATTAAATGTTTAGTTTTATAACAAAAATTGGAGAGTACTTTATTATTGGATAAAACTTCTCCTCAAATATGTATGTAAATTGGACTGTCAATACCCTACAAAAAAGTCAAGATAAGTCCTCAAGGCTTTGGGTCCACTGTTGTAATTGCTTTTCCTGGATAGGAAAGTTCTCCCTGTATATTGTAGGTGGACATACAAGATTCTCATGCAGGAAATCCCTGTCAATTATCCGGGCCAAGTGAAGGGGAAATGTCATCTGTGGTGGGCAGGGCAGAGGGAGTTTCTAGACTGAATTATGAGAACAAAGATTTGTTTTGGTCCAGGAGAGAAACCTAACCCTTCCACCTGGTCTTTGGACAGGAACTCTGAGACTAATAAGATATTAACAGTGTGGAAATTCCAAATTTTCAACAGCATACTTGGGATTAGTTGGGCATTTGAATTATTAAAGATGAAGATGGTTTCTGGGGTTGGAGCAAGTTGGTACCAAGAGAAGAGGCATCTAGGAAAAGCCATTTGGCTGACTGCACAAGGTAAACTGGAAATCTCTGGGATCACAAAGTTTTAGAGCCATCGTGGCAGCATGGGATTCATGGGACAATCTAGAAGTCATTCTCAGTTCCCTTCCTATGCTTTGGGTCTAATCACAACCACCTCCCAAACATATCCACATGGGTCCACACTTTTCAAGTCCTCTTGAGTCTCACCTGAATTACACTCGGAGCTCTTAACTTCTCACCCTGCTTCCAAACTTGCAGCTACAATCCGTGCTCCATACACATGAATCTTTTAAAGCTATTAATCAAATCATCCCACTCCCCTAGTTACCAGGCTCCACCGATTTCCCATCACAAGAACACCAAAACCCAAATCAACACCAGGTTCTACCAGTCCTGTCCCGGCGCCCCCTCTTTTTCACGCTCATTCATGTACTCCAGCCAGAAGGGCTTTCTTTCTGATACTTCACCTCAGCTCAAATACCCTGCCCTTAGAAAGCCCTGACCTGACTATCCTGTTACTGTTCATCACATCACCCAAATTTAATTCTGGCTAAGTGCTTACATTTCCTTGTTGTTTATTTATTTGATGTTTGTTTGTGACCTTGTTGGGTTGTTGGGGGTATTGACTGCTTCTCCCAACTAGAATGCAAGCTCCTTGAAAACAGGGCATTATCTCTATCCCCAGTGTCTGGAACAGTGCCTGGCATATACTGAGTAAATGCTCAACAAATATCAGTTGAGTTACATGTGAGAATTCCTCAGGGATTGCCAGACACTGCTTTAGAAGAGAAATCATACAAGACTCCTGCAATTTTGAGAAAATAGGGGACTCAGAATCATTATGGCTTAAACTTCAAAATAAACGTCTCTTTAATTTGTATTCCAATCTGATGAAGTAGGACATACTAAATAACCATATAATACAAAAATTATTATTATTTTGTGTGTGTGAAGAAGATTAGCCCTGAGCTAACATCTGTGCCAGTCTTCCTCTATTCTGTATGTGGGATGCCTCACCAGCATGGCTGGTAAGTGGAGTAGGTCTGTGACTCGGATCTGAACCTGCGAACTGGGCCACTGAAGTGGAGTGTGTGGAACTTTAACCACTTGGCCATGGGGCCGTCCCCACAAAAATCATTTTAAAATATTTAAGGTTGCAATATCTTTTGCTCTCTTTTCCTTGATAGATAATATAGACCTGATCATATCAATTTCCTTTCTACTGTACATTCAAAGCTGTAAGTAGTCCATTGTCATCTCTGCCCTATCTCCTTCCGACAAGGAGTCACTTCCTATTCTGAGCTCCTAAAATACTCCATGCGTTACACTTTTACAGGAATGATTGCAACACTTGGTGAGTGACTGTTTGCAGGTCGGCCCTTCCTATTACCGCTGAGCTCTTAGAAGGTTGACTGCCCATGCTATTCACATCCATATTCTAGCACCCAGAGTTGAATCCATTACCTGGTAGCTGTTTTACATATGATTTCAAAATGAATTGCTAAAGAAAGGAAGGCTGATATTTATAATATAAAATATAATTTTTGGGGTTTTAAACATTATGTTTTAATTTGAGATGCTCTAAAAAAGAGGATATACAGTTGATTGAAGTCTTTTGTAGTTGGTTTTCCAAAAGCATTACTCAAAAAAATGTATTTTATTTCATAGCGTTACATTTTCAATGCAATGTTAACTAATTGTATAAGATTGATTTTATTTACTTTCCCAATTGCATTTAAATTGGTTAAAATTAATCCAATTAGTTAACTGGCCAAGTCTGAGTATAAAACATTTGAAGCAATGATTACAGTATATTTCAGGAAGAAAATCTGAACAGCAAGTAGCCAGCTAATCCAACAAAATATTTCAGGGAAAAACTTTGGTCTGGCTGTAGATTTATTCATCTGTGCTCTTTTTTTATTGTATTGTATTATGTATATTCCCAGGAATATTATTCTCTGGAGTCAGTTCTGATTTTAACCGTGAACAGAGTTTCGAATCATGAGATTTCTGGAAGAGATTAATTTCTAACTCTTCTAGGCTGGACAGCATGTCTAGCAGATTTCAGTGATCGATTGATGCACTTGCAGCCTCTTCAGACTAGCAACTTTAGATGGTTAAAGGCTTGAGCCCTTTGGAAATTTAACCATCCCATGTGGATTTCTTTTTCCTAGAGCAGATTGTCAAATGGACATAATTCTGGGTGGTGAGGAGTGAGAAGAAAACCCAAGACCAGCCCAAAAGAGCTGTTGCTTCCTTTATCTTCCATGATACCAGCTGTTTCTACTCTTCATCACATACAGAGTCCCTAGTGCATCTACACAATGCAGCCACCTTCTAATCTCTATGCCTCTGTCTCCTTAATTCAATGCTGAGCTTCGTGAGGACATATACTGTTTCTTAATCACCTGTGTATCCTTAGCTCCTAGCCATGCACATAGCACATAGTACATAGCAGATGCCCCAAAATATTTATTGCACTTAACAAAAGCAGGAGCAGTGGTGGTCTCACAAGGTTTCCAGATGTCTGCCTCTTCCCTGCCACCAAAGGATCCTCTAGCAACATCTCTCATTTCTTCTCTCTCTGCTTGGTTGTTCTTAGGCTTTCTGTAGGAGTTTGAGAATTCCAACACCTGCTATAGATTAAGAATATTACCAAGCCATGGGGGCAGGGAGGGAGGAAGCCCACTTATTAAAAAGGGCCCATCTTAGATGAATAATCAAAGAGAAACAATTAGTTAGAAAAAAATAATAATGACTCAACCAAGAGGACTGGTTTCTCTCTTAAATGGGGAGGCAGTCCAGGGAGATAAACAAACATTGCCATTGGCAAGAGAACCCACTTCCTGTTACTAGGCAGAAATCAAATTGGCTGTAGTCAGACGGCAGTTTAAGTTTCCTAACTGCTTCAGATGCTTATTCCAGATAAGCTGAAAAGAGCAAGCATGGAGCAATGGAGAAGCGGGCTGCCCCCAACCCATGTAGTATGTCTGCTGTGATTGTTATCTGATTATCTTGGAGAAACTCTCTTGGAGAAACTGAGTTAGCAATAACTGGAAACGAGATGCAATGAGACTGAGAACCAGAACAACAGTAAGAAAAGCACTTGATTACTTTGTGATTAGACTGTTGAGACAAGGTTGACCTGTTAGACGGTGAACAAAGCTGGTAAAGAATGATCAGGGCCATGGGAAGGACAGCCTCGTGGCAAAATCAGGCAAGAATTTGCCAAGAATAATGAAAGGAAGCATTTAAAGCAACTTAAGAGGCCCTTAGCTTGAATGGAACAGCACGGGTTTGGAACCAGACACACCTATCTTTGGGGTCCTAGTCCTAGCCAATAAGTTCCTTAACTCCTTAGGGCAAGAATGATTCATTTCTTAACTACTTAGGGCAAGTTTCTTAATCTCCCTGAGCCTTAGATTCCTCCTCTCTAAAAAATGGGGACAAAAACTTGGTTATCAACTCTCTTCCTGGAAAAATGCATATATACAAAAAAATTTGCATACACTTTTAAGAGGTTCACAAATACTCTGCAACCCGTTTAGTGTCTTGAGAGTAAAAACATCTACCTATAATTTTTTTGACCCTGAGATAAATTTTCTATTTCAGAGAACTTTTCTAAATGGAAGATTCATAATGATGAAAGGACTATCAAGACATTCTATTATTTATCAGTTGGGATTTTCTTGTAACCAACATCTCTATGCTTTAATAGTATGTTAATAATTATTATAATGATAACCATACTCAACATTTGCAAAGCATGGCCCCAAATCAATTTATTTGGGTCAAAATTACCTTAGCTGTTTGTTTAAAAATGCAGAACTCTACCTCTGGAAATTCTGACCCAGATAGCTTGGAGTGTGTCCAGGAGCCTGCATTTTTAACATAATAATCCCGATCTTAGTTCTTGCATAATGTTTAAGAAAAGATAAAATTTTAATTCTAGCCCATATGAGTTTATTATTACAGGCAATACCCACTTGTTTGCTTTTCTGGTTTTCTGATTTAATGTCACATAATAAACCAAAACTTCCTGTCCCACCATTTTGACTAACTCATTTGAAAGATTCCTTTCAATGTCAGAGAAACATATATCAAAATTGTATGTGGGGCAGGGAAATCGACTGAATCCAATGTTCTCAAAAGATAGAATAGTGAGAAAACAGTCAAAATATGTGCCTTAATGTTCATGCACCAGAGTTTGTATATTTTATTAGTTGTGGGTCCTTAGGGATAGCCAGAACACATCAAGAGGGGAAAGCGAACAGTAAAAGCAATGAAGAAGATGGTCAACAAAAGCCAGGCAAAAGATCTCGAAAGTCTAGCAGTATGGGCCCACTAATATATGGGCAAATAGCCACAAACAGCTCAATAGTTCCCAAGGCTATTGTGTCTTATGGCAGAAGAATGTAATCAATGTCCATGATGATTAAGTTATTAAAAAGTTGAAAATAAGTATTGAATAATTTGTTTAAGAAGGAAGTCAAGTGCACAATATATTTTAGAAAACTTTGCATACAAAATTTGTCAATATAGAACATTTTATTGTTCAACTCTCAAGAAAAATGTTACTTCCTGAAATTATTTATTTATGTGATATGAATATATGTGTTGTCCCTTACATAAAGAGCTCATAAACTATCCTAAACAATTAAGCAGTCTTGCTACAAACTCTAGCCCCACTTAAATTGCAGCAGGAAAGATGCAGGAGGCTACTGAGAGATATGGAAGTTTCATGACAGCAGAAGGCAAAACAAGAAGAGATGAATGTTCATCCTCTACGAAAAAGTAGGTTAAATCTTCACCAAATTATACATGACCTGCTTTGAAGAAAATTGTATAGTAATTGATAAACAAAAAAGCTCTAGACCTAATCCCAATGCAAGAGGATTGACTTAAGCATCAAAGGGAAGAACTCAGAAGTTCAAGGAGAACAGAAGAATGAGGAGGATTAAAAACCCCTCCATCTAAGGCTCTGATCTGCTCTAATTGCTCAGTAACCACCTGGAGTTAATGACAAACTGGCTCAGCTTAGGGCAGGTTCAAGGGGAGTAGCCTTAAAGTCATTGCAGACACTTGGTGGCTTCTCTCCAAGAGAAACAACACAAACCTCAGGGATAAATACTTGATAATTTTTCTAAAGAAAGTGACACCAAAGCTGCTGTCAGGGTCGTATACAATTAATGTGCCACTAAAGAGACTTGAACAAGCCCTACCCAGATTTTCTTTTTCCTCACTATAGGCTGCTGCTCTTAACAGAGGCTCATTTTGCCTCTTTTCCTTTCACAAAAGCCAAGAACAATGGAGAGAGAATGGGACCATTGAAGAAAGTGGAAATGGCAATTTAATATGCTCCCCTCAGGTAATCCTTGAGTACTGTGCTATTCCCAAGTGCAAAGCAAAGAATGTTGGTGGGTAGTAATTCCTACTTCTGCTGGATGACTAAAAGTTCAAACAGGGCACATAAAAAATAAATATAAGGTATCAGAAGGAGATTATTCCATACTTGGATCAAATTACTTCCCTTTGACATATGAACTGCGTTTTCTTGTGAAATTCATTTTGGATAGAGCCGTGAGCTGTGGCTGCCAGCTAGCCCTCGATTAGTGAGGTGTCCTGTATAGTTCCAAAAAGAACGCAAGGCATTAATGAACTTGTTTCTCAGGCCACGGAGGCTAGTGCCTGCTCGGCTGCTGCTGTATTTGTGTGTTCTTCCACATAACATTGAAATATGTTATTTAAACTCTGGGAGCAAATTTATATGCAATAAAGCCACCACTGTCATCTCAATATCCTGTTTTCCTTGCCCATGAAGACCCTCCAGCAGCAGAGCACATGAGCCATAGTGAAATGCCTTCAAATGAAATGCTTGGGACCAGGGAATCATTCTCTGATTCTCTGAATCTTTAGGTCCCACCTTCTTACCAGAGCCTTCTGTGGTGCAAGAGAAACTCCGTTTAGGGTCCAGACTCTGATTATGTAACAGAAAAGTTGATTGGTGAAAATTCGTTTCCTTTTATGCAAACGCTCTTAGTTCTTACCTATCATGTCAGCCTCAATACTTGCGCACTAAAGGAACTCAGAGAGGATGAGGAACTGGAAAAGTGTTCTCTGATTCATGACTCCAGCTCCAGCTGTACTTAAGATAATGGATCCAGGCTGAGCGCCCTTGGGAAAATGTGTATTTTAGGAAGGAAGATGCCTGGGCAGTGTACTGAGATTTCCTGTGCTGCCATGAGCAATTTGTGACTGAATGAGTATATTTATAGATACATTACAGGTCTTTTATCATTTCAGAAATCAATGAAGTAATTTCTAAAGGAAGTTAGAGTGATCTGTGGCTATCAGCAACCCCTATTTAATTTATCATGAAGGGAAAAAAAGAATTCATCCATTAGGGAAAACTGGAAACGGAACAATTTGCCCCAAGGAAAACTTAACTTTGATAAGATTGAATGAAAAGTTGTATAAATAAAGGAAAATACTACCTAAAACAAAAAAGTAGAGTCTTTCTAGTGGTTGAAAGTCTTCTTTTTAATTATTAAAACATTCTGTATTTCTTCACCACAGCTATCACTTGATGACAAGAGCTACCATTTATTGAGAACTTGCTAGATTGCCAGACCCTTGCTAAATGCTTTGCATGTTTTACCTCCTTCAATCCTTATACCCATCCCATACTTTACACATAAGGAGAATGAGGCTGTAAGAGATGTAATAAATATAATTATTACAGAGAGGTTAACAACTTGGCCAAGTCACATAGCCAGGTTAATGGCGCAGAGCTGGCTTTCAACCCAATTCTGTCTCTACATGTGTGCTCTTAATCACTATACCATATTGCCATCACTGGACTAAAGTTACTCAAGAATTTGGGTAAACAGGTATGTTTTGATCTTCTGATAAATTCATTTCACTCCATGTTTGAATATAAATTCACATACGCACACATTTCATTTATTTATTCACCTCTTCAACAGCTTTTATTGGACTCATACCTTGTGTCAAACCCATGCTAAGCCCGGGACATCTAAAGATCAAAACATAAGATCCCTCTTCTCAATGAGTTTATAGCAGGGAGATAGAAAAAACAGCATTTATAACACGGTATGTGCAATAAGGAAAGAAAGTACAAGGTGCTGAGAGCAGAAGAGAGGTGGAGCCTTCTTCCCCAAACAAGCATTGGAAGACTTCCCTGCTCATGTCGAATTACCGAACATTTTTCCAAAGCTGCTGATCTCAATTCAAACTTAAGATAATAGCAAAGGAGTTGTGATTGTTTACTTGGTTTTAGAAAATTCCCATCTGGGTTTCTGCAAAGCACACCGGAAAGGGTGTATTTCTAGACAAGGGAAATCTCCTTCACCAAATATAGAACCTCTAGGAAACTGTGTTCTTAATTTAGAAATCAACTTTAAACTTTGGTGCTTACAGAGCAGGTGGAACGAAGCAAAGCATAGGCTTGGAGCTGCTACACATATTTTATTTTCTTCTTTCCATTTCCTTGGCAATAGTAGCATTAAGTACAAAAAGATTTGCAAACAATAATTTTTATATTGTTTGCACATAATAGACTACATGTTTCCTTGGTTGGCAAAACATGAGTTTCTCTTCAAAATTAAGGCTTTCAATATTGTGAGAAATGGCTTTCAAAGGCTATAATATTCATTCTGTGAAAGCCCTGTTGAATAGTCTCTGTACTAACTAAATCGTAGTGTTTGTTCTTGGCTAAAAAAGGAAAATGTCTTGTAATCATAAATGTGAGAAAAATGATAAGGTAGACAGCATGTTGGAAGTGTGACATGATTGTTAAACTTTATTAAGACACACACTGGCATGGGTTGTATATTTTACACCACGTATTCACATATCTCAGTCAAGCCTCCCAGCAGTCTTATGAAATAAGCCAGGTAAGTTTTTCTTCCCTGTTTTCCATTTGACGAAGCAGAGTTTCTAAAATTGTCATGACCTCTCTGGAGATCATATAGCTAATAAAAAGGACCAGAAGTTGAACCCAGCTCTGTCTGAATTTGAGTTCAGTGCTCTCCACTATGTGATATGCAAAACTGTAACTAGAAACACATGGCAAGCTCCCTGACTTTAAAATGAAAATCATTTCTAATGATGCTAATGGGGTAATGTATAAGGAAAGCATCTATATTTTATCTGCTTAATAAATATTTACTGAAGTCCAGTCATTGTGCTGGGAGCAATAACGGGAACTCAAAGATGAACAATTCTATACCTCTCCTTTAACCAGGAAGATCTATGCATGTATACGTACCTATGCATACATGAAAATGTATCTTCTCTAAATACAGTCTGAAATGTAGTCTGGATTCAAATTTATGAAATAAGCACAGATCCCTTTCTTGAAATGCTTCAGGCAGCTGAAGGTAGACTTAGATGAATATATGCTGTGATAAATGATGTGTGTAGGATCCTGCTTATATTTAAATTTACAATCCTATTCGTTGGTTTGAAGTAAGCTTTATGTCACAACTGCCTTTACAGTCTCTAGATCTGGTGGTCGAGATCAGTGTATCAGAATTTCTAAACTGTTCAGATATTGCACGCAAGATTCAGCCATTCTTGAGACATCGTGACATTTACTGTCAAGACTGAGCTTACAATTAAGCTGCTGATTTGAGGACTATAATGAAACTCTTGACAGAATTTAGACTGGTGAATTTGACATTTTATTCTTTATTTGTAGACTTGAGCTGTGGTGTCAAAATCCTAAGTATTCCCAGAGACCACTGCAGAACAGGGTACTATTCTAATATGTCAGAGCCCAGAAAGTGCCTGCATGGACTTCAGGATGTGGATGGGGACTGTGCTTACATGGAGGTGTGTAAACTTCTCCCTCTGTGTTTGTATCTCTCTCCTTATATGCTTCACATCCATCCTTGGCCCTAGTTAGAGAATTTATCCTTTCCTCCTCCCCAGAAGCATACAGTTTTTTTGAACGTCTATTTCAATGCCTCTTAAATAAAGCTCTTTCCTTTCCCAACACATTTTCCCCCTTGAATTCAGGTTCGTTTGTGGGGTTTAGACATATCCATCAACTCATCAGTCAGAACCTTGGATATGACTTGAAATACATTCCCGTAGGTAAAAAGTAATTTTGTGAAAGTGCTTTTTATGATTTTCACCTTAACAGTTCTGAATTCTTTCCTTGACTTTTAAAAAATTCATGCATTTCTAATTCATTAAAGTCACAGGCAGGTAAAATTCTCAGACAGGCAGTGAGCCAGTGTCAGTAATCACTTTTAAAATCATCAGAATATTTATGCAGAATTTTTTTTAAAAGATCAAAAGGTTGTTATTTCTATTTTTGTCATCCCCTCCGACTGTAGTTTTGTCCTAAACCTGCTCTGAAGATTTCTTTATGAGTGTATGTATTCTATCAAGGTAGACAATTTTATTTACATGATCTGTGAAACATTAAGACTCTAGTTCAGTCTAAAAGTGATGTCATTTCCTCCACATCACTTACAAAGCTTTGTTTTTAAGGAGCCATTGTTGTATTGTGAATTATGTTGTTTCACAAATGGATCCATTGTCCTGGGTATGGACTCCATCTGTTAGTAAAAACTGAGAAGGAGAAAGGCAAGGCCTGAGGTGATTTATTCTCACTGGATGTAAACCTGTGACTCTGGAGAGAAACTGTCACCAGCCCATAGTTACTAATGGTAAATGACTGATTCTCGAGCTAACACTGGATGGAAAATACATTTTTTTTTTAAATATAAGAAATCTGTAAGGCTTATCCTATATTCTTTCCAGATGATACGAAGATGGAATAGAGTTTTGTTCTGTTTTGTTTTGATACAGAATAGTTCAAAGCAAGTCTTATAACCTTTCCAGAAAATTGCATCAAGATTATTTGTAGGATCCTGGCAAATGTCTTTGAACGGCTAGCATTGGACTCATATTTTGAAACTGAAATATATATATATTTCATTTTTAAAATTAAAATATGTTTGGGTCATTATACCAATGGCCAGACTGAGATAGCCAATATTCATATTATGATTATAGGGATTTTTATTTTCCATTCTTTGGGAATTGCAACATTGGTCATTAGAGATTACATTGCAACAAATAATTTTGTACTTACAGTTTTGGGAGATTTTATTGATTATTTATTTAGGAAAAACTCCAAAAGAATTATTGATTCAACATTGGACTTCCTTTCAGACCCCTGCTTCTTCTGCTCTGTTGTTTTTCAATAGAGTCACACATTTGACACTCCAGCATCCTCCCTGCCTTCACTTTGTCTATCACAATCTGCAACTGCTACGAAATGCCATTTTCTCTCACTAAAGGGCCAGTTACAGTGGATATTACATGTGTTTCCTGACACTTTCATTAAATTAGCACGTGCCTCAAGCTAAGCTGTGACACTTCATGAAGGGAACTCTAGATCTTAAGCAGCATGGAACTCTCTGAAGAGGGGAACAGTCTATGAAGAAGGAAAAAGAATGCTGCAGGAGGTTTCAAACCAGTGAGCCTGGGCTCTTGCACCACTCTGCATTAGCTGCTGCATTATTTGAGGGGCCCTCGTTCTCTTTTCACTAGGTGACTGACACCTGTAAGGTGGAGGGATGACCCTCTGCCAGTATCACTAACACAGATATGTCACATCAGATAAATTATACTGAAGCCTACAGCGGGCATTTTCAGATCAGGCCTAATTCCCACAAATAAGATGATAAGCTACATTAGCCCCAAATGGCTGAAGTGCTAAGGAAGAGATCATTTTATCTATTTAGATAGCTCTAGAAATAACAATGAGGTCATCATATTTGGAAGATGAACAGTATTATTTATTCTCATATTCAACATGAAATGTTTTCTTACATTCTAGCAGTGGGAACTCATTGGCTACATTTTCACCTTCATTGTGCAAGAGCCACAAAAAAACACCTTGATAATCTAGCTCAGTGACAAATGCCCCCAGATTTCTCCTTGTCTGGCTAAAACTTCTCCAGAGATCTCTCATTTTTGCTCTCAGAAACACAACATGTAACTGGTCTTCTACCTTTGAACTGGTTATTGCTATATTTGCACTTGTTTTCTCATAGGATGCTCACACAGGCCGAGTGGGAGCTAAATCGGGCTCTGCTAGGGTTTCCTCATCCTGAGCCCATTTTTTGAGCACACTGCATTCATAAATAGCCTGTAAAGCGTTGGGCTTCTGAGGTCACTGTGCTTCACACAATTGTTCTCTGCGGGGCTACGTGAAAGACAGTGCCTGGGCTGAGGCCTGGAGTTCCTGGAAGCTGGGTTTCTCAGTATTGAAGGGCTATCTCTTCTCAAACAAAAAAGCACAGCCAGGCTGTGGAGAGTGACCTTGGTCATTGTTCTTGGGGCCTGTGACTTCAGAAGTGGAGGTTACTCCTGAAATGATAGGACCAACCTTTAAGCCGATACCATCTTGCTCTCAGGACGCCTGTATAAATAGCAAACTGATATCTATAATGGGTTAAATGCTTTGTAAACTCTCCTCTGTTAAAAAGGCATGCAAACAAAAGTATTATCTGAATACTTTTTCCTCCCACGTCCTTGACAATCCTCAGACTTAATCCTAACAGAGAGCAGGGAGAGCAAGTGACTGAAATGTCGCCACAACCCATCATTAATCAATAAGAGGAATATGTTTTATAGACATGTGGAGAAGGTGAGAAAACCGTTTAATGCTTGGCAGTTGGAAAAGGAGGTCTGAGGAAGTAGTATGGAGGAAAACAATTCAGAAGAGCCTTAGGAACTTGCTCATTTCCTGGTGTGAATACATTATGTTGCCTTATAGAAATAGGTACATACAGTATGTAGCAGCAATTAAGAGACCACGGCTCAGTCTTCTCTGTCACGTTCCACTATTTTTTTCAGTTGACTTTCCCCTTATTCCAAATGACCTACTGGAATGTATATAAAATCCATAAAAATTTCCTGAAATAAATACTCTGAGAGTTCCTGTTTATTTCCATGGAAGCTATAAGTTAAAAAACAAAAACAAAACAAATTACTTCACTGCTCTTCTACAGGGCTCAGTAACTTATGGCAAGCTTTAGGATTGGTCTCCTTTTGAGAAAGGGTAAACAGGTGGAAGAAACAGGGTTTGATAAACAATCACTTTTAAAATGAGTTCAAATATATCTTAGTCTCGTTTCTCTCTATAGGGAAGGGCAGGAAGTCTTTGCGGACTGTGAAGTACTTAAACAATTGTCATTAACCGTTTTAGATATACAATGTGATTTAAAGTGATATAATGAACTGCTGTGTATCCAATATTCAGATAAGGGATAAAACATTACCACGGTTATTGCTCTCCTCTGTCCCTCTTTCTGACTGCATTTCTCTCTCTCTTTGCAGAGACATCTGCTACGCGTTACTTTTAAATTTATTTGAAGTCAAACCACTCAATAAGCACTGAAGTGTCCTAAGCAGTACTAAATGTGGACGCCTTATTTTTTACACAGTTTCTCCTGAAGGCAGGGTTGCTAAAACATCTTAGTTACTTATAGAGTTGAATATACTCTTACCTGCCTAACATAAGAAAGATTTGAGAACATGATATAATTCAAAACAATGCTTTTAATATTGTTATGAATAGATTCTTTTAGGAATCTGGATAGGAAATTAAAAGTATCTATTTGGTTGTTTAAATAAGAGTCAGTATTTTCATTTGAAAATAATTCTACTGACTTTTGAACTTGAAAAGAGAGAAGCATTTAGGGAACATAGGATTATATTTGAACTGCCATGTTTGCATTGGCCCTACCTATATTGACACAAAGTCATATTCTTTCTCTCATAGTTAACATTCTAGGTTTCTCCCTTGGGCCACATCTGTGGGTATAGAACATAGACACACACATACACACGTGCAGAGTAAATAGTCTCAGAGGCAATATCCTGAAGACCTCAAAACCACCTGTCAATTTATTTAAATCGATGTCAACTGATTATTTGACTAAATGGACCACTGATTGGATTAAAGTGACAGGTCAATAATCAAAATGGACCAACTAACGAGCTTCTTGCCCCAACAAAACAGAAAGTGATAAAAATGAAAAACACGACATTGCTGAGGTCATAGTTGGTTTTTAGTTAAGCCAACCCTAACTTCTGGTTTGGTGTTTACTTCCAAAGCTAGACTAAAGATCTCCCTACTTGACGTAATCTATAGGAACCGTGCTACCATTTGGCTTTTGGTAACACTCCTTAGTCATAAATACATCCTGAAATTTGGGAGCAAATCTTGGGGTTGTTCATCTGGAGGTGCTAATGTAGGCCAGGGAAGTTGGAGAGACGTTTGAACGAGGTGGAGTGACGTCACCTGGAATGCTGAAGAAAGCCATGTTGTTTTAAAGAGAGTGCAATTAACTCCTCTGTTTTTTGTGCCCAGGCACCTGGTCTTAGTTCTGGTGCAGTGAATTCTAACATATAAAGCAAAGAATTAACAGCCCTCAGTTCTTAAATGACCTAAAATAGGTGGAATTTATTTAAAAATTCTGAAGAGGCTCTCATGTAACAGTGATAGTGACAACGTAGAAACTGTTTGGTAAACTTTAGGCTGTTTCCCTTCAATTTCCAGAATCCTGATATACCCATTTCACGTGGGACTTCTGGTCATCTAGACAGAAAGTGGAGGGGGCTGCTGCACAGCATCTAACTTGTACATCTGCTGGTTGGTTTGTCCATCTGAGACAAGGAGCCTTCACCACCGCTGAAGATGCTATTGCCTATTTTGGCGTCAAGAGGTTATTCTAAACCTAATCATTCCACCTTATCGCAAAAACTGACCCCATCTCTGTCTGAATTTGTCCAGGGGACTGCAGCACACATATTTTCTAAGGATCCCTTAAGAACCTGCTAAAATACTCCAAGACCCCAATAATTTAGGTTATAATACAAGATTGAAAAATTGTTGTACAAGAGAAAACACAGGGAGTCACTCAGACTTTATTTTTCTATAATTAAAAAAATATTATCTATGTGGATATATTTCTCACCAATGCTTACCACACAAATTGTATACCACTGAATTGTATCGCTCAACAACTCAGACCCCCATGAGTACCTGAAATGTTATAATTTAAGACCTGGGACTGAATTTTTCATTTTTCCTTAAATTCACTGTAATTAGAATTAGGAGAAAAAAAATAGGAGTAAAAAATTAAAATTCTCCTACTTACTGATGAGCTTAGTCTACTGTTCCATGCCAATTCACTGTAAAGTACCTAATCCACTACAATTGGTAGAACCACACTAGGTGTTGACTAGTTTTGTTGACAATACTCTGACATGTTCAAGGAGAAGTTTCATACCAGTCTGGAGAAAAGTAAAGAGAATAAATAAATAAACATATGAGGAGAATAAAGAAGCACCTGGAATCTGAGGGGGACCTAGGACATTCCCCACTTCTGTTATCCAGGAATGAGGCAGAAGGAGAGAAAGATACAAAAGTAAACAATGGCTTGTTTATCCTCACAGAGTTTCAGGTCCGTTTCTAAAGATCTCTGGAGAGATACAGAGAACGTTTCCTTATTATCAACTTCTCACTACCCTTTCAAGCTAGAAGCGCTTCCTTTGAGCTAGTGCAAGGCCTTGTGTAATGGAGAGCCTTCTTCCTCCACTGTTCTCCATGGAAATGGTAAAGAGCTCCCTGTTAGTCTGCATGCAGGCATCTTTCAGGTCATTCCAGGCTAAGCTTAATCAAAAGCTCAACTCATTCTTATCCAAGCTAATAAACACCTTCTGCGTTTGCTAGCTTCTCAAGATGGGCACCCTTCATTCCCACTATCATCTTCCAAGGTAGGATTTTAGGGACTAAGTAAATTAAAGACTATGACTTAGAAAAATCACTTTGGATCATTTTGTCATTTGTCTCAGGCCATCTAGATAGCCCCAGACAAACCATGAAGGAGACTGTCTCTTTCTTCCCTCTTAGTTCTTTTTCCTTAAATAAAACGGTCTCTCTTTGTCTTTGTTCAGCCTCAGAGATGATCGTTTTTTGATCCTTGGTGTTTCTGCAGCCCTATTAAATATCAGAGATAATCAAATCAACCACGCATGACACAAACCAGATGTTAAACCCACTGAAACCTCTAGATGATTTTTTAATCTTCTATTTCTGGTGTTATAACCCAATCCTCCTTATTTTTCTCTTTGGGCCTTTATTTTCAAAATCAGGAAAGCATTATGATATTCTATTCGATTTTGTTATAAAATGAGTTTTTAAAGTTAAAGAATATAGATTAATTTTGTCCAATGTTTCAACTATTTGTTGCCAGATTTTATAATTCCTCTTCTTTTTAAGTGGAGCTAACTTGTTACTATACTTAGCATACAAGTGCCACTTTAAAAGAGAGCCTAGATTTTGAAAATAAGATGACTTCTTCAGGGTTAAACCAGTCCCACCAACACATGAGAGGGGAGGTAAATCCTCTGTAGAAGTCACCTTACTGTTTGCATGCCTGTCATCTAGGCATTTCCTTAAAATCTAAGTTCTCAGGCCCCACATCAGAGATTCTGATTTAGTATTTCTGGTGTGGACCCCAGGACTCTACATTTTTTAACAAGCACCTCAAATGACCTCAAGTGGTATTGATAGTGCAAGTAACACAATTTGAGCAACACTAAATCAAGGAACAGCATGTCCCATTAGACAAAGCAGGAAGAGTATCTCCCAGAAATCTACGCAGACTTGATGGAAGAGAAGGGAGCCAAGCCCAAACAATGACGTTAACATAACATAACATAACATGAAGAGAAAAGTGCAAGGATAAAAAGGCAGGGGCTTTGCATGGAGCCTATAGGTGGGAAAATCAAGGCACAGGCATTTGTGATCCCACAGTGTTCAGAGAGAGAACATCTTGACACCCAACACAAGCAATCATGATTTCATGGTGGTGATTTACCTACAATGGAGACACATGCATCAAGTTCTCTGTGGCTTAATGGCAGCGTTCACAAAATAATCTAGTTCACTCAGGAAATTTTTGGTAATAATTTAGCAACTCCTTGCAACTTTTTACAAGGGAGAAAAAGCCAACACAAACACCCTGGTCTATTTAACAGTTTTTAAATAATACATTGACATTTTTACACATTGGTGTCTTGTGAATATGGTTAGCATGAGTCAGTTCCTCTGAGTCTGATCAGCGTTGAACACAGTAACAATCAAGTTTTTGGACTTTCAAAAGTACACTGTCAAACTCCACACCAGGATGATGCTGTCCATGTGCTCGCCTCCTAGACAGATCTGACAGAGTGAGGTGGAAGGGGAAGTGAAAGTCTACTGTCTAAGTGACACCTCCACCACGTACTAGACTTATGTAAGTGATTTGACCTCTTTGAATGCCAGTACGCATTTTGAAAATGAAGATGATGCTTAGTGCAAAGGGTTGTAGAAATGACCAAACAAGCAAATGTATATAAAATTGGTTTACATAGTGAGTTTTAATTTCCATTAAAATATTCCCTAGTATTCCCCCTGCCTAGCAACCAGCTGAACTTGCTCTTTATTACTTTTGTGTAATTTAGCCCTGTTAGCTGTGGTTAGTAATCTCAGATACCACATATGTATGTGTGTGCCTCTGTGTGTGTGTGTGTGTGTATGATAAAACAAAAACTTAAAAATTATCTCTGAGTAGTATATGAAATTTTCTTTTGTTTTTCCGTGTTTTTCAAACTCACACATACAATATTTAATGTTTTCAAAATTACCATTAAATGTCATTAATTTAATTCAATGATTCTTTAACTTGGCTGCACACTAGAATCATCTGGGGAGCTTTGAAAAATTCCAATTTTTAAGTTCAATGTACCCTGGAGTAATTAATCAGAATCTCTTATGACAGGACCCAGGCATCAGTATTTTTTAAAACTCCCCAGGTGATTCCATTTTGCAGCAAAAGTTGAAAACCTCTGGTCTAATTCTAAGGTACTTAAATTCATTTATTTAAAGAGTCAAGAGATGACACTTTATGAAAGTTTGTAACATCTTGAGATTTAAATTATTTTTTCTGAAATATCTTAAATGTGGTTTACTCAATCTTGCTACAAATTAAAATGGTTGAATTCTCCAGGATCAGCATTTAATCTAATTTCAAAGTCTCAGGTTTTATATATCCTGTTTAGCTTAGATTTTTTAAAAACGGAATCTGAACCTTTGAAAACATGAATTTAGCATGCCATCTCCAAATAGAAATTGAAAGAGCTCAGACGGCCAATCCTTTAGGAGAACTCCTGAGTACTTACTACGGTGTCAGTGATGGTTGATCACATCGAATTAGAGAAGAAAGGACCCACTCAGACACCAGATAGACTTCTGGTGGGAAAGTCCTTGAAGAGACACCAATAGCAGGTCACTGGCTACAAAACAGGGAGGCAGATGGCATGACATTGGGAGATTACGACAAAATTAAACAATATTCTACAGTTGATTAGCAACAGCAAGAGTCAACAATGGGCTACAGGAGAGCTCCCAGAAGCAGGATGGAAAGTCAAGGTGAGAAATTTATTGGTAGGAAATGGGTAAACATCCAGGAATGCTGATGGTTTACTTGGGGAGATTGGAATTAGGTAACTAGAGCAGGACTCAAGTATTGGCAAGGAGGATTATTTGGCCCCACCTCTCAAGGTATTTTAGAATTTACTTTTTAAAAAGTCAGGAGTCTGGTTCCTGATGTTTAAGAGAAAAGACAAAAGCCATGAAAATGGAATAGATACACAAGGTTCAGGTTGGGACGAACAGTGTAGCTTGCTCTGCAAGCTTCTTAAATTCTGCCTGACAAGAAACAAAATCTATGCCATCCCAAGGGCAGAGCTCATCTTCTTGTGGAAGCAAAGCGACCCCACCTCTGGGAGTTGTAAAGATACAGAGAAAGCTGTTTCAGAATCCAGGGAGAATGCATGTGGCTGGCAAGGGTACTGAACATGAGAGTAAAGCATTGTTCATCTGTGACATCCCAGCTGGGACCTTGGGAATCATCCTGGAGGTGGCCTTCTCCCTCAGCATATCTGATCAATCACACCTCATATTGAATCAATCACCAACTTCTGTCAATTCTAACTCAATAGTATTGCTTAAAAATATCCAATTAACTCAATCCTTCTGTAATTGCCCTAATTGAGGCTGACCTATCAGCCATGTTGATTACTACATCAACTGGTCTGTCTGCTTCCTCAAATCCATTGTAGGTAGAGATATTTCTAAGAATGATTTGTGTTTTTCTGGTTTCTCTCTTTGCACGCTGTTTAGAATTCTAGCTTCCTATTAATGTTTCCTCAGATAGTTCTGGGAGTCCTAGGATGTTCTACAGGGGCTCCTGAATAAGTCTAGCTGGTTTTTGGTTCTGCTGTATGTAGAAAGAACCATGTCTTTCCTCTGCTCTAGCCATCTCCTCCCAATACCACCATGTCTTCTGGATATAACAGCCACTTTTGGGGTACTGATACATCTGCTGGAACCCAAAGCGCACCACCATTCCACTGTTTCCATCTGCTTCCCCAAGTAGCTACAGTTATTCTGGAGCCCTCAAGGCATGGTTATCTATATTCAAGGGGGTGCTGTCAACTTGTGCCAGTGTCAGAGAAAAATTAACTTAGTAATGCAGAATAGTGTCATTATTCTTTTGTAGTATTTGCAGACAAGTCACTGGTCTAATTCCAAGCTAGTTTCCCTCTTGTCCTTTATGGCCACCACCCAAAACTCCCATTCAGCTCCCCAGGGAAAGAAGAGAGGAAAACACTCAGCAATGCACACAGGTAGACCTGCTCCTTTTATGACTATCTAGAATGAGGTAGCCACCAGGGCATGGCTGGTGGACAAATAGGAATCCACAAGCCAGTCAAGGGGAGGATGGAGAGACACCTGGACAATGATTCCTCTTTGAGATCTTTCACTGCCCGACTTGTTCTAATTTTGTTTGTTTTTTGGGGGTGTGGGGAGGAGGTAGTAATTGGAGAAGAAAGTTTTGATTTCACAAAGGCCGCATGAGAATTTGGAATAGGCACCTGGTGGATTATCTTATTTCTTTACAAATTCCTTCTTTCCAGAGGTAGACAAAATTAAAATAACCTGACCCCGATTGTGCTGTATAGGTGGTATCCCACAAGTACATCTTAGGCATGTTGGGGAGGGAACTCCTATTGCTTTTCAGATCTTAATCTCATGGTCTGTACTTCAAAAATCTTAAATTACTTCAAGGAGCAAGATGTTAAAGACATCCATTTTTTTTGTGTGTGTGTGTGAGCAGCCTGGGAGTTAAGTAGGAAAGCATCCATCACTTAGTGGACCTCAAGTTGAAAATTTATAAGCCTTGTCTTCTGATTCAGGTTATCTGGGTTACTCCCTTTCAGTTTATTTCAGTTTACTTCCTTTTTGTTATACCCTGGTGTTTAGTAGAGTCTGATTTGAACTTTTAATCTAGTCACAACTATACTAAAGAATATTAAGGAAAATGCTGTATCCGTACATAGGACAGGTTGCTAAACAGGGATCAATGACCCCTCCCCCTCAAAGCCACATCTCTAAGGGAAAATGGATCCTTAGAGACAGAATGCAGGACAATGAGGACCAGTGTCCCCCTCCTACAGGAAGCTATTCTTTCCAGAGCATCTGAATTCTATTTCATTGTAGAAGGTGGCAATTGAGCCTATGGAATTGAAGTCCTTTGGGGAATAATGGCAGAGGTGCTAGGATCCCTGGAAAGTCTCAGAGGTACCTTGAACATTCCCAGGGCTTTTCTGGGAACTAACCAGCTGTTATTTGAGCTGAACACTGCAGTTCCTTCAGCTGAAATCAAAGGCTGACTGAATCCAGCTCCATGGATAGTGTAAGAGAGAAAAATGGAAATAGATGACTCAAGAGACTTTACAACTATTTCCTGACCTAACCCGTTGATTTATTGTGAGTCTTGGAAAGGGCTTGCAATTTTGCAATCATTAAGGAAATGTTTGATGAGCAGTTTCCAGTATCTTCAGGAACAGCCTGATGCTTAGGCCCTGAGAAAAATGTCTCCTGCAACCTCAGAGTTGCCCCAAGGTGTCTCACTACTTTACCTTCAGCACACTCTCGATGAGATTGTAAAGTTTGAAGGAAAAAAAAAGTACAGGACTGAG
This sequence comes from Equus caballus, assembly GCF_041296265.1. NCBI lineage: Eukaryota > Metazoa > Chordata > Mammalia > Perissodactyla > Equidae > Equus > Equus caballus. Next base: position 29,523,617 of record NC_091704.1, read on the forward strand.
CCAAGTGAGTCTGCCCACTCTACAACCAAATCCTCTAAAACAGAATCAAGAGGAAATCCTTCCAAAGGCCAGAACATACATTGGCTTTTATTTTAAAATATTTTTTCTAAGTGTTTAGAGTATTTTCACACTCCTTTCGATTACACTCCAGCAATGTTCCCTCTCCTGAATCTTGACTTTTCTCTCTTCACTAGATTGTCTACATAAGCATACAAATAGACTGGTATTTTACTTCCACCTTAAAACAATAATGTGATCCCATCTCTCTTTAATCTATGGGTCTATTTTTCTGCTGTCATTTACAATAATCCTTCCTTTCTTTCTTGACTCAATATAATCTCCTTTCACACTGACCACACCAAGGCCACCAGTGACCTCCGTGCTGCTAAATCTAATGGTCATTTCTCAGTTCTCATCTTCCTTGGCCTATTGACACCATTTGACACTATGGATCACTCAGCTCTTGAAACACTTCCTTTATGTGGCTTTCAGGACTTCATTCACTTTTGATTCTATTTCTATCTAATTGGTCACTCCTTCTCTGTCACTTTTCCTGGTTCTTCCTCATTTTCCCGACACCCAAACATGGGAGTGAACCAAGACTCAGGTTTCACACCTCTTCTCTGCTCTATCTACTCTCACCTCCCAAGTGATTTCATTCAAGCTCATGGCTTTAAATACCACCTATATAGTGTCAATGCCCAAATTTTTTTTCTAGTCCTCATCTCTCCCCCGATTCCTTATTTATATATCCAGCTACCTACTGGATATTCCTGTGGGATGAGCACCTCAAACTTATGTCCAAAAGCAAGTTTCTGTTTCTAACCACTGCGGATTTTTTTCTCCAACGTCATACCCCATATTGGTAATGGAAATTCCATCTTTCGGGATGCTCAGACCAAAATTCATCAGACAGTTCTTTGGCTCTACTTTTCAAAATATGCCCAGAATCCTGCCATGTCTCACAATCTGTACCGCTGCCACTCTGTCCAAGCTGTCTTTCTGTCTTTCCAGCACTATTGCATTAGCCTCCTAACTGACCACCATGAGTCACTCATGCCCCCTTACCTTAATATTTTTTTTCAATTGAGATGTAATTCACATGCCATACAATTCACCCTTTTGAAGTGTACAATTCAGTGTTTCTGAGCATATTCACAAAGTTCTGCAGGCGTCATCACTATCTAGTTCCAGAACATTTTCATCACTGTAAAAACAACCTCATACCACTACCAGTGCCTTCTGTTCCCCCAACCCCTAGCCCTCAGCAACTACTCATCTACTTTCTTCTCTATGAGTTTACATGCTCTGTTCATTTTACATAAAAGCATTCATACTGTACGTGCCTTTTGTGTCTGGCTTCTTTCACTTACCATAGTATTTTCAATATTCAGCCATGTTGTAGCAAGAATCAGTATACTTTATTTATTCTTCTGGCTGACTAATATTTCAGTGTACGGATATACTACATTTTATTTATTCACTCATTGATTGATGGGCATTCGAGTTGTTTCCACCTTTTGGCTGTTGTGAATAGTGCTGCTATGCACCCTCACATACACATTTTTGCATGGAAATATGTTTTCAGTTCTCTTGAGTATATATCTAGGAGCGGAATTTCTGGGTCATATGGTAACTCTGTGTTTAACTTTTTTGGAAACTGTTGAAGAATTTTCTAAAGTGATTGTACATTTTATTCCCACTAGCAATGTATGAGGCTAGTGTTAATTCTTAACACAGCAACTAGAGCTGTGGTATCCAATCAGATAGCCACTAGCCATATATCGCTATTGAGCACTCAAAATGTGTGCAGTCTGAAATGAGATCAGCTGCCAGTGTAAAACACATGCCTGAGTTCCAAGACTTGCATGAAAAAAAGAACGTAAACTATCTCATTAATGATAGTTTGTATTTATTACACATTGAAAGCATAATATTTCGATATATTGGGTTAAGTAAAATATATTGGTAAAATGAAATTTACCTGCAATTTTTACTTTTTTAGTGTGACTAATAGAAAATCTAACGTGACATTAAGTAACTCACTTTATATTTCTATAATATAGAAATACAGCAGTCAGCTAGAGTAATCCTTAAAACATAGTACTATCACTCTTCTACTTAAAATTCTCCAATGGCTTCTCATCTTACTAGGAATAAAATCCAAAATCCTTATAATGGTCTATAAGGCCCTAATGGTCTGGACTGCTACCTTCTCCTTCTATTGTCCTCCCTGTTCACTTTCCTTCACCACGCTGGTCTCCTCAGGGCCTTTGCACTTGCTGTTTCCTCTGTCTGGCATGCCGTTCTCCAAGATATTCACTTGGCTTGCCTCCATATTTTTGTCAGGATTCAGCTAAAATGTTACCTTATTGGCAAGAGCTTCCTGACCACCCTGTTATTTACATACCCTTATTCCATGCTGCCTTCCTGTCCTCTTTCCCTACCTTATTTTTCTCCATATTTATCACCATTTTACAAAAATATTGATTGATTGATTGATTCTCTTTCTCAAGAATATAAGTTCTAGTGCAAAGTCTTTGGCATTTTGTTCACTACTGAATCTTCAGTGCTGAAAATAGTCTGGAATATAGTAGATATTCCAAAGACATCTTTGAATGAAACTTGAATGAGCAATAACTTGTACAGTAATATGGGACTAGCAGTTTTCATTGTTATGCTTTTATAGATGAACTGAGGCGCTGACAAGTTAAACTGACTTGTAAAATGCTATGCAGTTTAGTGGGATGGTTTTTGAACTGGGAACTCAAATCTTGGATTTGCAAATCTGTGATCTAATCATTGGACAATGGGGTTTCATGAATCCTCATAACCTTGAGTCCTGAGTGTTTCCTAGGGACCAGTACTGTTTGGAGGTATGATACAATTTTTCTCTTCTAGCAGGACAACAGCTTCACTTAACATAACACTTAAAATTTTAATTAGTCATACAAAGGCTTTAATCGGCCACAAAAATTCTTTGTAAAATAAGAATTACCATTACTGTCAAGTATACCTAATTGGGTTGTTGTGGTGAGATACTGTATGTTTAAACGACGTATAACCTGTAAAGTGCTATTCAAGTGTAAGGTACTAAGCCACTACTATAATGATAGCATGTCTTCAGTGTGTATTTCTTGAGTGCTTGACCTCTACTTTGGCCAGCAAGATTTGCATTTTTTCTCTTAGTTTTATCAATATAATACCTCCCCTTTGCAGCCTTCACAGTTTGTCTGACTCCCTTGGCTCTTGAACATTGTCAACAAAAGCAACTTAACTCACTCAGAGTTTCAGTCCCACTTTAGAATTCGCATTTTGACATCGGCTCCTCGACTAGTTCTGAGGTGGGAGCTGTCCCAATTCCAGGTGATGTGTCTGCCTCAGTCAAGGTGTTCTCGGAGAAAGGGACTTAAACTTCAGGATGCTCAGAGCTCTGTCATCAAGTGAATGGCAGCTAAGAAATTAGACCAGCCTTACCTTTCAACTCTTTCAAGGCAGTTATCCAATGCAAACTTTGAAAATGCCTTTGCTGGTTAATCACAGATGGACGAACCACTCCAAAAGGTGAGTTACTTCCTGTAAGCTGAAGGTATGTTTCTGCAAGTGCGTGTGTAGGCAGCCCGCTCCAGAAAAGCCAGAAGCCCTTCACGAGGTTATTTGAATAACATGCACATTTGCAACTAAAATTTTTCACTTACCATTTGAACCAAAGATTTCATGTTCCTACTTTCCAGTTTTACTATGTGCTAAAATGTGAAACTCAACCTAAGGAGTGCAGGTCAAATTAAAAAGAGAAAAACTGTAGTTCAGGAAAAGAGAATCAAGACTTGAAGAATAGACTGAATTATTAATATTTTCTCCTATTGTTCATTGAATAGTTGAGCTGACAATACTTATTGTGTTCACAGAATTTTATTGTAACTAGGGTATTGGGAACTGAGAATGCATGTTATCTTAGAAACAATCTCACAGACGCTGGCTAGCTTCCCAGGCAGTTCACCAAAGCCCTTTGAACTCATAATGTAAGTAATTGGGAACGAGGGAAACTAAAGCCAGGGAATAAATATTCCTTTTAAATATAATAAATACTTAAACATCTCCAGTATCTAAATCTTTAAATGTAGATATAAAACACTGGTAATCTAAATTTTTGAAAAATAAAATTGGTGACACACTGGTAGAGTCACGGCTATGGACAGAGTATGGGGGAGATTCTGTTTGGAATTCTGGTCACTTCCAAGGATGCTAAAGACTGAGATGCTGTGTCTTTATTGGACCTTATTTTGCCTCAAACTCAGAAGTTTTCTTTGTTGCATAAAAGTGTCTCAATCATAAATATTAATCTCTTGACCATCAGCTATATTAGACGTTTTGTATTTTTTTAACTCCTAAAGGGAATTGTGAACTCTACTTCAAAATCTTTTGCAATTAGAAGGTAATAGAATTTACTCAATTGCTAAGGCAAAACCTCTTCTGCTGTCTTAGACTCTTTTCAGTCTCAAAGTTTCGTTAGGTCTACCTTATAATTTCTTTCTTTGACTTTCAGGGTTCCATCCCCAGGTTCTCAGAGTCTGTTGGCCTCAGCTTGAGACCACACTGTAACCAAGTAGAGTCAGGGATCAAACCACTCTATCTCAGGCCAGTTTCAATTTCCTCCTTCCAGCAGGGCCTTCCAGATGATAATTGTGTTCTTGGACTCTTTGGCTCTCACCCCACCAAGGTCAAGGCTAAGCTAAAGGCTAACAAACTGTCTAAATGGTTTAGTTCCCTTCACTGTAGTTGGCCAAGGATGTAGGGTGGACACTGAGTGACATAATGAAGTTATTTTTTATTTGGCGTCAAGTGGTCTTGGACTTTAATCCAACTCTTCCTCTTTACTGGGTGGCCTTAACAAATGAGTTTCACTTCTCTGAGCCTCAGTGGTCTCACCTGCTAAGAAAGTATCATAAAGTGCCACATAATGTTTAAAAGCACCATGAAAAGTTATAGGCACATAGATAGAAAGTGATCAGTAAATGTTAGTTTTCCTCTCTCACCTCTTCCCTGACCTCCACCATGGAAACCCAGAAAATGGAGGGAGCAGACACACAGGTGGGAAACACTGCTGCAGAAAAGGGGTCCTAAGATCCTTATTTCCCCAAGAGGGTCCAGGTGCTCTTCTTCCTTCTGCCAGCAGCAGGAGAGGGGAAGGCCCTGAGTCTGGGGCTAGGACTCAGGGCTGCCGCATAGCATTGTACAAACTGTCCCACATGAGGGCCATTGCCAAGGGAGACAAATGGGAGTTGAAATCTGGCCTGAGCTTTGCTTGCCAAACCCAGTGTCTTGGCTCAGGACTGCTGTCAGCCTGGATAAAGGGAGCCTCTTGTCAAAATGGTTTGCCCATAAAGGCACCTTTTGACAACTTCTCTGTCTAGAGAGGGCATTCTTTTCAAGAACAAAACAGCAGCATAGCCAAGTGCTAAAAAACGACTTGTGGGAGTAAGTTTCATTGTTAGTGATCCTTGGAGTGTCCCTATCGCACAAGGAAAAAGGAGTTTAGAGACAGAGAAAGGACGAGATCAGTCCTGAGCCCACTTTCACATGGAATGAATATTTCCTATAATAGGTATTCGTTAGCGACTAATTAGTATAATTTACCATATACAAGGATTATGCATTTGTTTAACAGTTAAATTTTACACCCTGACTTTTCATAAATTAGATCCAAATTCATAGAGGAAACACTCTATACCACTTCCAACTGTAGAACTGCAAGCCACAAGTTTTTTAATTAGGCTTTTTATTCTGAGTTATCTGTAGATTCACATCCACTTGTAAGAAATCATTCAAAGAGATCCCGTGTACCCTTTACCCAGTTTCTGCCAGTGGAAAACCTTGTAAAATTGTAGTACGATATCGACATTGTTATAGTCAAGAGACAGAACATTCCATCATCACCAGGATCACTCATATTAGCTACACCCCACCCCTTCCTTAAATTCCAGCAATCACTAATCTGTACTCCATTTCTGTAATTGTGTCATTTCAAGATTATTATATAAATTGAATGATGCAACGTAGAATCTTTTAGGGTTGGTTTCTTTTTTTTCACTCAGCATGAAGAGATTGATTATGGAGATTGATCAAGGTGGTTGCATGTATTAGCAGTTTGTTCCTTTTAATTGCTGAGTAGCATTCCACGGTATGGGCCGACCTCAGTTTGTTTGACCAATTTACCCATTGAAGGGCGTGCGGGCTGTTTCCAGCTTTGGGGTGGTACAAATAGACATTTGCTGCTATAAGCATTTGTGTACAGGTTTTCATGTGAGCATAAATCATCATTTCTCTGAGATAAATGCTCAGGAGTGTCAGGTCATATGGTAAGCATATGTTTGGTTTTTTAAGAAACTACCATACTTTTTTCCACAGTGGTTTAACATTCTCACCAACAATGTATGAGTGATCCAGTATCTCCACATCTTTGTCAGCATCAGTTTTGTCACTGTGTTATGTTGGAGCCATTCTGAAAGGTGTGCAGTGATATCTCATGATAGTTTTAACTCACATTTTTCTGACTAATGGCATTGAACATCTGTTCATGCACTTTTTCTTATTGTCCCACTGTATATCCTCTTTAGTGAAATACCTCCTTATATCTTTTTCCTGTTTTCTAATTGGATTGTTTGTTTTGCATTGTTGCCAAGTGGAGGTTGGAGACCAGGTTTCCCACTTGACCTCCATTGACACCCAAAGTGGGCAGGGCTCCTTGTTACTGCCAATCGGGTGCAGAAGTTTCAGCTCCCCATGTGGTCCCCACTGACACAGTGGGCAGGAAGGGGCTCATTACCAGACAGCCTGAGGAAAAGTCCCAGATCCCTGCTTGGCCTTCCTTGATACCATCCTGGTGGGTGCTGGAGTACCTGGTTACAACCTCGTGGGGGTGGATCTGGGCTCTCAGCCTTGCTGGCTGGGATGAGGATGTGGGCACTGTTTTATTTCCTGTGGTGTTTGGCTGGATTAGAGCATTTATTGTCTACATGTTTTCTATCTTGCTAAGCTGCCCCTTTCCTAGTCTTTTGGCTAGAAAGAGAGCATGCTTTTGTTATTTTTTTTCATTTGGTTCTGAACTCATTTGCTTTATGAGGCAAAAAAAAAAAAAAAAAAAAAGATCCAGGACTTCACTGCTGTTTTATTACTAATCTTCAAGTTCTAAGGTGCCTAGCCAGTCTGCCTTCTCATCTTCAGCTTTCAGAGGCTTTGTATTATAGATAATGTCTACGGATTTTAGTTGTACATGAAGGGAGAAATACAGAAATATACAGCTACAGCATCTTGCTGGAAAAGGAGGTCCCTAAATGCAAGCCACAAAGTTTTATAAGTGATCCTCTAGAGGATATTGTGCTGATTAATAACCTTATGCTAGACTTAGAACTTGACATAGAAAACTACTTAGCCTTTTAGGTATTTATAAGACATCATTAAGTTTAGAAAAACTTGAGCCATCCTTAAGATTGGCAACAGACGTTAGCTCAGGGCCAATCTTTCCCAGCAAAAAAAAAAAAAAAAAAAAGAGAGAGAGAGAGAGAAAAGAAAAACTTTCACTAAGCTTTTTGGTAATTGTGAATATTGACAATATTTACCCTGAGAATTATAGTAAGAGAGCTAGAGCATGTGCTTTTGGCTTTTACTGAACACTTACATAATCACTCTTTATACCCAGTCAAACTTTGCTATTGATCTACAATATCTTGCAGTTTTCATCATTCCATGTGTGTATGTTTCTCTCATCCTTATTGCTTCTACTCATCTGAAATAGATAAAACATGGCAAGTCCACAAAGAAATGGTAGTAATTTCTTCCATGCCCAGATAGTAGTTAGTGAAAAAGGGTCAGGCTGTTCAGCATGAGGGATGTCTGTGTGTTTCTGTAGAGGGCAATCAATTCCTTCACATGTGCCTCAAATGCATAGACATCTCTGTGGCTATTATTTACACAATTTACTTGAGGTTACCTAGAACTTAAAGCTAAAATTTAGATTGCAAACACTCTTTATGTGTTGCCAGGGTTTCAAAACCCTTGAAATTTTTTGAATTAAAGAAACAGATTTCTCAAATATTCTACCAAAATACTGAAAGCAGAAGTATATTTTAGGGTGGCTTGTAAGAATTTATTAGCATTGTGCTGAGAGAGATGATTGGGCTATTGGGTTTCATATGAGCTATCTTGCTGGGATGCGTAGTGAGTCTCCGAGTTTCTAGGACAAGAGGTAATGTATGTCTCTTCCACCAGATCACAAGCTCCCATAGAGCAGGGCTTTGTTGCATTCTTTAGGCCTGGCCTGTAGAAGTAGTCAGTGTGTGTCGAATGAGTAAACAAATGAAAACAAAAATGTTTTTGCCCAACAATCACTGATCCCTCCAGAAATTAAACCAAAAAAAAGGGCCGCTTCTATTTGCACAGACAAGCATTTCTGTAAGAGAATTAAAGAGTACTCTCAGAAAACATCTCTGGGGGACTCCCTAGGAAAGAGTCATTATCCATCACTTCAACTCCCACAAAAGAACAATCCATAGACAAGGAATTACAGGCCGGAATGTTCCCTGACAGTGAAAGGGACGTATTTGAGAAACTTGGGTGAAGATCAAACCAGACTCCTCCTTCTTTAACCACTTGTCCCTTTTGCTTTCTCATTGTTGACAGTGGACATTTTCCAGGCCCACAGCTGCACCCTCTACAGAAATGCATTCACGTTTCCCACAGGGTTATGGATCTATTGATCTGGCCAGCAGAGACTGGGATGCTGTTTATGCTCAGCAAATGCCAAGTGCATCCTTTGAGTTTTACCAGGAAACCAAATACCATCGGCAGCCTTGGCTATGAATATGATGACTGACCCTGGGGTGGGGAAGATTGAGAATTTCTAGCTGAAGTTCACTTCTTATACCTCCTTACTCTCACCCCATGTCATTACTCCTTCTGCTGGGTCCCTGTGTTGCTGGAGGAGATGACAGTGGTGTCCATGCCTCTCAAAACGTGCTTACTCTGTAAAGGAAAGATTACTCACCAGGTGTCCATTGCCTCCCCGCCTCCCAGGCTAGTAATCCCCTGCAAATTGTACACAAAGTGATATCTATATGTGCGCCTGTAAATTTTCTAAGAAGAGGGTCTTATGGGTTTCATCACATTTTCAAAGGAGTTAACAATCTACGTAAATGTGTTGTACAATTAGACTGTTGATGTAGAGATAAAGATGGTGGTGGTGTAAAGTGATGGCAATATGTTGCCAACATATCTAAGTCAACCTGGCCATCTGCCAAGAGGAGAGGACAGGGAGAAGTTCTTGAGAATCTAATTGGACCAGGATTGCTCGGAGGCCTATGTGACAGTCCCCAATACACGTCCAGTGAATACACACTCACCCTCAACTACACATCATGTAAGAAAGATGGGGCCAACCATCTCAATAGGACAAAAACTTCCCCCTGCCCCCTGCAATTTGGCCAATATGAAATTTTGTACCCCAAGTGTTGTTGAATAATGTGACTCTGAATCCCATATAGTCCTATCTACTGATAAGATTAAAAAAATTACGACCAGATGAAACATGGCAGAGATGAAGAAGAGAGGGATGATAAGTGATAGACGTACTAAGTAGGGAGAATTCGATTAAGTACAATAACTAGACTGGATTTACAAAACAATTTAGAAAGTGAGATACCGATACTTTACTTTTTCAGTAGCAGGCAAAGTACGTATCAAAACAAAGCTAAGTAGAGGGATAGGGAAAATAGATGGGGATGCTTTTGAGTTGATACTGTAAACGGTTTGATTAGAGTGGATAACCTTATGCTGCAGCAAGGAACTAAGGAAGTATGGAGAGTATCAGGGTAGAATGAAAACAGGGGAAGAGTATTTAAAATCCAGGTGCCTGGGGGGAACAGATGCAAGGTTGGAAAGGATGCAAGGTCAAGACAGAAAGTGATTCTTCACAGAGGCACTTCTTATTTGCAGTGAGTGGAGGCTCAGAGAACAAAATATGGTGTCTGTAGACATAATGGACCTTAAAATGAGTTAAAAAGGGAGAGAAAGGCCTACAGCAAGAACATCTAGAGTATTCTCCAGGGTGGTGCCTCATTAGTGCACTTTTAGGCAGTGTGGGCCCCAACTCCTTCAGGCACAATTACTTATACATTTGTAGGGGAGGAAAAATACTCTTCCCTCTACCCTTCTGAGGTCTTAGCTGAGACCCTGTAATAAAAGACAGATTAATAAGAGGAAAGCAAACAGAAGTTTATTAATATGTGTATGTTATGTGTACATGGGAGATACGATCTTACATGGTATCTTATACCATTAAGTACCATCTTAATAAGGAAAAGGGGAGGGGAATGTACGCCTCTTAGAGGAGAGTAAAAGATGGAAAGGAAAGATGTATGGGCCATTAGAAGAATAGAAGAGAGGTATGATAGTTTGTGACAAAATTTGTCTGAGTGTGGTGTGGACTTCTAGTCTCCTCTCTTGTAAGGAGTCAATCTTTCCTGGTTACTGAAACTCCCAGGGAGCAGATTTATGACAATTGAGCTCCTTTTGGAAGATCTGTCTTTAGGCAAATGAGGGGAGTTCAGAGAAAGCCCGTTCCTACATTTGCTGTTTTTCAACTGCATATGACTCAAAACAATCAACATACAAAAGCGGTATGTTTTGGGGTGGCATATTTTGCTACTGTTTCCGGTCTACCTTAGTCCAGACTGATTCAGACTGTGTGCGTTACCACAGGAAGATTCTAAGTCAAACCTGATTAATCAGGGAAGGAGGCACTGCCTGAGGGTCAAGGTCAGGGAGACGGATTGAAGACCCCGAAGAGAAATAATTTCCTTCTTGGAAATGTTGGCCACCCTTGGTGTCTACACCACCAGGGTGTCTACACTTTTGACTTCTTTTATATTTATAGTTGATCCACATGTTCACGACAAAGTAGCAGTTAATTTCATCCAGCATAAGGGCACACAAACCACAGACTTCATAGTGTAGTCTCTGTCTTCTATATTCATCTGTATTGGAGCAAGCACAGTAGAGCTGAAAGCCAGATAAATTCTGTGTTCCCAACTTAACTTCTCTGTGAGCCTTGGAAATTTATAACTAGATTTTGAGCTCAAAACTTTTCATTACTATTAGAAAAGCATTAAATAGTTGGCAGAAGCAGGGGAAAAATTAAAATATTTTAATACCTTCCTCTTATCCTTTGCGTCCAGTGGCAGAAAATTAAGCATGCATAGTGCCATGTAGCTGTGTCTATATACACTTTAGATAATTTGGTATAAACAATCAGGTGGATTAAAGGAAAATAATGCTGAATGTATAGTCAATTAGAACAAACAAGAAAATTCTTGTTCTAGGAATACATATTTCTTTAGAAAACATTACAACAGTATTTATTTTATAAATAAGTTAACAGTGTTGGAACATTAGAGATACTGGAGCAAACTCAAATTTCAGAATTCATTAGAAATTGATCTTTTGTATTCAACTGGAGAAGAATGTTTTGATTATAAGATAATACAGTAGTCACGATCAATTTATTCTCTCTCACCAGTTCTTTTCTCTCTCAACTTTCTTAATTTCAAAGTTCATACATATTTCAAGGGCAGGGTAATACAACTGTTTCTTATTCATTTATATTTTATTTGCTGTGATGTTTAATATGAGCTATTAAGAGTTCCAGAAGCTTTCAAGCTTTTATGGAGGACACTAAGCTTTCTTTTTTGCCTTTGAATAAGGGTGGAGTACTTTACCAAGAATAGGAATAGTTCAAATCGCCAAAGGTTCTAGTTTAATTTGAAATTCAAACTCAAAAACTTCAAGTGGATTTTGAGAATTGACACATTATATCCTTCCAAGATTGCATTTAAGGACTTTTTTAAGATGTTCTATTTACCAGCCTATGGTTGCATTGTAGTTTTTATTTGTTTTTTAATATGAAGATATACATTTCAATGAACTCTGTGATTTTATTGCATAGTGGTAATCTAAAATTAAGTTTGAAAACTCAAATAGAACCTCAGAGCCAAGTTCTAGAAAATGACGTCTTGAACTGGTCCAGAGATAAATTAACTTTAACTTTGCGAAAGTCTAAGTGCTGCTTATTCTCAGTGCATGAATCAGTGTAAAAGGGACTCAATAACTCTAATATAACCAAAGAAAAATCAACAAAACAAAACAAAAAATCAGAGTGTATTTTTCGCTCTTAACTCAGATAGAGGAGAATAATTTCAAGGATTGAAAAACTGAAGGCAAACGTTATCCATCACTTTACTCATTTCATAAACTGATTGCTTCATCCTCTAGGTTTTTTTTTCCCCTCAGCCAATTGATTTAGATGAGTTATAGGACGTTGTCTCATCTTTCTTAATAATAATCTTTTAAATTAGCCCACTGCTTGTACATCAGATACTCAGGAAAAGTTTGAAGAATGAGCAGGCAAGTGAATATCAATCTTTTGAAAGTAGGTGGAAGCGACCTCAAAGGTAGAATATGCTGAATTGCATCCAGACCTCTACTCAAATCTCCTGCTTGGTTCAGTCTTCTACAGTTATTTCATTAAAAATAATGTAATCATTTACAAACATGCTTCCCTCTCATTCAAAGTGATGCATCTCTTATTGGGAGTCCACCCAGAGTCTGAAGAGCTTTGAAGTTGGAGAGAAGGCAGAGTGGTAATAACAAGGTTGTATCAAAGTCAAATGATGGTGAGAGGTGCCTTGAGTAATGATGCTAATGACTTAGCTGGTGGAAGGCTGGAAGAGATGACCTGGATGAGAATGGAGGTTGGGAAGCTATGATGACATAATAGCTGATATACGTAAGAGTCTTGTTTTGTGCCAGACACTATTCTAAGGTCTTTGCATGTATTAATTTATATAATCTTTACAACAACCCTATGAAGTTACTATTATTATCCTCTTTTTTCGGATGAATAAACTGAAGCATGGAAAGGTTAAATGACATCCAAGCTTACACAGCTAGAAATAGGAGAGCTGGGATTAAAATCCTAGCAATCTGGCTCAAGGCTCTCTGCACTTAGCTGCTACACCATGCTCATGAGCTACTGGAGAGATATTTAAGGAAGGAGGAATTCGCTTTGCCAAATATAGAGAGTTGAGTTTCCCCAATGCCTGAGAAAAAAACAAAAGGCAGAGGAAGCTTCCTGTGACTCCTTTCTTTAGGATATTCTTTCAACACAAAGTATCATCTCTCTTACTAACGGACAAATTGAGGGATAGAGAGTTTATTCAGCCAGTCCAAAAAGAAATGAAAATTGATTTCCCAACCCCGGATGTCATGTAAATGTTCCCAAAACCTTAGGAAACGCAAAGTTAGGTTTTACAACCCAAAGAATGCATTATTCCCAAAGAATAGCAACAAGATGATAAAGAAAGCTTTGCAACGAAAGTGCCATAAAATAAAACTCCCAAACAGATGCCTGCGAGAATAATGATTGAAATTCCCAATCAACACAACAATGTGAGAAATGAAGTCATTGAAACAATTACGTTTGTGCATTGTGGGAAATAGGGGAGTTGACTTTTTGTTTGTGATGGGGCTGCTATTTTAGTGTAACAAAGAACCATCTGAATTTTGGGGAAATGTCCTGGGAACTTCCGTGAAGGTTGAAATGTAGCTTCCATCTCAAGGATGGAAGATAATTCCTCTTCCAGGGATAAACTGCTTCTGTTTGTGCTGTCTTTCTCCTTCTATCTTTGTGAAGTGAGGAAACCAAGTTATGCCTTGAATCACCACTTCTCACCTCATCTAAAGGAAGCTTGCCTTGGAGCATTTCTAGAAATATGCTAGTCACGCTTGGTTTTGCTTTTTGTTTCAGAGAAAACATGGATTATATTTACTTTAAAGAAATGTCCCAGCATGGGCCTCGAGGTGAAGAGGCAGGGCCCAGTGGGAACGTTTGGTTAGTCTGTGGCCAAATGAGTGGGCACCTTGGAATCCACACAGCCCCACCCACATTGGTAGCCCACACTACACCTACTTCCCCAGTGAACACCTTCCAAGGTGATCACTTACTCTCCTCTGGCTCACGTTTACTTTCCTGGAGTGAAGCACTCTATGAATTTCAAGGGTGAAGAAATGTCAGTTCACAGACATTTTTGAAACACTACTGCAAACCTACCTGGACCGTGCCCTAAGTTGCTGAATGTAAATCAAGACAACATCCATCACAGCGGGTTGATTCTTACAATCCCATGCTCAGGAAGCTGGCAAACTCCTGGTGACAAGGGACCGAACAATTATGTCACTGCTCCTCCCTAGAATGGCATAAACCCAAATTCATAAAAAATATTGTAGTAACATGTATGCGACATGTATTGTTTTCAAGATCACTCATCCAAAGAGGCATCTGGAAAATTTTGGAATATATAGTCTGATGTTTAAATATAATTCCATTATTTTTTTAAAAAATCACTAATCTTAAAAAAAATACTGTAAACAAGACATAAGGCAGCGAAGTCAGTGCTTTGTATACAAAAATGCTTTTCTTTTCTTAAGGACAGAAGCCATAGCTAATCCTTCTATACGTTAACACTTGTTTCCTTTTTTAAAAACAAGTGCATTGATGCCTCAATCCCACTTACAGAATTGTTAGACTACCTTTTGACCAGAATAGCTGGAAAAGTTAATATTCTTTTTCTTGAGGTGGTGGTAGAGTTCTAAAAAGATTACACAGATTTATAATAGGAGAGAGAGGAAACAGAGCATGGTGGCACACAGCAAGTACTGACTGACAATGAATGAATGAATGAACAGATGCACAGATAAGTAAATGAAGTGTTTTTCATCACTCTCAGTGGGATGTGGTAAGAGCCTTGGAGAGGACGGGTACAACTCTCCTAAAAGAGACATCCTTGAGTTAGTTGTGGAGTAGATGGTTCAAGGTGACGAAGTGAAACTGCCTTTAGTAACACAACCTTTGAAAAGTTACAGGTGACGTACCGCTCTCTCTCCATTCCTCATCTATATATTGGGGGTAAGATCTCAGCAAGTTGTCAGGATCAAATGAGTCCACGGGCTGAAACCGTCTCGCACAGGACCCAGCACACACAGTCAAGGTACCAATGAGATGAGCTACTGCCACACTGCGCTTTTCCTTTCCCAGAAAATGCACGCCAGCCGTTCGTCTGGGGTTAAGTCCGGAAACTTCAGTTCTCCAAAAAAGCCTAATTCCTTCTGTGGTTTTACCAAGGCCAACTCTTTATTTTTCATTTAGTTTAATAGAAATTCATAGCTAAGCCATCAATTGGGTCTCCCTGAAGTCCCAGACAAGAGCATTATGCTGATTTGACGTAACTTATAAATGAGGTTTCTGGATTCTGTCAGTTCCCCCCTCCATGGCAGTAAGAAAAGAAATGAGTAATCTTTTCATATTTATTTCTTATTCTGATAATTACAAGCAGGCACAGAAAGGAATTACGTGCACAGTTTTCATGTGTACTGTTAAAGCATGGGAGAGCTTTTCCAGTCTCCAGTATTCACTGTGATGTTTCTACTTCAGCCATGCTTCCAATTTTCAGTTCTTTGAGAGTATGATCTCCGTACAGAGGTGACGAGGATGATGTCTGTGTGTGGGCGTGTGGAGAAGGAGAGGGGGAGGGGAAGCAGGGGTGCAGATTCTTTGTGCATCATGAACTTGGGCAGATGAGTGGAGAAGAGGGGGCTTGTCGTTCCGGTGAGAGGACCCTAGGAGGTCCCTCCTCAAATGTATCTCCCCACTGTGGGTAATCAAGTGGAGATCTTTTTCTTCCAAGCTTCTGTTTTAAAATGCAAAGCACACCTGCTTTTTGACTTAGCACAGATATGCTTAAATGAAATCTTTTCCAGCCCCCTCATTTTACTTGGGAGGAAACCAAGGCCTTGAGAGGCAGAAGGACTTGCCAATGTCACTCAGCTTATTAGTGTGAAGAGGTTGTCCAGAACCTCAGTACCTTAATTGCCAGTCCAGTGCTTTGACCCGGCTTCCTCTCAGCTTTGTTAAGCTGCATAATTTGAGACCATGGCTTCTGAATATAAAGTCAGGCATGCTGAAAGGGGTGGTGAGCATTTCACAACTAGTAGCACACAATACAATTACATATTGCTCTTTTCTAGGCCACCAATGTCTTCATATTGCTAAAGCCAATGATCAATCCTCCATCTTCATTTCAACAGACTTTTCAGCAGCAGTTGATCACTCCCTCTTTCCTTAGACGTTTTCCTCACCTCGATTCCAGCACACCACACTCTCCTGGTTTAACCTGCAACTTTTTCAGCCTCCTTTGCTGACTCCTCCTCTGCTTCCTGAGCTCCAAAAGTTGGAGTTTTCAAACCTTGGTCTTTGGACTTCCTCTCATGTCTATCCATACTCACTCCCGAGGTGATCTCATCCATTCCCATCACCATCTATATGTTGATAACTCTGAAATGTACATCTTAAACACCAATCTCTCTCATAAATTCAAGGCTTGTATACAACTGTTCATTGGCCATCTCCAATTGGCTATCTATTGGGCACATCAGAGTTAAATGTCTAAAACTGAACTCTTGACCTGTTCCTCTCTCAGTGGTCTCTATCTCAGAAAATAGCACATTTTCTCAATAGCTCAGATAAAAAAAAAAATCTTGATGGCCTTTAGCACCTCTAATTGGCTATACCCACCCCCACCAACACCCCAAATATCCTGAAACTGATAATGTCTTACAACCTTCGCCACCATCAACAAGGGCTGTGCCACCATCATCTTTGCCTTGGAATAGACAAATCTTCTAGGTCTTCCTCCTTCTCTGGCTCACCATAGCTTATTCTTCACACAGCAAAATGATTCTTTAAAATTAAATTCAGATAATTTCACTTCTCTGCTCAAAACTAGATTCTCTTATACTTTCCCATCACTATTAGGAAAAACAAAACCAAAACACAATTCTTACCACACCCCACAGTGCTCTACATTAGCGAAACCTTGGCTACCTGCCTGAGATCATGAGCTGCAAATGTTCTCCTCACCCACTGAGATTCAGCAATACTGGCTGGTGTATCGCTCCTCAATTATGCCAGACATGTTCTTACCTCACCTTGATAAGAAATTGCAATATTAAAAATAGAATGATAGTTCAAATAGATGGAAAGGGCAAAAAAATAGAAATCAAGAAAATAAGATTACTCACAGAGTTTGGTGTTAAAAATCAACAGATCTTAACATATCTACAGTCTGAAAACAGAATGAAACTAGAGTGAAAACAAATTGGCATCATTAGAGTTGATGATCCCTGGGTTTTTTATGTAGTTGCCTGGGATGGTGACCATGTTCAATTTACTTGCTTGGGACCAGCTAAGCTGAGTAAGACCTAAGAGCGCCTCCAATCTAAGGAATGATAAATTACCACATGAAAATGTACGTACTTGGAAAACAGTAATCTGTCTGCAAATGGATAAGCATTTTTCAACATTAAGAGCTCAAGCTGCCTTCATTTGTTAGGCTGTACAATGGGATCTTAAAAAATCTCAAAAAGTGGTTTTCAGTTTTGCTGAATATAATTAAGCTACATTGCATTTTTAAAAAACAACAACAACAACAAAGGCAATGGGCTTCTGCCTCAGGTTTTTCCATTAAGCAGGTATAACTAGGGCTATGCTCTTATTGATTTCTGGCAATCGAAAGGAGATTCTGAAGATACAATTATCTATCGACTCTTCCCTTTACTGGTGATAGAGGAGTGGAGATTAGTTAGCACCTAAATGAGCCATTTTCCTATTATGTGTCACGGATGTGATTGAGCAATGACAGAAAAATAAATGTTTATTGAAGCCCAAGGTCATCATTTAGAGATGTTTTTGATGGATTTTCAGCCTGGGTGTGCTTTGATTTTACTAAACAGTAAAAAGTTGATCTTGCAACTGAGACAGTTTACAGACAACAGATGAAAATGTCACTTTCTACTAATTGAAGGAGCATGGGTCCAAAAGACCAAGCTGGTAATCAGAAAGAGAGATTATAGACTACTTTCTTAGTTCTCATCCTGGCTGAGGGAGGTGTTGGGGAAAGGTAGAGCTCCATTGATGAGTCTTGCTGGGCCCTCCTGTAGACTTTCCCTAAAACTACTTTCACCATTTAGCTTTGCCTGCCTTTGGCCACATCAATGACTAACTGACCAGGCTCTCCCCAGTGGATCCATGATCTTCCTCTCCCCCGCACCTCCACTCCACTGCCAGACCAGATTATAGAAGTCCTATCTAAAACTGAAAATATTGCATTTTTAAAATTTAGTGGTTTTTTTTCAATGTTAAGATGAAATTTACAGTACAACCAGAGGCACTTGCAACTAGAATATACAACTATGTACTGGGGGGTTTGGGGGAGAAGAAGAAAGCAAAAAGAAGATTGGCAAACGATGTTAGCTCAGGTGCTAATCTTTAAAAAAAAAAGAAATTTACATACAGTAAAGTGTGCACATCTAAATTATAAGGCTCTCTGAGCTTTTACATATGTGTACACACCCATAGCCATTACTCAGATCAAGATCAAGATATGAAACATATCTATCGCTCCAGAATGTTTCCTCTTGCTCATTCCTAGTAATGACCCCCTACCCCTGCAGTAATCACTATTCTAACTTCTATCACCATAGGTTAATTTTGCCTGTTCCTGAAATGCATGTCAATGAAATCACATAGCCTGCAGTCTTTTATGTCTGTGTCTTTTGCTCAATCTAATGTTTTTAAGATTAATTCGTGTTGTTTCATGTATCTAAGTTTCACTCTTTCATTGCCATTTCATAATTCATTGCAGAATTACACCACAATTTGCTTCTCCATTTTCCTCGAAGACATTTGTGTTATTTCAGTTGTGTGAATAAAGCCACTATGAGAATTTTTGTGTACGTCTTTTTGAGAATGTATGGCCTTATTTGCTCAAGGACCAGAATTTCTGCCTAGGTTCATTCTTTGCATGTGGACACCTATATTAGTCTCCTATTGCTCTTGTAATAACACCACAAAATTAGTGGCTTAAAACAACACAAACATAAGATAGTTCTGGAGGTCAGAGGTCTGCATTGGGTCTCATGGGTGAAAATCAAGGTGTCAACAGGGTTATGCTTCTGCTGGAGGTTCCAGGAGAGAATTTATTTCCTTACAGGTTCCACCTTCTAGAGGCTGCCCGCGTTTCTGGGCTTGTGGTCTCATTCTTCCATCTTCAAAGCCAGTAATGTCAAACTGAGTCCTCCTCAGCCTGCTTCTCTCTGGTACTCCCTCTCTTTCCTCCCTCTTCCACTTTTAAGGATCCTTTTGTATCCTGGAGAATCCAGGGTAATCTCCTTTGCTAGTCATGCCAGCTGATCAGCAACCATAATTCCATATGTAACCTTAATTGCTCTTTACCATGTAGCCTAACACATTTACAGGTTCTGGGAATTAGGACATGCAGCTTTTTGAGGACCATGATTTTACCCACCACAACATCTAATTGTTCCGGCACCTTTGTTGAAAAGACTATCTTCTTCCTTGAATCGCTTTTGTGCCTTTGTCAAAAACAGTCTACTATATTTGCATAAACTCACTATGATTTTAATTTACATTTTCCTGATAATAATGTTAAAGCATGTTTTTCATATCCTTATTGGCCATTCAGATATCTTCTTTCATGAAATATCTATTCAAGTCTTTTTCTCATTTTTTTCCGTATGGTTGCTTGTCTTCTTATTGATTTATAGGCATTTTTAATTTATTCCATATAAAAGTCCTTTGTTAGGTATGCATCTTGAAATATTTTCCTCTAGGCTGTGTCCTGCCTTATACTTTCCTAATGATGTCTTTTGATGAGCAAAAGTTTTAATTTTGAAGAGTCCAAGTGATCATCTTTTTCCTATATGATTAGTATTTTGTGTGTGTGTGTATCCTGTTCGAGAAATCCTTGCCTTCCTCAAGGACTTGAAGTTATTTTCCTATGTTTTCTTCCAGAGCAGCACTGTTCAATAGAAATATAACATGAGTCAGAAAAGTAAGCCAATATATGTAATTTTAAATTTCCTAGTAGTCACATTAAACAACAGTAAAAAGAAACAAATAAATTAATTTTAATAATTTATTTTGGTTAACCCAACTTATCAAAATATTGTAATTTCAAAATATAATCAATATAAAGATTATCATCGTGTTAGCTTACGTTCTTTATTTTGTACTGTCTTTGAAATCAGTACATATTTTACATTTATGGCACATCTCAATTTGGATCAGCCACATTTCAAATATTCAATAGCTACATGTGGTTAGTGGCTGCAGTGTTAGACAGCATAGTTCTAGAAGCTTGCTTGTTTTAGCTTTTCAATTAAGATCTATGATCCATCTTAAAATGTTTTCTGTATGCTGTGAATGACGGACCAAAGTTCATTTTTTAATATAGATACCCAGTTGCTCTAAAACTATTTCTTGAAGACTTTCCTTTGCTCATTAATTAAATTGTCTTCTTTCTGGAAAATCAAGTAATTGTATATGCTTTATATTCTATTCTGCTCCTTTGATCAATTTCTCTTTCTGCTAGTATAAGATCATGCTTAATTACCACAGATTACAGGCAATCTTAAAATCCGATCTATAAATTTTCCAGTTTCATTCTTTGAGTTCCCCTTGGCTGGCCTACGTCTTTTACGTTTCCATATAGACTTTAAAATTAGCTTTCAACTTTTACATAAAACCTCAGATTTTTGTTGTCAGGGAACATTTTTCTTTGAACTCTGATAACCAGCAATTTATTATTATTAGTTTTTTATTTTTTTAACCAGTAATCTAACATTTTGTTGTCAACAGCCAGTAATTAAAGAAAATCCAAGCAAAAGAAGCGTCAGTTCTTCTGATATCTATGCATTTTCACATTATTATTTTATTATTATTAATTAGAAATGCAAATTAATTTTCTTTAACTCCAAATGTCTAAGGACTCAGCATGGAGCTGCTTTAAAAGAACAGGGCAATCTGCACATCCTCCACTAGTCACAAAGGCATGTAGCTCCGGGAATCAAAGGCTTTCTGCCGGCCTGATCTTAACCAGCTACCCTCCTGGGACCTGTGATGCCAGAAGGGAACACATGGAGATGATCTGTGCCAAAAGAAGCAAGAGTGAGGATGGAGAAAACGCTAAGGAGGGCTGACGTATACCAGATCACAGGAGGCATTCAAAATTGTCTTGTAAGAGACAGATTCTTTCTTAATTTTCAGAAGAGCTATAAAGATGATGTTTTATAATAAATGCTAAAACAAACATTTCCTCCAAATATATGCATGTATACATATGTATGTATATCACCAACAGGTTTAATTCATTTTATTACCATAGACCCTAAGTTTTTCAAGGTGACTAATACCAAGGATGAGAGTAGATTAGGTAATTTGTTGTCACAGAAAATAAGTTAAAGAACTTACAATAGTTTCTATAGTATAAAAAGCTATTACAGTAAAACCTCATTTATTCTCCAGTCTGTCAAATAACACTTTTAATTCACTAATATTCCTGCATATTTAGAGAACAATGATAATTCAAAATCATAACATTGATCTTTAGGGACTAAATGACTCTTTCGTGTATAAATTCATTCACTCAGCAATTATTAAATGCCCCCTAAGGATCAGGCACTTTGCATGGCTGACTTTCTTCTTATCTTGTTAAAAGACAGCAAGAGTCTTGTTAAGAGTCTTGTTAAGCATATTTTATTTTATTTTCCTTGAAAATTAATAATCCAAGTATGCTATATATTATTGTTGTGTTGCCAGGATTCCTCTAATAACTGCTTCGGTCAGATTAGACACCAGAACAATCTCTCCCTGGGAGGAGAAGGACTTGCTAAGAATTTGTAGATACTGTGACTTTACACCTTTGGAAGGCGGGAGTTGGAATAAGAAGAAAAAGATCATCTCCTCTGTCTACTATCTTGTTCTGGCTTAGTTCCAAATCCAAAGGCCAGTGCTGAATGCAATCCTGGAAGAGAACGTGATTCTCCAGGAGTGCTTCTTAAACTTTTCTATGCCTAAGAATAGCCAAGAGATGGTTGTTTAAAAGTCTATTTTTGTCTCACTCCCAGAAATTCCCACTCATGGGTCTGCAGTGGGGCCTTAGAATCTGCATCTTTAATAAATGTTGCTTATGATTCTTTTTCCCCAAATTATAGGTATTCATTGGGTACTGACTGTGACCAAGACATTGAAGGAATTCACAAAGCCTGTGGGGCCACTAGAGTGTGATAAGGTCCCTTCTGTCATGGAGCTTATTTCTAGGAGAGGATACGGGTAGAAGGAAATGGGCATGGGTGGGCACAGTACTGAGACCCCGTGCTGCGTCAAGGACTCTGTGTTTGGGGTTCTTAAACACTCTCAGATGCTAACAAATAGACAGCAGGCAGAGCTGCCTAGAACCAAAGGGCTGAGGCAGGCAGTAGGGGCTGAATTCCCAGGAAGGGGAGCTGATAAGCTTGGAGGGGCAGAGACAGTGAGAGAGGGAGGATTTCCTGCAGGAGATGGGTTTGGAACCAGCTCCAGACAGAAGTGGTAGACCCTCAAGTCAAACTTTACAGCACAATTCTGCTTCTCTTCCCCTTTTCTTTTCTCCATAATTTCCTTTCCCAGTGATGGAACACTCTGGGATGACTTGCTGTGCCCCAGCACTTCTGGTGATTTTAAAAGTAGTTTAAGAAATTTTGCTGTCAATTTTGAGTCAGTGGGCAAGGGAATTGTTTTTCTCAGGCATACCAAATGGCTTTATTTGCGATTTTTCTAAAATTTTTGCTTTTCGTTTGTTTGCTTTTTATACTAAAATAACGTTGTGCTCTTGAGAAAAATTCCATCAATTGTGAATTCCAACAATTCAAAGTGGAAGGTGTGTGAAATAGCCAAGCAAAGTGGAAAGCACACACACAAAAATAGTAAAACTTACATTGACAAAACCAGCCATATCTTTCTGACAGAATATGAAATAGCTCCTGGATGAATGCATTTGTCCTGACATTTTTATTAAATAAGAATAAATAACAGGCACTTGCAGAGTACTACTTATTTCCAACCTATTTAAGGGAGACCATAACCCAGCTTCCTCCAGATCGATGTCACTACCTTAAGCAATGCCTTGAGGCACCAGTCAACAATAGTTTTGGCGTGTATGGCAAGAGAAGAATATGATCTAAGTAAAACTGCCAGTATATTTTAAGAAGGCCAGATCTAATAAACTCATTGGCATTTTACCAAGGTTGTTAATTCTCCTGATCATTCAATAACCCAGACATTTGCCTTCTTTTCCTCCTTCCTATATAAAAAGTAGCAATGAGAATTTTGGAATTTTTTTTGCCTTTCCAGCTTCAGAATGAAATGCACTATTTTAAGATATTAGCAAGGGGTTAAACTTGATGAGTTGGGATAGTTCCTGGCTCCTTATTCCTTTACTTGCTTTAATCTGAGGTCCACAAGTGAGAGTTTTTCTTTTAAAATCTTTTTGACACAATGTGACCGTCAGAGATGAGGCTGTAGTCATACAAGGAGCTAATTACAATGGGAAATTGACAGCTTCATGCCGCGTTTCCCTGTGCTCTCTGCCATCTGGTGAATGTCTGATGACACTGAGAAGCGCAGCAAGTCGTGATCAATAAAGAAGCTCCGCCTCATCCCTGCCCACCCAGAGCTGCTGCTTTAAAATTTGCATACAGTATAGAGCATAGCAAACAAAAAAAAGGAAGCTGAATCCCATCAGGTATCACTAAAAGTTTTGAGCCTGTCAGTTGTCCTTGCATCCATAACACAAATCTTTCACAGATCTCACTTTTTTCCGGATGTCAAGTGGGTCACACCCTATGCATTTAACAAAAGTCCTGAACCAGGATGCCTCCAAGGTACTCCCCATCCATAGCATTATTGTTACAGTGATCTCACCTTAGTTACCTGACAGGGAAAAAAATTAGTTAATAGAGCACCCATCAATGTCTGATGCTCTATTTCTATGTTGTGCATATGATATGCAGAGATGATTGGGTGCACTCTCCTTTAAGTCGATTGTAGATGTTAACCACATCTACATAATGTCTTCACGGCAACATCTAGACTAGTGTTTGACCAAACAACTGACAGAATGTCCTGGCCAAGTCAACACAGAAAATTTAACCACCACAGACCTGCTGGGAACTCCCATGCAGACTTTGAGGTACTCACTCTGCACAGCCTCCTCATGCCCACCATCTATTGGGAAAACACTTTTGGGTTTCCCTCTGCACAGCTTTCCCATATCGAGCACCCCGCCCCTAAATTTCCTGCCACCTCAGCAGCCCCGTTCTCCAGTACCTGCCTCCTCAGGTCAGTGAGACGTCTGTGATCTGCTTGGTCTTCACCTCCCAGTACCAGCACCGTGGTTGGAAAGGCAGACGGCCGGATTAAATGTGGGAATCACTTTGTTTGTTTTCCCTTTCTAAGGGATCACAGACCTGTTCTATAGCTTGTCCACTGCCGGAAAACAGGTGGCTTATGTCTTGCACCCAGTTACACAGTTGTTTATAGTGGGAAGGCAAGTCCTGTGCCAGTTGCTCTGTAATGGTCAAAAGCAGAACTCAAGAGTCATGTAACTGGTTCTTAGTTATCTTTGTTGATAATGCTTTAATATCTCCTTTGGGATGAAGCAGAAATTATACTGTAGTGGTTCTCTCTTACATACGCTTTAATTAAAAATAAAATAAATAAAAACGTATGCATCATTTTAAGACTTTCCATTCTAGCTGACATTTGCAATTCTCTGAGAAGTCATAATTGGTGTGGAGATAAGATCTTCCACTGTGACTATCCCAGCACAGCATAAATGCAATTGAATTGCTGAAAGCTTGGGGATTATTCAATATTACAGGTCTTCTTAGAAATGGTTATCAAAAGAATGAGTTAGGAAAATAATCAACAGCAAGCATTTATATTGCATAAAACATTGTTAGTAACTATGGGTAATGTCATATATTCAAAAGCTTACAGTGTTTCAACGAATGGTGCAGGAACGACTGGACATCTGCATGAAAAGAATGAATCTCAGCACAGAACTTACACCCTTCACAAAAATTAATGCAAAATGGATCATAGCACTGAGTGTAAACATAAAACTCCTAGATGTTAACACAGGAGAAAACCTAGATGATCTTGGACGTGGCAATGACCTTTTAGATACAACACCAAAAGCATGATATGTGAAATAATAATTGATAAGTTAGACTTCATTAAAATTAAAAACTTCTGCTCTGTGAACAACAATGTCAAGAGAATAAGATAAGCCACATGTTGGGAGAAAAGACACAACTGATAAAGGACTGTTATCCAAAATCTACAAAGAATTCTTAAAGCTCAACACTGAAAAAACATACAACATGATTAAAAAGTGGGCCAAAGACCTAAACAAACACCTCACCAAAGGAGACAAACAGATGTTAAACAAGCATTTGAAAAGATGCTTCGCATCATATGTCATTTGGAAAATGCAAATTAAAATAACAATTAGATACCATTACATACTTGTTAGAATAGCTATCAGTTGGAACACTGACAACATCAAATGCTGGTGAGGATCTGGAGCAACAAGAGCTCTCATTCATTGCTCATGGGAATGAAAAATAGTACAGACACTTTGGAAGTTTGTTAATTTCTTATAAACTAAACATATCTTACCATATGATCCAACAATTGTGCTCTTTAGCATTTGCCCAAAGGAGTTGAAAACTTATGTTCACACAAAAGACAGTACACAGATGTTTATAGCAGGTTTATTTATAGTTGCCAAAACTTGGAAGCAACCAATATGACCAGTAGGTGAATGGATAAATACACTGTGGTACATCCAGATAATGGAATATTATTCAGATCTAAAAAGCAATGAGTTATCTTGTCATGAAAAGACATGAAGGAACCTGAAATATACATTAGTAAGTGAAAGAATGATCTGAAAAGGCTACATACCGTATGACTCCAACTATGTGACATTCTGGAAAAGGCATATTATAGAGACAGTAAAAAGATCAGTTGTTGCCAGGGTTTGGGAGTGAGGGAAGGGATGAACAGGCAGAGTGCAGAGGATTTTTAGGGTACGGAAAATATTCTGACTGATACTACAATGATGGATACATGTCATTATACATTTGTCTTATACATATGTCCAAACCCATAGAGTGTATAACACCAAGAGGGAACCCTAATGTAAACTATGGACTTCAGGGGACTATGATGTGTCAATGCAGGTTCACCAATTGTAACAAAAGTACCACCCTGGTAAAAGATGTTGATAATGGCGGGGGAGGGGAGAGGCTATGATTTTGCTGTGAGCCTAAAACTCCTCTGAAAAAGTAAAGTCTTAAAAAAATTGTTTACAGTATAAGATAGGAAACAGGAAATTCAACTGTGCTCAGTGCCATACTCAATTTTATAAAATATTGTACGTCAAGCAAACACTGTGTCCTTGTGCTTCTAGAACAACCAAATGTCTTTGGAACATATCGCTTGTTCACAGGAGCAGATGGGTGTCATTTTTCATAAATGGACAAAATTCAGACAGGTTGCATGAGTTCACATTTTAGCAAGCATTCAAATAAAAAAATTAAACAAATCATGGGGATGATTCGTCTAAGCATGGCTAAACAAATATTTGATTATTTACTCTCTTCAAACTCAACTATGAGTCTTTCCAGTCTCTCTTTGAAGGAGTACCATAGTACCCTTTACACTAATGTTCAAATAAGTTCTATAAAATCAAGCCAGGATATGAATTAAAAAGAAAGTAAGAAAAGGTGAGGGCGAAGATAGAAGCTGTAACTTGAGACATGGTATTTTTACCTACAATGGGCTTTATTGATTTACTAATTTATTTGAAAATCTTTATTAATTCCTTACTATTTTCCAGAAACAAGATAGCAGATTGGTGATCCAGTGGTGACCAGGTCTACATGGTTTGTGATGAGCCAGAACACCCAGGGCCTAGAACTACACATCCCATTACCTACATTGCAGGTGAGCCAGAGCCTTTAGAGCTAGGTTATCTGGATTGGGTCTGGACAGCAGTGAGAGAAAGGGCAATTTACAGTTGTTGAAGATCCCACAGGGATCAAAAAAAATAGAGAATAATAGGTGAAGTCCAATTATCGTCTGGGTGGAGAGCTGAGAGAATTCATCAGGCAGTTCATTAAGCCGGAAAGGGAGAAGTGGAAGGATGGCCAATGTAAGGAGAAATAGGAGAGCTCTTTCAGACTTTTGGTATGGTATTAATAATGCATGGTTTGCTCTCCTTTGCTGGGCTAAGCTTGTGTTCCTGAAAATAGCAAAACAAACCAATTAAGAGTGGAAGCTTACAAGGAAAAGTCTAGTCCTACTGTTACAAGGAATTTCGGTCCAGTTGGCAAAACACAGTATCCAGAGCCACAATGTCTAAAACACCACAGTTGACAGGTAGTGGTCCAGAACACCATCTATAGCAAGGATTTGTAAATCAGAGCAGAGGAAGTTCCCAAAATGCAGTTGGGGATTGATGACAAGGAGGTCTAGAATCCAGTGGTAATCAGAGTTGTAGGCTGTCACTATTGAGGACATCTCTTTTCTGGGAGCAAGACCCCACACAAGAGTGAATATTCAGGAGCAGACTTCGGACATTGAAATGATTTTTGCAGTGGACAAAGCTTCAAAACTAATGCTCAAACCCAAGAACAAGAAAAGAATGTTGTTGTAAGAATTGAGATCCAAGGTGGTTTCGAAATCATAGTAATAGATCAGAATCCCAGCTTGCAGAAACAGGCTTCAAGGTCAAAGCTCGGTTTCTGAGCTCCAAGCTGGAGTTCTATAAATACGTGCAGTAAGTTAGAATTTGTACTAGAGGCAGGGAGAGAGTCAAGCTGGTAAGTGGTCAAATTCAGAGATAAGAAACCAGGCTGGGCCTGTCAGAGGATCCTCTTCACCAATTTGAAATTGACTTTTTGAAATAATTGTCAGATTAGTTGACCTAAACATTATTCAGTTTTATCAGAACATCTTCCCTTTATACCACTAAGGCTTTGATCTTTACAGTACACCCAACAGTGTAAATTTCAAACATGGCCATCTATTTAAGGGCTATTTTCCAATGAAAGTCTTTCAAATTTGTAATAAGATATCCATTACTGCAGATCATTAGCTTATAACAACCATGAAGATAAAATTTAGTTTATCATTTTTAGCTCCATTGTCTTAAGGTCCATAGAGAAGATAGTAAAAATCTTCCAAATGAGAACAAAGGTTATATTAATTGCCATCAGAACTTGCGTCCTTCTATGCCATGCAGTGTAATTGCTCCTGTTATAATGTCTTCTCCACCCATCTTTATTTATCCCACGCCCATCTATCGAGTACAATTAAGTCCTTCTTCCTTTTTACTTTCTCTAAAATCCTATACTCCTAGATTAGAGTTTATTATATTTCGTAATAATATTAATAATAATCAGTGTCATTATTATGTCAAGCTCTCTCTAGAATGGAATTCTTTCAAAAAAGAGACTCAGTCATGTTTTGAATTCTTAGGTCCTAACATAGTACCTGACAGTAGTTATGTAAGAATGTTTGTCAAACAAATCAATGACTGAATAAATATTCATTCTTTTCTTTAATTTTTCTAAAGAACTATGGTATACTATTGAAAGAAAAAGTAGACTATAAACTTATGTTTTTCTTGAGCATTTTTCTGCCTTTAAATACTTTCCTTTATTCGTGATTTCCCTTCTTATCACCAAGGACTCCAGTGGAAATATCATTGTTTGGAGAATAGCCAACTGACAATGTTATTCCTCCTCAAAGGGAGAAACTTCTTTAAATCTGCAAGAATTTTACTCTGTACCTTTGATGTGAAAATTTCATCATCTGTTTCTGGGAAAGCTTGCTACGTTATATAAGAATATAAAGAAAGAAATGAAGAGAGGCCACCAGTCTCAACTTTTGCAATCTACAGATTTCAGCTTCAAAGCAAAAACGACAGATTAATTTCTCAAGTCTTGAATTTTACTTGGAAGGAAAACAACATTCAGATCTTATTTGCATCTGATGGCTCAGTTTTATAAATGGCAAAGCCATAAGCTTGTGCACAGAACTCCTTCTGGGGCTGGCATCTGTGCTCATGCACTGCATCCTAAAAGCGGTGAAGAGCTTTCTACCTATATCTACTTTTTGAAAGATGTCACTGTGAAATGTGTTATTGCCTGATAGCATGTGAATGACATCCTCAGCCAGAACCCTGGAATCCTTTGCTGTTTGGGACAATTCACCCTCCCATAATTGCAATCTTTGTGAGCCTAGCCACTCTTCTGCATAAGGTCATAGCCCAGAATGATCCACCTCTTCCTTGATATCTCCCGATTTGTTCCTTTCCTTAGCACCAGGTAGCTATAGTCCTCTTTAACTTACTGTGTTTCATTCTTTCACTCCCTTGTCCTTCCCAGAGCATAACTGTGAGCAAAGTGGATATGAGGTAACATTGACAGGTGAGAAATCGTGCTATTATCTCCCTTAGGAGTTATACCATTTTGCAACCTAAAAGGTTAAGATTAGGGAAACCAATCATTCCAAGTGACATCTTATATAAAAGACACATCTAATTTTATCGTGTTGTTAAATCTTTATGCAGATGATTAAATCTTTGAATTTTCCCACTGCAGAAAAGACACATTATAACCAGCCTCTGCCATCCAAGTTTCTTCAAATTATATATGTTCCATACAGTACGTGCATTTCTGATATATATATATATATATATATGTATACACACACACACACTCATGTATATACCAGATAACAGACTATATATATCATACACACATATATTAGAAAGCAGACTACACAGATAAGCAGTCATTATGTAGATTCTTCACCCTTCCTTGGCAGACATCTTACCCCATAAACCATATTATTTCTGCTTTAGAATGAGCAAGTTGGGGTTAAGCCTTGACCTAAAACCTGTCATGGACAGCTTGTTTACTTCTTTTTATCATTCTAAAAATCCAAGAAAAACAAAAACATTGACTTAGCAAAAAAAGAGGAAATTTTCTCATAAAAAGTTTAGTATTTTTGTGTTTTAGGTTGGCAGTTCTAACCTATCTAATTAATCCTTCAAAAAACTCAGTGGGGTTGGTAGGTGAGCCACAGGTATAATTACACATTAATTTCCAAATTTAGAAGATGTGCCACAGGTTGGAAAACACATGGAAGGTTAAGGAAGTTATTACAGCAGCAGGTAGCTACAGAGTTAGAATGAAAACTGATGTTTTCTCTCATGTTTGGGCCCTTTGGGTAAAGCTGGAGTTCTCAAATGCTGCTCAGCTGACCACCAGCATCAGAGCAACCTGGGAGCTTTTAAGAATCAGATTTCTATAGCTAATCCCCAAGAGATTTTGCTTTAGAACATCATTTGTAGGGGCCAGAAATCTATATTTTAGAAGCTTTCCAGACAATTCTAATGTGCAGCTAGATTTGGGAACCAGCAGGCAGAAACTTGTTGATTCTGTTCACGAAACCTTGCAATAGCAGATGCTACATTGCAAATGTCAGCTATAGATCAGGGATTGTCAGACTTTAGCAAGGGGCAGATGAATGGATTGGTCCCAAGAGAGTCTCAATAGACAGAAGAAGCACTGAGTGGCTTTGTTGGGGAGGGGAGTTAGCTTAGCCCCTGATAATCTCCATTAAATCAAAGAAATAGACAATCTAAGTAAAAACATGTTCTTCTTGTGCAAAAGAACCTCACAAAACTGACTTTCTGCCCACTGTCCCTCCATTTCAGCCCTTTACTAGGAGTCCCATGGCTCAGCTATTAATATATTGAAATTATGCAGCTGTCATGACATCCAGTCTATGCTTCCACTTCAGAGAAAACCAACTAGAGGAACATTAACAATTGGGAAACTATTAGAAAGATAAGGATGGCTCCACTCAGAATATAACTGTTCAACGTGTGCTTGAAAATATTGTGTATTCTCTAACTGTAAGCATTATGTGCGTAAGACGAAGTTTGCTAATTGAATTTGTTAAGTTTTCAGTAAGCTTAATTCTTTGCCTGTTAAATCTATCATTTCTAAGAGATATGTTTAAACTCTCCCATTATTACGGAGATTTATCCAGTTTTCTTTGTAATAATCTCCAATTTCGCTTTATATATCTTGAGGATAGCTGTTCAATGTACAAACATTCAAGACTATTATGCTTTCTTGACAACTTGTTTCATTTATGATTGTGTAACAAGTGTCTCTACCCCTGACAATGTTTCTTCCTTAAAGTCTATCTTGGTGTTAATAGTATTTCTTAGCAATTGTCTGGTATGTTTTTTATTTATTTTTCTACTTTTGGTCTTTCTTTGTTATTACATTTTAAGTGTGTATTTTGTAAGTGGTATAGGGCTGAATTTATTAAAACCTAATTTTTACAACCCTTGTCTTTTAACTGGTGAGTGTAACTGATTCATGATTATAATTACTGAGATATTTAATTATTTTCATCTTATTTTGTGTCATTGATTTTCTCCTTTCCTGCCTTTTACTAAATTAATCAACTTTTCTATGCCATTTTTCCCCCTCTTCTAGTTTTTAGGTATACATTTCATTCCTATTCTTTACTGGTTACATACATTCTTCACTTCAGAACGTTTAAAAATTATGATCTTTCTTATGTCCTAAGATTGACAAAGATTTTTTAAGAAAAAAGTCAAGTATTTCCTTGGAAAAATAAGTGGAGCAAATTATTGAATTTCCTGATAACTCAAAGTCACAATATATTGATTTGGATAATAGTACTTTGGAATTGAGTTAATTATGTGACTCATTTTATGGTGGTGAAGAGCAGATTGGGAAATACCTTGGGGGCCTTGGAGGGGAAAGAGGAAGGCACTGGTGCTCAAAGTTTCAGCAAGTCTACCCATGGGGCTCCCTGAAGACTATGGTTGACCCCTGCTCTGTTAACATTGGATCTTGCTCTTCTGTTCACATGCCAGGAAGGGGCAAACGGAAGAGGCATGAGGAACTTTCCACAGGCTTCCCACGTATTCCTTAGACCCCTGTGAGGGGGGCAGGATGGAAGTCCCAATGTGAACAGATGTAGCAGCCCAGTTGTGATTTCTTTAAGGTATGGACACACTCTTTGCTTGGGAAGTTGGACCGTTCTTCGCAAAGTTTCCAATAGGTTTTCCGTCCCTATTGAGTAACTGGACTTGTTCTTTTGAAATTCACGTTATTTCCAAATCCTCTGTTTCCTGGTTCTCCTCCAGCTCTTCATTAGTTTCTTGCTCAATTTTCTCTTCCGGCTGTTCCTGCCCTGCAGATGGGCCCATCAGTCTGTCCAGCCCCAGGGACATGAGTACATTGATATGGCTGCTATTTCTGCAGCAGCAGATTGTGAACAGATCCATGATGATCTCTGGGCAGGGCCTCTGTTCTCCACGGAGCACCGACCTCTGGGAAGGATTCTAACCAGCTGGGTTCTGGCAGCTGGCTGTCTCTGCACTGTCAAGATAGTAACGAAGGAAGAAGTCAGAGTTGGGGATGTGGGACGGGATTCAGGGTTATTATACAGACTTACTTGATGGTTTATTAGGATGCCTTCAGCTGCAGGAATCAGAGAACGTATAAAACTGACATAAGCCAAAAGGGTATTTATTGATTCATGGGTTCAAAGAGTCTCCAAGAGGGCTGTTTTCAAGCGATACTTAATCTAGTGGCTTAAAATACGGAACAAATACTCAGTTTTTTTCCTCCTTTCCAGCTCCAATTCTTCTGTGTCATGTTATTTGGGCAGGACCTCACCTCATGGTCCTGAGACAGCTGCCAACAGCTCTCTGAGCTAAATCTTAATCAGTTGTGTCTGCAGTGGAAAAAGATTACCCTTGACTCAGCATTCCCAGGAAAAGTTCCGGGGCAGTTGAGGTCACCTGCTCAGTACTGGTTCAGCCACTCCAAGCTAGGGGACAGAATGCTTCGATTGGTTTAGTCCATCAGATGACACTTCCCTGGAGCAGAACTACAGTCAACTTCTGGAACTGCATAGATCCAAATTTTGAGAATCAAGGGATGCTGGGCAGGAAAAATTTGGCACTGACACTGGCAGCAAAATGTCCACTATGCCCAAAAATACTGGTCAGTCTCTTAGCAACTATGAGATCTCACAATCCACCTTCTTCTACTTCTGATTTTTCACCTCAACCAGGTAGACCCCTTTGTGGCTTCTCTGAATAAATTATCAGCGTGACTCTAGTCTTTTCAGTCAATGCTTTTTCTCTCTGGCTACCCTCTATCCCTCCTTCTCCAGAAAAAGAATTCGTATCAGAAATAACAGGAAATTTCATTAAATTTATATACTTTCTCATTGTCCAAGAGACATTCTTTTGATCAGAGTATTAATGAGCAAATAGATATGCATAAATGGTGCTGTCTGTGATTTAAGGACTGCAAAATGATTCTTTGTTTTGTTTAGAATGTTTCTTTGTTTTAGAGAAATAATAGCTTTATTGATATTATAATCTTGGGTATGCTCAGTAATAAACACTGAAATAAAATGATGCGTCAAACCAGCTAATAGTCTGTACTTCTCAAATGGAGGTTTGACGTTTCCTGGACTATAGAATACGCTAGGAAGAAATATCCAGCAGGATTCACTCTGTAGTTGTACTATCTTTATGTAAAATACTATATCTCTACAGAAAGAGAAAGAGACACTTCTAACTCACTCCTATATAGGTCTGATATTCTCAAAAGGAAGAGCCACATACTCAGCTTATACCAAATAGGTAAATCTTGCTAGAGTCCTTTCAGATAAAATCAGATATAGTTACCATACAAGCCAGAATGTGTCACTAGAGTAGAATACTTGCTTATCACTACCTTACTTTCACAAAATGCATACAGTGAACGAGACCCTTTATTGCAGAAAGCTGCCTCCAGGTAGATGACAGTCACACACTGCATGCTTCCTTACCAATCCCAGAGGTATAGATGTACAGAGTGGGCCCAAGGTCAAGGCAAACACCAAAACCCTGCAGTCTGGCCGATGGATACTCAATGAATCTGAGAGTCTTTTTTTCTCTACCCACTTGTTTCCAACATGTGTGTCAAAATCCATTTCAGAAGAAAGCATGACAATGTGAATGAAGAGAGATGAATGGGAGGAAAACTGGCAAATATTCATTGGCTTGAGTTTACCAATGTCTCAAATGCTTAGAATTTCCAAGCACACTTGTACCTCAGCCGAGGCTGCCAGAGGTAGAGCGGAGCCCTTTAAGTGTTTGTGACACTATCTGTGTCCTTCACACAGCTCCGGTTCAGCCTCCCCATCTTAGAAATCTTGTGTCCATGTCGTCACAGGAGCCCCAGCTTCCTGCTGGAGAAAGCCACGGTGACCCCAGGACTCCTCAGCTCTCTGTCCTTGCCACGGCTTTGCTGCCGAGTCTGCAGCTTGGCCCAGACTCAAAAGTATTAGTTCTTTGGATGGTCTTTGGCCAAAGCCTCAACTGGAGAGGAAATGCTGGGCAGTGTCTTTTGTCACAGATAAAATTTAATGAGTCCAGAGGATGTATGATTAAAGGAAGCTCACAGGAAGTTGGGCCTGGAGCTTTTGGCTGATTGTTTAAAAGGCTTTTACCTAGTCATCTGGGTGAAAAAATTAAACACATAAAAAAGTTGATTCAAGTTGTAAAGGCAAATCCATTGGGGGTTTGAAACTGGAGGGCTGGACAAATGGAGGAGGAAAAGGTTGAAGCAGGAATAAAAGATAGTTACTCAGAATTAATTACTGCAGACTCGAATCGATCAATCAGACTCTAAGAAGCTCACAATAGCTATTAGGTCATTATTTGACATCGTGAGGCCTGTTGCCAAAAGTACCAAAAAGGGAACACCGTACCTCCTTCTTTATATCCAGGAGCAGTATGATGAGAGGTGGGAATTTAGGCTTAGAGAAATAAACTGTTGAAAAACGGTTAGTCCCTTAAATGGACAAACCAATAAATAGACCCTAGCAGGAATTTGAAAACCTAGGGTCAGAAAATTAGATAGTCTAATCCACGGGTGTTTTTATATGAATACATGTTTTCCTTAAATTGGCTGTGTGGCTTCCAG
Source organism: Equus caballus (assembly GCF_041296265.1). NCBI lineage: Eukaryota > Metazoa > Chordata > Mammalia > Perissodactyla > Equidae > Equus > Equus caballus. The sequence continues at coordinate 29,558,738 of NC_091704.1, forward strand.
CAACATAAAAGGCCATAATTCTAAAAACAATATTTAATGAGTGTTGATTCAGTTTTCTCCCTGTGTTGCCATAGGCATGATGTGGTGGGAGAAAGGGCGAGTTTAGAGTCAGGAAATGTGGGATCTGGTGTTGGCGCTACCACTTAGGAGCTGTAAATCCTGTGAAAACCACTTCTTCTGCCTGATAATTGCTTTTTTCTACCTGTCAAATAAAGAGTTTGAATTAGATGTGCTTTACGAAATATTCTAGCTCTAAATTTTAGTAACCTCAACAGATTAGATCACAACTAGGAAGTATGTTGCAGCTTTATTTTGTTGGTTAGATTTGCTTGTCATATTACCTGTATAGAAACCAACTCTTATTAAACACCCCGAATGTGTGATTCCCTGAAAAGGTATTTCTTTTGATAGAATGTGACTCTATCCGTCCCCACTGCTTGTGCCTTTTGCCTTCTTGCCTCTGTTCTCATGGCTTTTAAACATGCTGTTTCCACTAAATAAGACTGTGGAAGAGACGTGATATGTATCATAAGAAAAGTGTAATTGTCTAAATTCTCTAAGGTAAGCTTTATGACTCCCATATTGTGGATAAGAACCTGAGGCCAGGGTTAACTGGTCTAAAGTCACAGTGCTAACAAATGGGAAAGCTGAGATTGAAACTCTGGAATTATTTCCAAGTCTATGTCCTCTTCCAGAGACCAGCTTGACCAGTTGAGTGGTCTCAGAAAATGGTTTAGAAGCCAGTTTTACGATACTGTGGTTCTCTCTCTTCCTGAGCCCTACCCCTATCCTATCCCCATGACACTGCAGGCTGACAGGGCTCAAGGATCTTGGTGATATCACAGGCAAATTTGCCATCAACCTATAGAGATTTGGGGATAGCTTGAGTTCCACACATTCTCTTGTGCTATTTTGAGATTTGAAATACCATTCAAACAACTCAACCATTTCTTCAGCTGTGAATATATTCTTTGCTTGGAAATGCAATTTTTTTTTTTAAAGATCGGCACCCGAACTAACAACTGTTGCCAATCTTTTTTTTTTTTCTTTTTCTCCCCAAATCCCCCCAGTACATAGTTGTATATTTTTTAGTTGTGGGTCCTTCTAGTTGTGGCCTGTGGAACACTGCCTCAACATGGCCCGATGGGCAGTGCCACATCTATGCCCAGGATTCGAACCGGCGAAACCCTGGGCCACCAAAGCAGAGCACGCGAACCTAACCACTGGGCAACGGGGCCAGCCTTCTAGAAATGCAATTTTTGTTCGCTTTTGGTTGCTCGCTTCCTTGATTTAAGTCAATTTGCACAGTAGCCAGGAAGCACCTTATGATAAACTTAACTGATACTGGAATCTGATTCTACTTTTCTTATATTCAGCCAACTCCAGACTTGAAAAACCCATCTCTCAGAGTAAAGACTGGGCCACCAGGTGCCTTGTGAAAACTTCCTGGTTACCTTTCAGTGAATCCCAACTATTTCAGTTCTCGTGTGGTGCGGGAGGGAGCTAAAGAAGAACAAAGAGTGTTTATGATGAGGAACAACTTCACTTCCTTTAGACGGGCCACAGTGGAAGCTCTGTGTGACCTCCAGTTAGGAAAAATGAATCACTGATAGGTTTATTTTCATGAATTTGCCCCTCCTACCAAAGAAAAAGATGAACAAGGACATGTATGTTAACTCTTTAAAAAGAATGTGGGGAAAACATGTACAATGTAGGAAAATAATTCCACCCTCTAGGAAAGATAAAGAGACATAGAAAAAAATTTAGATAATTGCCATTTTGATTTCCATCTCTATGATAACTGAATTTAATCCTCTGCCTGCTGTTGTAAGGGAAAAAACAGAAAACAAAAATAGAAGTGATTATTATAGTAACAGCTCCCTGATATTAAAAAAAATAACTTCGTTTTCCCAAAAGAAAAATAGCCTCAGTTCATTTAACAGGATATATTTTTATTCCTAAGAGAAACTATAACTTTAGAAATATAAATCAGTGGCACCTATATGTGGTGAAAATTAAATAGAGAAGTGCGCCCTGAGAGGGAGGCATGGTACCTGTTGCCGTGTAAATTTCTTCAGACATTCACTGTATTAGGAGTTCCAATAGTGCCCAGGATTCAGAGGATTCATAGTGTGAGCAGCAGATCTGCTAACACAAAAGTCCCCTTCCTGGCTGGAGTCACGAGTCCTGCTCAGTTTCCTCATCTGCAGGATGCCGTGATCCCCCAGCCCAGGGCTGCTGAGGACCATAATTAGATTGCCTCCATCTATGGACAGTGGCATCCTGAGAGGAAGGCAGCACAGGAACAGGGATTAGTTTATAATTAGGATAAATCCTGTCATAAAAATGATGGGTTTTCAATTAACGATTTATGACTGAAAGAAACCACGGTTGATTTTTGAAAATCAACTGCTGTCGTTAAACTTGACATCCTGAGCTCTAGAGCAACACTCACAGAAGGAATTCTCTCTCCAGCCCACCTGGCTAGAGTTGTCCTCACTGTGCTTGCCTGGCCCACGGATGGTTCTCACACGGGTTCCTGGGGCTCTTTGCGTGTTTTCTACACCTGAGAAACACATGCTTGCAGGCTGTGCGAGGGCTTCCCTAGGGCTAAACTCCTGTTCTTCTAGGCAGGTTCCAGGAGAACTTTCAGAGTTCTATGCCAGGAACCCTTTGGAAACGATGCATCAGGAGCATCTGCCCTATGCAAGTTATCCTAGGCATCACTAGGGAGCATATTTGTGGTAATCAAGAGAGCTTATTGCATAAAGACATAGATCAATGCTCATTAAAATTCAAAAATTAATAAAACCACACAAATGCACACTGTTCAGTTTATCTATCTATCTATCTGTCTGTCTGTCTATCTATCTATTTGATAGAATGCAACTCTATCCTTCCCACCACTTGCGCGTTTTGCCTCTGTTCTCAAGGTTCTAAGCCTGCTATTTCCACTAAGTAAGACTTAGAGGGGACATTGATTATTTGAACCAAACTCTCAACATATTTGGGGAGGAAAAAAGTTTATGTACATTATGCACTGTATACCCACTGAGATTATTCTTTTCCCTCCCTTTCTCCATATGTGTGTATACCATGGTGTGTGTGTGATAACGTTTTAACAATGAGGCTGTCTTCATAGGTAGTGAGTTCCCCATTAATCCAGGTATTCAACTATAAACAAGTTGGCTACTTGATAAAGATAGTTTCAGAGGGAAATTTCTTAGCAAACGAATAGTTCATGTACACGTGTCCACAGTACTTCTTAATCTTTTATATGTATTAAGTACAATGTTACGTTATGGAGGTTATTGACTAAATTAGTTGACACATAAGAATTCCGGTTTCCTAGAGTATGCTCTGCTTGTGTCCCTGTCTCATCTATAATTCTATCTGGTTACAGACATTAATGAAATAAAGACATTACACATCCCTAGTAATAACAAAATTGAGCATACAATTCCAATACAGGTATATGCATACTGTATTATCATTATTTAATTTGTAAATGCACAAAATACACTTAGGTTAAAGTTCGTGGTTAACAACATAATTTATATTGTATGTATAAATCCATATTTAAAATAGTCCTTTTATTATTTTTGAAATTTTGATTATCTGCTTATGAAATCACAGTAGTTGATACATGATTTTGGCGCCAGCTCTGCCATTTTCTGCTCCCTACCCCTTCCTGGGCTTGCATTATTAGTATTATCTTAAATTTCCAGTTGTCTGTGGTGATTAATTTAGTTACAACTGTGTAGTATTGTCTGTAAACACACTTAACTGGGCTCAAGTGAATTGCACTATGTACCAACATGCAGAACACACATAACAGACGGCATCTGCACTGCCAGCTCCTGCAGCGGCACTAGACTTCCCTACCCTCTCTCCTGTGGTGTGACTGTGATCAGGGCCAGCTTCATGGGCCTGCAACCACACAGTCACACAGGCCCTGTGTTCAGAAGGGACCCACCCTTCGCATGATGCTCTGCTGTCACAATCTTGAAATTATTATTAATTTTATCTTTGAACTTGTGTTTTGTCTGCTGCTAGTGTGGGTGTGTTTGCCTAAAGTGTAAGAGGAAGTGGTTTGAGAAGAGGTGAAATGATCTTCTCAAAGATTTCGGGAGTGTGGTTGGAGGGCATTGGGAACTGATGGGGGCATGAGAGCAGGGCTGCCTGGCAATGTTGGAGTTCTCTTGGGATTTGTGATCATAAATTTGTCATCATGGTTGTGTGATTTTCTCTAGCCATGTTCGTCCACACAGGTACAAGTGGGAAACCATTGAAAACTTAAATTTGAGTAGGGTTAAAACTTTTACAGGCAAACACAACAGAGAAGAGCAAGGAGCTAGTAAGAGACTATGAGAAATCTCAGTTGGGTAAGAAGGAAAGTGATGACCTCCTGGGAGGCGTCAACAATGAATACATGGATTGAGGGCCTAATGGGTTTGAAGAAACGCTTCAGTTGTCAGGCTAGAATAAGTTAGTTGGGAAGACAAGAAATGCTGGTTAGTGGAGGAGGGGGCGGTTAGTGCAGGAGGCACAGTTATTGGTAATTCCAAAGTCTGGGATTTGAGCATGCGAAGACATTGCTGGGGTAGAGGACAGAAATGAAACACTTGTGAAGAGGCTTGGGCACAGAGCCCACGGTGCTGAGGAACGCATTTTTGTGAAGTTCTGCCAAAGAAGTGACAGCGATATTGGGAGAGAGAAGAGAGGAGAACTCAAATCTTAAACAGTGATGGCAACCAGGAGGAACAGTGGGTGTTCCACTTGATGCTGTACAAGTCAGAGGAGCTGGTAGCTTCAGTGGAGGGTAACAATCACCCTAAAACCAGACACAAGTACAGACGGGGCAGAAATTCCCTTCATACTGACAAGTGAAAGAGATCTCAGGGTATTGGGGTGGGGAGTAAAGGGTAAGTGTCCTTTATCAAAGAATGAGAAGTTAGTGGTGAGGGGAGAAAATTAAGTCTTTCAAAAATCATTTAAAACCCCTCATTAATTCCCTCAAAGATTAGGTCTGTCACAGTTCTAGTCTAAGACAGGACTATGGATATATCAAGTTAGCTTTGTCAGTCTAACTTGCTTTTTCTCCATCTTATCTTGTATTGAATCACACACCACCAGGCTGAGATACCATGAGGATCATTAGCAACATGTGATCGCTTTACACAGAAGAGTTTTAATCTGGTCACATCAACAGAGTCTAAATGAGGAAGAGGAAAAATATTACATTATATGTTCATTCAGCAAGCAAATATTTCTTGAGTGTCTTTTATATGGAAAACACTGTGCTAAACAATAGGGAATGTGAAAATAGACTAGGTGTTATTCCTGTCCCAAGGACTTCTAGACTCTAGACAGTGAAGTGCTGTCATGGTAATTGGAAGCATCTGTATCTTCCAATAGTCCAACAGGGAGAGGAAGGGAGTTGCATTTATCAGGTAGAATTTTCTCATATCCAGTGTCTAACTGATCTGGTCCCTCTGATGGGGAAGCCAAAATCTACACCTGCAGTGGAGTATCGGGCTTCATTTGCACCTCAAAGTGACAGAAAAGGCCACAGTCCCCTGGAGTGTGGTCAAGTTGGGGCTCCTTTCCAGAGACCCAGGGGAGTCTGAGACAGCCACAGTTGTCAAGACACAAGGCAATGGTGCCAGCAGCAAGAACTCTCCATTGTGCCAGGGGCCGAGTTTCAGTAGCAAATGGACGAGAGCAAATTTGGGGACTCTCATGGATCCCATAGAGAATTGCTTCTTGACACTACTATTCCCAACTTCATGCAAGAATTTAATTTTTCTGTAATTTATAATGCCACGTAGTTATATCCCAAAGCTGTGTTTGCATCCATTTGTTTTACTGTGTCTGTCTTCAGGACTAATACTCAAATTGAAACATTTGGCAAGAATCTGCATCCTCTGCTAAGATAATGAACCACAAAGAACACATCTGCCCAGCTGTTCCAGATCATCGGCCACATTGCCAAGATTGTCCATATTTCTGGCATAAGTATTTACTTATCTACAACAGATGCCCATTTTTGTTAAACGGCATAAAATAGAACCCAACAGACCATCATATAGCGTCACTAAAATACTAAAATATTACATGTGTAGTATATTATTTTTAACTAGAATCTCTACTAAAATTTCATAATTAACTTGGTTGTTAGGGAATAGGATATTTTAAGCTTTTAAAAGTTATTTACGGTTTACCAGAAATGCTTTCCTTCTCTCCCCCAACCTTACTACTAATTGAAATTGACCATAATTCTAGACGCTATTTTCATTGTAGAATCATAGATTTAGGGCTTGAAAGAACCTTGAAATTGATGACACTGAGTTAAGTGACTTAGCAAAATCATGGAGTAAGTCAGCGGCAGAGCCAGATTTAAAAATATTAGACTTGGTGTAGGAAGAGCCTAAGAACACCCTCGGGATTATTATTTTTCTTCACTAAATCCCCTATGTTAATGCCCTTGTATAAATAACCCTTTCACTAAAAATTAAATACAGAAATATATTTCAGACTATTTGGGAGCTGTGATTGGTCACAGAATATGCTAATTTTCCTTTAATGGATATTCGAAGATATTTTTCTGTTCCTATTATTATTTTTAATTTTACTCAGTGTCACTATTAAAAGAAAAAACCTGAAAGCAAAGTTAGTTTTGGCAGCAAGCAGAAAACCAAGGTTTCTTTGAGTTATGCATGGACTTCTCGACGTTTTTATCAATTTAAATAAAAGTTCTAGGGCTCCTGTTGGATGACATTTGCAAGGTTATTGCATATGGATGAGTCATCACACTGCTACTGGAAAATGACTTTAGGAATAAGCCATTCGGAGATTTGAAAGAGCCTTGTTTCTCACTATGACAGTTATACAAGTAGAAGGAATAGCCTTGAAGCCAAAGAAAGGAATAGCAAGAGCCAGAACATTTCAGCAACCAAATAGAATACTTATCACCAGAAAATGAACTTGTTTATCTGGATTAAGTATATAGCTTTGTATTAATACTATTTATTTGCTTCCTGCTAAAGAGATTTGCCAAAATTATTTTAATATGAATATGCCCTTAGCTACCAGCATCTCTGCTGTTTGGCCAATTGCATGTCTAATGAGGCAGATGTCAAATTTATACACAAATCTCTGTAGCACTTGGCTTTGTAAGTGTGAGTTCATTATTCAGGACTAAAAGTCCATTTCAGACCATACGTATACATGGATAATAGTTTATTTCGATACTCAGTAATTCTCTGGATAATTAATTTTGCTATTTAGTTTGTCTAGGAATATTCAATATCAGAATCCATATACATGAGATTTTCATTGTTGCAGCCATCATTTCTGGGTCATTAAAAAGAACTGATTGCTTTAATAGAAGAACAAAAGAGAACAGTTTTACTCTGATCAAACAATGTATTAAGATTTTAAAGACTGCTGCTTTTCCCTAAGTTCTTCTTGGTCAATTTCTTAAACAAGGGACCAAAATGAAACTTCAAGAGTTTTTCCTTTGGCATTTGATATGTATGGGATAGAGTCATACACCATTGCCATTATGTAATACTTAATAAGTTTCTACCAGGTTATAATAAATAGTACTTATTAGATATTCTCATATTCACCATGAACTTAGAAAGCGTATGTCTTATTTGTTGATCAGCACTATGAGATGGCTAAGGCAGAGTCTTGTCACCTCCATTTCACTGCTGAAGAAATGAAAGCTCAGGAGTCAGGTGACTTGATCTATATGCCTCAACTAGTTTCTGTCCCTTCAGAATAAAGCTTCATAAAATTTAGATAGTTTATTGATGTACATGAATATTTTGACCTATATCTGTGGAACTTTATTTATACAAATAAAATAAACCAGGTTAGTGCTGCAGTCTATATTTATTTTATTTTTAACTTCCTAATTTTGTCATCCCCTTGGGCACCAGTCTTGAGAGCTCTCAAATACCCCTTAATTCTCAGGAACATCATTTTGGACTTCCAGGGAAGACCTCAAGTTTCAGTGCTCTTAACCTTTAGCTCCTGGAGGAGAGAATGTCACGGTAACAGAGGTTTAACAGACAGTTTCCCATGGAGACAATCAGTTTACAAGGGCGTGAGCAAAATCAAGATCATTTCAAGGACCAGGACCATGATCTTAGCATTATCCTTGTCCTGGATGTAAGATTAAACTGTGATTCATTCACAACTTCCTTCAAATCCCTTCAGAGTTCAAGCCTATGATGACATAGGCTCTCAGAAGACTATTGCCAGAAAAAACCTTGGAAATCATCCAGTCTAACACCATTTTACAGAAGAAGAGCTCTGAGACAGACATTGATGAGTGAGAGAAGTGAGTCATCATCCTACAGTGAGTTCTCCTTGAGCCCAAGTTGGTTCCCAGGCCTCTGACTTCCAGATCTGCGATCTTGTCATCAATAATCCTAACTAACCTGGGTAGTGCTTTCATAGTAATTTACAAAAAGCTTTGGGCTAGAGGGGCTGGCCCGGTGGTGCAGCAGTTAAGTTTGCACGTTCCGCTTTGGTGGCCTGGGGTTTGCCGGTTTGGATCCCAGGTGCGGACCTACACACTGCTTATCAAGCCATGCTGTGGTAGGCATCCCACATATAAAGCAGAGGAAGATGGGCATGGATGTTAGCTCAGGCTGATCTTCCTCAGCAAAAAGAGGATTGGCAGCAGATGTTAGCTCAGGGCTAATATTCCTCAAAAAAAAAAAAAAAAAAGCTTTGGGCTAGAACCCCTTGGCTATCTTGCAAAGTAAGAGTCTCATAATCACTAGTTCATGGATGAGGAAACAGAGGCATGGATATTAAAGGACTTGCTGGAGGCAATTCAGCCAGTAAATGGTTAGAGAGGAGCTATAACATGGGTTCTTTCCACATGGCACAAGCCATCGCACCAATTAGTGACTATTGACCACAGTTAATAATTAACATGAGAGGCTGGCCCTGTGGCCAAATGGTTAAGTTCATGAGCTATGCTTTGGTGGCCCAGGGTTTCACCGGTTCGGATCCTGGGTGCTGACATGGCACCACTCATCAGGCCATGTTGAGGCAGCGTCCCACATAGCACAAGCAGAAGGACCTACAACTAAAAAAATATACAACTACATATTGGGGGACATTTGGGGAGAAAAAGCAGAAAAAAAAAAGAAGATTGGCAACAGTTGTTAGCTCAGCTGCCAGTCTTTAAAAATAATGAATTAATTAATTAATTAACCTTAAAAAGTCCTTTTATCAAGATGATGATTCTGATCACAATCATCATTATTCATTCAATCATTCATTTGACATTTGTTATCGACAAACCATATGCCCGATATAGATACTCATTAGTTTAGATATTCATGTTTTAAAAAAAATAACTAAATTTAAAAACACTCAAGTCCCATTCATAGTTCTAAAAAATCTTCACAAGCACTAAATTATCAAATACTGAGTCATTGCTCCATAGAGAAAATATAGGGTTAGGTTCCCATGAGCCTCTATTCACTTTTCATCAACCAATCAATATATAGCTTTGTTTTATGTGTGTTTCTGTTTAAAGACACCTTATTTAATATATATTGTTTTCTCTCTCTCTTTTTTTTTTTCTTGGTGAGGAAGATTGGCCCTGAGCTAACATCTGTTGCCAATCTTCCTCTTTTTGCCTGAGGAAGATTGTCCCTCAGCTAACATCTTTGCCAGTCTTCCTCTATTTTGTATGTGGGTTGCTGCCACAGCATGACCACCTATGTGTGGTATAGGTCTATGCCTGGGAAGCAAACCTGGGCCACCAAGCAGAGCACTTCAAACTTAATCACCAGGCAATCCCGGGGACTATTTTAAACAGCAACACTATCAACAAAATGAACAAAAATTCAAAAAACATAGCACTAAATAATCCTGAAAAGAATGCTTGCTCATGGTGTGAGAGCTGGAATAAGAAGGCGTCTCCTTATTCAACCTCAGCTGGGGCCGCTTCATCAGGGGCTCCAACTGCTTCAGCACTCTGAGCCTGCACACCTCCATGAACGAAGCTGAGCACCGGGAGTATCACTCAGTTTCCAACGATTTGGTTTACAGTGTGGTCTCCCAACAAACCACAGCGAGTGGGTGAATTCAGAAATACGGAACCCAGGAATACTGCGGAACAACTACAATTAAATTGTCTATTAAATGTACTATAATTATTAAATTAAATAATAAATTAAAAATAAAATAAATTTAAAATTAAAAACTCATGAAATATTTGCTATTTTAAAATAAAGTGATATCTGCTCCCTGTCCTTATGGAACTTGCAGTCTACTCCCAAAGGTAAATAGTAAACATATGAGGAAAAATAAAATATGTGATTTTTAAATATAACTTGTGTAAAGGAAAAGAATAGGGCATGAAGGAGCATAATGTGGGGGGCCATTCGTCCTGGGTGCGCAGCATTCACTGAAGTTTTGCCTCCAAATTGGGCACAGGAAGTTATCAATAAGAATGTCAACTCAGGACAAGCCTGCAGAATCTGCTCTCCCACTCTTTCCTCTCTTCCTTGTCACCAGAGGGAGTAAAGCAGCACTGCGCAGCTCATCCTGAAGGAGAACTTCTGCCAGACACAGGTATATATAGATATGAGTATGTATATCTATAAATACACATGCCAAGGCCCCTGAAGTGAGTTCACCCTGTGCTCCTCCCCTCACCCGCGCTCTGGAACTGCCAGCCTATTCCAAACGCACACAGGCCGCTCATTGGGCAGTGCAGCGGGAGGACAGAGCAATGTGAATTCAGTTTTTGCATCTCTCAACTAAGAGGTGCCAAAATGGATTTTTGTGCAAATTGAAAGTTCTAATTATGATGTAAAATTAGTTCAAGGGTATTCTAAGAAAGATATCAGATACTTACCACAGCAGCAGACTAATAATACATTTCAGAGCCGGAATGGGCTTTAGAAATATTTTATTCCAGCCACTTCATCTTACAGAGAGAGGAACTGAAGCACATTTGCTCAAGGCTGTAGAGATAATTACTTCAGGGTCTGGCTGGAATAGATCAGTTTTAGATGACAAATTCACTTGGAAGAAGACATAGATTTATATGTCCTGGACTTAATAAATTTTTAGTGTATGACAAAAGTTGAATCGCTAAAGTATGTATATGGTATGTTTAAATGTCAACTGGATGCATTTTAAAAGCTGAGTGTATTTTTTAAATGTCTAACTGCTGATTCATTCCTTACTAATAGGCAATCTGGTACTTTCTACTCACTTGCTATCCACTATCCACTTTCAGAACACTGAGGAGAAAGCTTTAATTCAAGCAAAGATCCCTTTACTTACCTAACTTGAGTGCGATGGGCCATACAACTTAGAATTGTGTCAGGCTTCCTCAAAATCAACTTTAAGCATGGAACCAATAATACACAACAAGGTTTTTAAAATTTAAACCATCTAAAAAGTGCTCTGTGTTAGCCTTTATCCTTAATTAAGGTATCTGTATTCCCCGTGGACTGATTATGGATCAAAACTCTTCAAGCTAAGAAAAAAAGATTACAGATTAAAGCTGTTCAAGCCAAGAAATAAAGAGCTTAAAAATGCTTTAAGTCTGCAATAAAAAAAGTTTAAAAAAATACTTTAAGGATGGCAATAGATAAATGATTAACCCATTATAAGCAAGCAAAAGGACAAATAACAAACTGGGAAAAACATTTGCAACATAACTCAAACGATTAATAAACTTGGTATAAAAATAGCTGCTACATATAGGAAAGAAGATATTCATCCCCATTAAAAAATGGGCTAGGTAAATGAACAGAGTTCATCATAAAAAGTATACAAACGGCTGTTAACCATATGGAAATACGTTCAAACTTTACTAATGAAAGACAATGATTTTTAAAACTACATTAAGAAATCATTTTTCACCTATAACATTGGCAAAACTTTAAGTGTGGGGAAATAAGACTTTTTAAAATTGTTGGTGGCAATGCAAAATGGTAAAACCCCTAAGGAAGGGAATTTGGCACTGTCTTCCAAAACTACATATGCGTTAACTCCTTGACCAGGAACCCCATTTCTAAGAATCCTTCCAAAGTACTATAACGTATTTACAAAGCTTTTCAGGCAGCCTTGTTTGCAATAGCAGAAGACGAGAAACTACCAAAATGGTCATCAATGGATGGATTTCCCAGGGTTGCTGCAACAAGTTACCATAAAGTGGGTGGTTTAAAACAGCAGAAACTTACTGTCTCACAGTTCTGAAGGCTAGAAGTCTGAAGTCAAGGTGTTACCAGGGCCGCGCTCCCTCTGAAAGCTGTAGGGAAGACTCTTTCCTTGCATCTTCTAGCTTCTGGTGTTTGTCAGCATCCCTGGTGTTCCTTGGCTTGTAGATACATCAATCCAATCTCCGCCTCCTTTGTCACATGGCCATCCTCTCCACGTATGTCTCTCTCCTCTTCTTAGAAGGACACTGGTCATATCAGCTTAGAGTCCACCTAATGTATGAGTATGACCTCCTCTTAACTTGATTATGTCTACAAAGACCCTATTTCTAAGTAAAGTCACATTCACAGGGATCTGGGGTTATGACTTGAACATATGTTTTTTGTGAGGGCACAATTCAACTCATAACAGTAGTGGATAGAGGGAATAAACTATGGTACATCAACACAATGGAAATTTATGCACCTCTGACAGTAATGATTAATATAGCTATATACTACTGTGGAGACTTCTCTAGAATATACTGTTAAGTAAGAAAAGCAGAACGAAGAAAAGAGTGGACAGTATTCTACTATTTAACTATGCCAGGATATCCTTACATATTTATTTTAAATTACAAAATAATAATAATAATGATGATGGAGTTATCTAAATACGGAGGAAGTCATATGGAAGCGACAGAAATAGAAGTTCAACTTCCATGGGTATCAGTTGTTTTGTGGATTTGAGTTCAGAACTATGTAAATATTTTACGTAACTAAAAAAAACCCTAGAATTTAAAAAGCAAACCTTAAAGATCAAAATCAAAATGAAATAAAATGAATCTGTGTTTCCAGTTGGTGGAACTGATATAGGAACTATTCCAAATGATTATAAAATACCGTAATTTGAAAGTACAGCCCTTTAGCGCAAAGAGAACTGTGGGGAAAAATCTTAAATTGTTTCTCAGAATCATATCGTTGATGATAGTATTAAGCCTGTTATATGTATCATATCTATAATAAAGAAAGAAATTGAGTGATTATGTTGGTGTTATTGAATTGGATTTTGGTCTGGGAGAAAAGTAATACAAAATAACATTAAGGTTAAGTAAAAATCCTATAGTTATTAATATCAGTTAAATGCATTATGATGATGGTATTGTGGTTATATTTAAAAGAGGGGCGCTTGCCTTTTAGAGACAAACACTGAAATATTTACAAATGAGATAACATCACATCTGGGATTTGTTTCCAAATAATCAGGAAGAGGGAAGGGGAAGTGAATGGGAACATAGAAGAAACCAATTGACCCTGAGTAGATAATTGTTGAGCTGGGTTACATTACATGGGGAATTCGCTAAACCATTGTCTTTACTTTCGTATGTTTGAAATTTTCCATAGTGTATTTTTCTATATATACTCTATCCATTATATATGTATATAATGAGTATATGTGTTATAAAGATGAATGTGCATATGTTGATACATATTCTACATATTTATATATTCATACATACACATAAGTACATATAACTAGTAAGAACAATAAAAATGTATAGGTTTTTGGTTGACCCATTTGTCCTGTCAATCAACTTATTGATATTGAACGTCCATTTCTTTTTGAGCAATCATCACCTTGCCCTATGGGCAGCAATGTCAATCATAGTGATTAAACTAAACACACTCACCTTCCCTTTGGGACACTTATCTACACATACGGGAATTCCATAGGAAAACAATAGAACAGTTCTCTATTTAATTTCTCAGCCCAACCACTCCAGAGTTCCTGATTCCCAGCATGATGTAGGTGTGGTAGTCATAGTAGAGTGTGGATTGTGGGTGTTCTCTTGCTGAATTTGTGCAATAGGCTTGAAATATGTCACCATTAACACCTGTTTCTTTCCCAGGCAACACCAGATGCCTTGTAGGTTTGATCTAATTAAATGTTGCATGTTTTACTCTCATCTTTTGCTCACCAGATTAATTTGTTCACCAGCGGAAAAGTTCAATGAGTCTAAAGAGTGTTGATGAATCAGATAAATCACCCTCTCTCCTCTAGGAAGGAATGAGTAAGGATTTGGAGAAGGAAACCCAGTGTGTGGGGTTACTTTAGTGAAAGTCACTACATGGGAAACATGAGGCCAGAAATATAGAGATGTCACCCTCACACATGTGTAAACCCCTCACCTCTTCTCTTCAGGGTCAATGCTTTGTTTATTAAGGAGTGTCCTCTTTTTCTTCTTCAAGTTACACTCTTATTTTGTTGTATATATAAGTATGTTTATGCACATTTACTCATGTCAGGGTCTAGGTGTTGATAGACTTTGGTAGAATGGATATATTTTTGTCTTGACCTGTTTATAAAGGATAGATGTCTGTTGGTTGTTCTCTGTCTTCCATAGCATTCTCCATTCTGGTTTGTTGTTTCATTCCAGATTTCCTCCTTGAGTTCTTCAGAATAGGGCTTTTGGGAGAAAAAACAAAGCTTCAATCATTATGGCTGTCTTCCTTCAAGTCCTTTAACTTTTATTACTCTTTCCAGGAGTGTTAATACTAAGAAGATTTTCTTTTTCTAGTGAGTCTGGGATGTTATGTTACTGCCAAGACCTTCACCAAGAGAATCTGTACGGTCAGTGAAATGTGGTAGAAACCAAAAGTAGGATGTTGGTATTAGGAACAATCTGTTACAATTTAAATTTAAAATAAATGTTTTGTATTTTACACAAACCTTTAACAATTTCCATTCTTTATGGTTAAAATTTTAAAATCTTGGATTGAGTTATTATTGATGCTGATTTGAGCTTATCCCATGCGGAAGTGTGTGAAAGAAAGGCTTGGCCAAGAACCTCTCAAAAACGACCTGTGCCCATAGGATCCCCAGGCCTAAAATAAAACTGTGAGTAGGAAGTGTGAGTGGATCATGCTCCCTCTGATAGAAGAAGCCCCAGGTGGCTCTTCCCCATCTGACAATCTCTCTATTCTATTTTTAATAAATGCATTAATTGCTTCCTCAAAACTGTTTCTGCTCAAAATTCAATATACTAACCAAATGCCTTGGGGTCTGACTTGCCCTTTCTTGGAGCTTCCTAAGAATTGAAGCAGATCTCAAAATGAGAAGAATTTAAGCGTATCTTTGGACAAAGCTTTGCCTTGGGTGGGGCTGTGACCAGCGGTGGGAACCTGTCATTGAGAATGTGGGCTGATCTGACCATTAGTTACACCATATAGCCATTAGGCATGCCAGTATGTAATGAGACTAAGTTAAGGCACAATTCGGATGTCCTGCCTAGTCCTGCCCTAATGAGAAGTAGTGCACTGGCTTCAGTCATGGTCCTGACATCAATGGGTGGGAAAGTCCAAGGAATGGGATGATTCTTCTGCTCTCCTATCAGCAAATGGAGTCAAGACCACCTGTCCTCCTCTAGTGCAGAGAGGCTGAGTTTCAACAAAGAGGAGGGTGGGTCACTCTGAGAATACTTAAGATGGTCACAAAGCCTAATAATTGCTACAAATGTAGAAGTAGGTAAGCATAAAGCAAAATTCCTCTTAATATCCAGGAGGGTATTTCTGAATGGGAACTGCGGTTAGCCGTTGTTCTATTTTTGTGCACAGTGGTCATATTTCTTCTGAGTACACAGTACATACCAGTTTACTTATTGAGGAGAAGTGGTACCAGTGTCCTGATGGGGGGACAAATTTCCTAATCAGTATTTTCTACAAGGAAGCTGTCACTTCATCCATGAGGAAGAAAACTAGAGCTGCTTATAAAGAAAATTCCAGAGGAAAAGCAATGAGAGGGCCTTGCTTTTGCAACTCTATTTATTAGCAGTATGTAATCAGGTTAGCCTTCCCTTCAAACTTGTGGGATATTGAGGTGGAGGATGGCGCTTCTTGTAAGCTACAGGCTCTGCAATACTTCAAGTTCCTTCTGATCTGATTCTGGGGCTGCAGCTACCTTTTGCCCCGGATTGTTCATTATCTCACCTCCCAATGCCAGGCAAATTTGTAATTTTATTTCATTTATTTGACTGGACTTTACATGGTTTTATTTACATGGTTTTGTTTAGACCCGAGTCTTGTGTCAATATTGGGGACAATCAATAACAGTGACAAATTTCAATTTAAGTCTTTGATCTGTATGTCCTAGCTACATGATCTTGGGGAAATTGTACTCTAAATCTCAGTTTCTTTATGTGTGAAATATGGAGGATAGGACCAACACCACAGGGATGGTGAGAGGATGACATGAGATGACGCCTGCGTAAGCACTTAACACGGCCTGGTATAAAGGATAAGCATGAAGTTCACACTAACTCTTGTTAGATTTAAACATGCTGAGTTTGTACTATCAGGAAGCTTCTTATTCTTCTACTTTTGAATATGACTCTGAGCTTCCATCATTTCCAATTAAAAGCTGAGAGAGAGGAATAAAAATCCTCATGAAGCTGAATGGTTACTGGATACATATGACTATCCTTTCCGTTAGAGCTAAGGCGTGGCCTAGGCAAATTTGCTTGCAGTATTACATGTAGTAAATGAGAAATTTGAAAGCAAAACCTTGAGATTCTGGCTATTTCGTGGCTATAAATTTTAGGACTTAGTTCAAGAGAATACTAGTGAAGTTTCAGTGCTAGGATGCTTGAAAAATATAAAATTGGGGAGCTTTTATGTCTATGTTTTACTTAAACCCAGCATTATTCTGGAAAAATGTCTTTCCCACTCATCCAAATTCATTTTGTTGCTTCACTTCTTACTCCTCACAGTTGACAAAACTGAGTATTGGCTGCTTTTAGAAGCATCTGGTTTGTGCTCCATTACAAATGGAGTCATCCTAATAAGTCATTAGCAACATGCACAGCTCCCAGTAGTGAAAAAATGTTAAGTTTTTGGTTATTGTGTGTGATAATCCATAAATTAATTGTGTATTAATTGCAAGATTCGAGTCACTCAACTGTAGTACCACAGAGGAACAGCTATAAATTTCAGATTAAAGGTTATAAAATTATCCGTTCCTTATTTGGATAACCATTTTTCAAAAAAAAAGAAGGATATCAGCTTGGAATATTTTTCAAGTTGCCTAGAAATGAAAAGAGAGGCATAGAAATATATTTACTTAAGATAACCGATATGGAAAAAAATAGAGGAGCCCTCAAGTATGATTTTGTTTGAACATGTGTCTCTTAAAGTCATCTTTCACATGAACATTCTAAAATTCTGACGTTAACTCTTGATTGGGAAGGCATAAATGTAACAAACAAAATTCACCATTTTTTATCCCTGATACTTACTTGTAACCCCTCCAGCTATAGTTAATAATACCGTATCACTTCAGGCTTGAAACATTAGTGTTACTTTCACCTGCCGTTTCCATCACCCAGTCATCTTACTGGACACTAAGTACTATGGGTTCTATTTCCACAGTGTCATTCATATCCACTCCATCTTTTCCAGATTTGCAATCAAAGCCCTAGTTCAAGCTTTCATTGCCTATCACCTAGCGTTTTGAAGTAGTCTACTAATTGCTATTTAAGATTCCTTTCTTGTCCCTTGTCCTAAACTTTGCTGCTGGGTTAATATTCCTGCAAAATAGCTTCAATTCTGCCATGCATTTGACCCAAATAATTGATAGTTTTGGCAGTGTCCAAATTGCCGAGCCCAGCAAACTAGGCGATCTTCAATATGGCACAGTCTTTGACAGCTCCCTTTACACGCCTTCATACACCGTGCATTCCAGGCACGTTAGAGTTACTTTCCATGCAAAAAACACACACTGTGCTAGCCCATCTCTGAATCTTAATTGTGCTGTTTTGGTCTCTTTGAAGAGCAATTGAGGTCCTTAAAAACCATTCTTACTCCTTTCTCCATCATCATAATAGGTAAAACTAATTAATATAAGCATCATTCTTTTTTTCTTAGATTATCTGCTTCTCAGAATTCTTCTGAATTTATATCCAGACAACTATTTTGACTGATTTGATCTGGCATTCATAATAAAATAATTTACCTTTTATCATGTATTACTTTAACGGAAGTTTGAATTAAAATAGATGTTGGACGTGGAATCAATTTTGTTGGATTTGAGGGTAAAGGAGGAAAGAAATTAAGATAAGGAAAGTCAAAGACATTTCTCCAGCTGACAGAGAACTGAATCTGGTCCCCATATGGCAGGAAGAATCTATGTAGACACGGATATAATCAAATCTACCACATAAAACTGTTGTAGGACAAGAAAGATTACATACGCCTTCGTTGATTAGAGAGGAGAAAATGAAATGTTGACCTGGACTGTTTCAGGATTCTTTCACAGCTTTCTCTGGTACCATACTACAGTCTCGGAAGAATACTATCAGTGAGTCCAAGGACCTAGGCTTCCGTCCTGGCTCCGTCACTGAGTCCACGTGGGACCTCCAGCACATCTTCTCTCTGCACTTTATCTTTCTATGAAACAAATGGACCAGCTCTCTCAGGGCCCTTACCACCATGATTAATTGTATTATGATTTATGAATTCTATAAAAACTGCATCTCCCTTTTACGCAAACACTTTGAATACTATGCAAAATCAAAAAAATGTTTATAGATGTGTGTGTTAAAATATCTTACAGGGATTTCTCCTTGATCTCTCTTTCATGACATTGAGCTTAAGTAGTTATAAACTGAGTTATTATGGAAGGGAGCAGCAAATTGAGTGTTTCTTTCCAGGCCATCCCACTCCAACCAGAATCTTTCTCCCATTCTTAGTCAGCAAGGGTGCGAACCTCTTAAACAACAATGTATTTGACAAGGAAAATGTTTTTTAGCTTGCTATTTTCCGTATCTCATTAGTTGGCTCAGAACTCCTATAGTCTCTAAAATCCAACATTGTTTAGTTACAATTTTTGCTACTCATTTTAGCAAATGTGATGTAATTCAAAAGGCACATTTTTCTCAGAAACAGAATTTATTTCTTAAAACCGTGGAAACAAATGGAATTGAGAATGCTTTTCAGTCAAACGAAGCATATAACACTGGGTTCCCATCAAGATGTTATTACTTACTCTGTTTCAATTTTACTCTCAATAGTCTCATAATTGGTATAAGAGGAAAACAACAGGAATACTTAAGGTTGAAACCACTGATTCAACAGTGAAGGTGATTTCGTGACTTTCACTTAGCAAATACCTTGCACTTACCACAGTAGCAATATGTATCCTCATCGTTGTTAACGTTACCTTAACTGCATCAAGTTCCCGGGGTGGTGTTAATAACACATTCTCTAGTAATTGCTACATCTATCTAATTTTCTTTCAGGTAATGCAGAGTGTTTGTCAGTTTAACTGAATAGGCCAATGAACATCTTTATTCTCTCTAATCTTCTAAAATATGAAAAGAAAAAAGAATAAAATATGTATCTATAGACATCCTGATTATCAAGTGATTTCTAAACCAATGATAGGAGATTGCTTCCCGGCTTCAATGCTTGACTTTTGAGCAGACTTGAGTCTCTTTTCCAAAGAATTCATTGGCTCTGTCTGTAGGTATGCTGTGACCCATCTGCTATGGGAGCAGATTTGTGCTCTGTTTAGGTGAAAACATTCAAGCTCCTTAATTTCCTAATAGAACAACAACACTGCTGCCTCACTGTTGAAAGTATGCGTGTTTCTTTACAACTAACAATAAAACTCAAAATAGCTGTCCTTCAGTCATTCTCTGGAGAGCTCCTGTCAAAAGTGGACTTCAGATTAATGATATTCAAGAGACATTATTAAAGCAACATTTATGTCGAGTTTTCTCCTTCTAGCAAGTTCTAATAAGCCATGCACTCGAACTGCATTAGCTTAATTCCCAATTGCCTCCAGTGCCAATAGACCAGCTGTCTCTTCCAAAGGTTGCTCCCACTGTGTGGGGACCACCATCACGTTAGGCACTGCTGCCACTTCTAGCAGATACTACCATCTCCTTCTGGGTATCACCAGCTCCTACTGGGTACCACCCACTCTGTTGGATACCACTGCAGATCCACCATTGAAAATGCTGATATTCTGAAAGTATAACACTAAATGGGCACTCTGTTCTCTGGAATCAACTAGGTGTCAAAAAGTTTCTTATATCATCATAAAAGGATATTCTGATGGGTATCTCCCACTCGTTTGCCAGACATTTTTCAAATTCAGCAGTGGATTCCATGTGGGCTCAAATATGCCACACTGATATTTTAAACGTCAACTACCTCAACTCCTTTTTAGAAGCAGAAGAACAATGTTATCAATCCAAATATGAGTAAATATCCACAATTTTTTCATTTGCAGGAGAAAGGCAGAAGAGGCTGTGCTCAGAGTCAAAATAGACATTCTTATGTAGTGTGATTTGAGAGTATCAAAGTATAATTTATAGGAAGTTAAAGAAATGATTGTCATATAAATATAAAATTTACACATGTAAAAAATTGTTTAATTCAGTAGTGAGGAAACTGGAATGATAGTAAAGCTAGTTCCAAAAGCATTTGAGGAACTGGACATTTATAACCATTAAAAAATAGAAGAAAAGAAAGAAAGAAGGAAAGACAGAAAAGACAGAGAGGAAAGAAGAGGAAGAAAGAAAAAGAAAAGAAGGAAGGAAGGAAGGAGAAAGAAAGGAAAGAAGGAAAGAAGAAAGGAAGGAAGCAAGGAAGGAAA
Organism: Equus caballus; assembly: GCF_041296265.1. Lineage (NCBI taxonomy): Eukaryota > Metazoa > Chordata > Mammalia > Perissodactyla > Equidae > Equus > Equus caballus. The sequence continues at coordinate 29,579,585 of NC_091704.1, forward strand.
GACAGAAAGAAAGGAAGGAAGGAAGAAAGAAAGGAGGGAGGGAGGAAGTAAAGAAAAAAAGGAAGAAAAAGATTGTTGGGTTAAATAAAAAACTACTTAACGTCCTATAGAACAAAGACACCATAAACTTTAAGGTTATATTTCCTACTGGACATAAATACACAACTTAACATGTTTCTGGGCCAAATTAAATAGTAAATATCAAGTTAAACATAAATCCACACTCCCAGAAAGTTAAATAATCATCTGGTAAGCTTGCTTTTGAGGACCCTAGTAAGAGAGGATATGTCTCTCCCACTTTCAACTTATTTCTAGGTTTTGCATAACACATTCTTAATAGTTTCCCATTTTGGTCACAAATAATTGGCAAAGAGTGTTCTTGATTACCTAAAAAAGAGGCTGGTCTCATATATCGACCTGATTATTTACATACACAGAGCAAGACGAGTTAATTACTCCTGTGAGACTCCTCGAGTCTGTTCAGCAAATCTATAGCTATTTGGTTAGAAGCAACTACTGAGGCCAGAGAATTAACTTCTTCCTGGAAATTTTTATAAGGAATCTCAGATTTGACTTTTAAACACTTCTAGTTATTTGCTCTTCTACCCATGGATAGGAAGCCAAGCCCAAGATACTTTCCTGACTTGCTACACCTACAAATTTCACTTTCCTCTAAGTTTCTAAACTACGCCAAAGTCCCTGGCCTGCCAGGAAGTGACTTTCTTCATCACCATTGAAGCTGGAACCTTGTAAGACAGGTACCAAGCCTGTTTTCCTTGGAGGACTTTGCAGGCATTGATTTCATATATAAAGTCAATCCTCGTCCCTTCATGATGGACTTCCCATAGCTGATTAATGAGCATTTCTCTTTAATATAACACACCACCTATCATACTCGCACAATCAATTTATCGATTTATATCCTGGTAAGTATGAGAACAGATTCTTACTGAACCTATGCAAATAAATACATTACCATGAAAAGTAATTACACCCAGTAAAAGTATTCGTTTCAGAATTGTGAGGAATTGGTGAGAATCAGAGACCATTTCAAAGAAAAATTTCACTTTAGTTATAAAAGCAGTCTGCTAAGTTGAAGATTAGCAATAAGGAAGAAAAGTGCTTTCTTGTCTGTTAATCAGAAAATAGAAGACTAAAACAACATCAATAATATCTAAAGAAATAATCATAGTTAATTTTCCTTCATCAGTTCATTCAGTTTTATATAGGTAATCCTCATTCTGTGCATCTTGGGTCAGCAGTCTGTTTTAATGAAATCATTTCCTTCACTAAAAAGACTCAGTTTGCTGGTATAGTCAAAAAGCTATCTAAAAAACTTCGGCTTTCAGTTTTGAAGGCTGTACCCACACATTTTTTTCATTGAAATATCAACAGTTAGGAACATGAGGTACAGTCTTTTTTACAAGGCTCTCAGAGTCTCCTATTTGGTTGAAAAAACAAATTCTAACCTGAAGCATACAGCAGAGCCTTCACACAAACATCAGTGGAAAGGAGAAACCACTTGTTGATGTAACCGAAGGGCTGTAGTTAATCCATTACAGTAACTAATGAGAACGAAGTCTCCGATCAGGGCTGATCAATGTTCGCCCTGAGGGGCAGAACATCACCAACAGTGAGGACAATGATGGGACACCAAGGCCCTCCAATCCATTCTGTAGAGTCTGCAATCTTTGGAACATTTATATTAACAACACTTTATCTCTTTAAAATCAATGGCAAGGAAGGCCAAACTTCCTTTTTGATTGACAGCTCTCCCCATGAAGCTTACAATAGTGTTGAGCTAATTAAAAAACATTGAGCTTACCAACGTAATGATTTTTCTCAGCCCTCTTTTTACAGGTGAAATAACAAATCCTTGTGATTTTCCAGGAGCCTGAGGGGATATTTGGAAGACAGTTTCAATTTCAAAAGATATTTTTGAAAATTTTACTGTTCCAAAGTCAGGATCTGATCTTAGGAAGGCAAAGTCAAAATGATTATGAGGGGATAATTGATCACTTGGTTACAAAAGGATGGGTGTGTGCTAACAATAACAGTTGTAGCTTAACTACCTGTTGAAATGACAAGGCAGTATTTTGAAATACACATAGAAGAAGTAAGACCATTGTAAATAACCCTATCTTCTTTTAGAAGTGAGAAACTTCTGTTACTTATTTATTTATTTTTTTTATAATTAGGAATGTACGGCCAATGCAAAGCAAAAACATTTCTCTTGAGAATCATCATCTCTGCTATGTGAGCAGATTACATAGTAGGTAAATATAGCTTTACCATCCTTGTTAAGAAAAGACCAAATACTTCTCATTTTAACAAGGAGAAAACCAAATCTATTTTTGCATCGATATATTATTTGATAGTAAAAGGTTCACAAGTTTCTTTAAAAATGATCTTATGAAAACGCCCGTTAAACCTGAGCTGGCTTGAAAAGTGCTGAGGCTAGAGACCTTTCAGCTTCATTATGTGTTAAAGTGATGATTCGCGGACTCTGGATAAAAATGGGGTCAGTGATGGCAGCTACCTCCTCATCCCCTCTTACCTGTTCCTCCTCTCTTGAAACAATCTCCTTGAAGACATAGTTGGCCTTTGGAAGGTAACTGAATCTCTCCAGGGACCCGATACGCCCAGTCTCCAGTTTTACAATAAAGAAATTTCTCCAAGGTCTAGGGCCTCATAACACATAGCCCCAGAACTAGCCTAGGAGTTTGTCTCATGATATAACTCCTTGTCTCTTGAGGAAATAAGTTATATTATTCTTATGAGGAGAATAATTAACTAAGCAAATGCCTGCCTCAATTCCCAGTGAACTTTGTATCTGCTTTGCTGTATAAGTTGTGTGAAGTTTTATAGTGACTTTGTAGTCTCTGAGGGCCACCAACAGGCAGGCACTCTGTTACACTAGCTCCATAATAACTCAGGTGTCTTTTTTTTTCCATAGTGAGATGGAGAGGTCTCTCTCTGTTGGCAGGATTTCTACTTTTCCCAACATTTTACACACTCAACTTTTGTCCTTCTCCATGCTCTTGCATATTCTGGATCAACTTGACACTTTATTTTAAAACCATTTGTTCTTTTTTTCCCTTAATAAGCAAAAATAAATAATAGGCATACATTATATATAAAAACACATGTAAAAATCAGAAGGAAAAGTGAGTATACATATAGATAGATATATATATTTAATATTTTAAATTAAATCAGATCCTGGATATCATATCAGGCTGACCTGCTACATAGTTAATGTTAATATAATTACTGTTATATAAAAATACTGGACAAAAATTTCAAAAAACAAAGAATATAAAATAATTTTTAAAAATAGAAAAAAATTTAAATAGAGAAAATATATTTGTTAGAATTATGCATCCTTGGGCAGGCCGGTTAATGTCTCAGCATGATATTAAAAGATATGTTCCCCTATCCTACCTCTTTGTCTTATTTCCAAATTTTAGATAATTTTTATTAACAAGGGGTATCTTTAAAGAACCTCTTATACTATGCCTAGATTTACTGATATCCTTTTGACTTTGCAAATAGTTAATGAACGTACCCTGGATGCAGACCACTGTCCCATGGGTAAAGAAGAGGCAGCATGCAGACAATGGAAAGAACATGAACTTCAACACAAGTGCTGAGTTTATAAGAGTGAATCCTTGACTCATCTAAGCCTCAGTTTCCTTGACTGTAAAAAGATCAATACATACTCCAGTTATTTTAAGAAATGGCAAGCTAGGTACTCAATAATTGGAAGCTGCTATTATCATCAACATCATTGCTGTTATGATTAGTATTATAGGATGTGGTGATTGTCCTTAAGAAGAATATCATCTGGGAGTAGGGAACAAAACTGGTAAACATATATTGACGATCCTTGGAATATATAAGTGCCACAATGGAGATCTAAATAAAGGATCAACCAGGACTTCAAAGGAGAGAGAAATCATTTGTAAGAGATTGTGTTCCCCTTTTAAACAAGCACTGGTTTTCAAAACCTTTTTGTTTAATACAATTGTTAAGATTGTAAATAAATGAGTAATAAATGTAGCAAAGTTTACAAGACAAACAATGGTTTATACTTTTCTGTAAGTAAGACTTTTAATCACTCAAATCCAGCAATGCTACAGAGGGAATTGAAGGAGCCACGAGGACAAAAGGACCAATGGGGCTTGCCTGCACTGCACAGGAGCAGCAGGTCAGGGAAGACAGCAATAAGAGTGATGGAGTGTGCCCCGTCAAGGAAGGAGAGGATCCCGGAGGGGGAGGCACCAGAAAATCACAGACAAACGTTACCCTTTTTGCTCAGCAGCTGTGTGTGGAGAGCCCACTGTATCAGGGGCTTCAGAAACGATAAAAGCAAGTGAAGTTCTGAGGCTGGAGTTCTTTCAGCTTCATTGTGTGTGAAAGTGACAGTTAGTGGACCCTGGTTAAAAACGAGGTCAGTAATAGGGACAGGAGGAAATACTACTTAGCCATAAAAAAAAAAAGACAAAATCATGCCATTTGCAACAACATGGATGAACCTTGAGGGCATTATGCTAAGTGAAATAAGTCAGACCGAGAAAGAAAATACCTTATGATCTAACTCACACGTGGAAGATAAACAAACAAACTAATACACAGATACAGAGAACACATTCGCCTGCCAGAGGGCAAGGGGTGGAGGGAAGGTGAAAGGGGTAAAGAGGCGCACATGTATCATGACGGATAGAAACTAGACTTTTGGTGGTGAATGCAATACAGTCTATACAGAAGCTGAAATATAATGATGTGCACCTGAAATTTACAGAATGTTATAAACCGATTTGGCCTCAATAAAATAATACATAAGTAAATAAAATAATAATGTTTATTGCCTATTATTTAACAACTAGATAACCTGTGCTAGGAACTGAAGGGAACTGCATCCCCACATCCCTGACACTGAAGTGACTGTGGGGAGATCAATGCTGGTCCTTGCTGGAGGCACCCTCCCAAAGGAGATCTGTGGCTTAGTGGTGGTGGGAGATAAAAGGAATTCCTGGCTTCTTCTGAGATCCACCGTGGGAAGCTCCAATATCATGCAAAGAAGTAAAGTTACCTCCCAATATTCCATGTCCATGTGAGAAGGACTAAAGCATCAATGTTGCAGGAAGGATAAATGGTTTTTGCAGATGGAGGACTCAGAGGAATTCTTCTTGCTTTTAGATGGTTGATCCACATCATTCTTGATATTTTAATAAAACTAATAATAATAGCTGATATGTATCAAACACTTACTACATTTCAGGCATGGTGCTAAAAATTTTACACATGTTTTTGGTTTTAATTTTTAATATAATCTTTTGAAGACGGTACTTTATCATCAATTTTAGCGTTATCACTGCTCAGGTAATTTGTCGGTGGTCATATAGCTAAGTAAATGGCAGCGTGAGAATTCAATTGCAGATCTGTTTAACTCTGAAGTCCATGCTCTGTACATTGCATTTACTGTGGTTTTGTAAAATGAATTTCTCAAAGTAACTCTAGTCATTATTTATTACAGATATTCCCAAGAAGGAAAGGATGGTTGTAGGAGAGAGTGATGAAGGCATCATATGCTCCAGCAACATTCCATGAAACAAAACATCTTAGGGACATTCATGAGCACTTTTATGAATGAATGTGCTGCATGTAGCTCTTTCTACACAAAAGAACACGTGTTCACATATACGTAGAACTGAAGCTGATTTATAGAACTCTGTTCACACTACTCATGTTTTAAGCTATGTATTGACTTTGTATGATCGACTCATGGTATGCGGTAGGGTTAAAAATCATTATGATAACAGCTAGAACCACAAGTTCTCTTAAAGAGATAAGAGGGTGTTTTCAAGAATGGGTTATGTTAATAAGGTGCTTGGGGCAAAACGTGGGTCAGTAGAAGACCAGATACCAAGAGGGAGACCTCAGTGCTGCTGTTTTAGGAATAAATCAGAATTTGGGAGTGAAAAGAACACAGAATAGAGAAGGAAAAGGATATGAAAGATAAGAGAAAGAGGGTACTCAAATAACATGGCAAAATGCCAAAAGATTTTTTGATAAGAGGAATATCTAAGATTCAGCTTGAAGCTACTTTTGTTTGTGAGCTTCAATATCAACCCCTCCACTTTACTCCCAAACTTTCAGTGGAGTCTGCTATATCAACTTTGTTGTGCTTGTGTGTATGAATGTGTGTGTGTGCGTGTGTGTGTATTAGCAAAAGACTATGTGCCATCGTGAGATATCCTAAGACTGTATTAATTCAGAGGAAGCAAGAACTGAGAACCAAAAACGATCATGATAGTGGAAGTCTCTGAGAAGCCAAATAGTGGAATGGAAATGAAAACCAATCTACCTAGTCTTTAGAGTCAGGGTGACCCCCACTAACAGAGCTATAAAGAGATTCATTAAAAAGTGGAAATGTCAAAACAGAAGGCAATAATGTTGAGTACAAGACTGTTGCAAAAATGAAAATACACAGTTGGAAGGAATATAACAAGTCTTTGTGAAAATAAAATTTATCTTGAGATTTCATCTATATCCTTCAACATTAACCTAAAAGTCTATTTAATTATGCAGTTTAACAGACTTCTATGCCTGCATGGATGTATTGATGAAGACTGTCAGGTTGTCACCAGCACAGCATAATAAAACTATAAACTTTATGTTCTACATGAGCATGTAAATGTCTTTGATCTGTAACTGATTAACATTTTTTGAAGATAATTGGGAGGCACTAATGAATCCCTTTTCAGACCTGGTTTCACTGATGTTTGACTTTAACCTATTCTGCAGTTAAAACTTGGCCTGTTTATAACAATCCAGTGGAAATAAACACAAGTTGGAAAATTCCATGGAAGCTGGTACCACCATTGAAAACTCTGCTCTCATCATATAGAATGGCAGTTCTATTACAGATATAAACAAGACTATATGGACAGTACAGTTGTGCTTTCCAACAGCCATACACTACTCCAGTAACACAATGCGGCACATGGAACCTGTCCATTTTCACCATGTCCCCAGGCCTTCAGAAATCATTTTGCTCAATAATCTATAAAGTTGACTACTTTTCATCAAGCATTACTTGCTGTTCCCATTATCGAACCCGTTTAACAGGAAAAAGGGTCTACCTTGTATTATGATGGACTGCTAGCAAATTAATCCAAGAAGATGAAAAAAAGGTACTGACGTATTTGATCAGTATGGAATTTAGCAAATACTGGATGTGTTTGATGTGTTCTTAGAATTTGTTTTTTAATATTTGGATCTAACTTTTTGTGCTAAAGGAATAGTGGGTAGTTCATTATCTAAAAATGAGCTATTATTATATCATATGTGTTTTATTACTGTTTTGGTGGACACCTTGAGTTATATAAATAGCTCAAGAATATATTTAGCTAGGACTATCAATAATCCTTTTCCTCAATAATCTAAAAGTCATAATGTATGACTTAGAGAAGAGACTTCAATGCCTTTGCTCTGCGCTGTTACTGACTCTCTGAAAGTAATTTTCTTCGCCCCTCCTCTTTTTCCCTCTCCTGTTCTTTGTCTTTATCGTCTCTTTCATTGGGCTAAAAATAGAAACCAGGTAACTATTAGATTTTTTTAATGCGGTAACTGCAAGACAAAAACAAAGTGCTATTGTTCTTTCATTTTAAAATTACAACAATTTTCGGTTCTAATTATCCAAGTCTTTCTTTAGAAAGTCTATGACTTATTTTAAGTGGTAAATTTCTTTTCATCTACCTTTCTTTTTTGTCAGAATGAAGCAGAGGGTGACTGAGGCATCCTCTGATGGCTGCTTCCTTGCTATTGTGACCTCATTTCTCAATGACACATAGGAACTGGTTCTCAAATTGTCCAGCCCACACAAGCCCACTATAGCAGAACTAGGATATAACCTCTATGCCTTATTTTTAAAATATCACTTTTTCAAAGACTGGACATTTTATACTGAACAAGGTTGTCATTTCAGAAAGCAGCCTGATGCAGACTTGGAAGTTCTTGGAGGCAGAGGAGGCTCCCTCTTTGGGATTCCATGGATGTCCTTTCCAGTGGTGTGCTAGCGGGTATTTAGTACTGGCCTTCTGGGGTGAAAAACAATCTAATTTGTAGCATTCATCAATTTCCATGGTGTAAATTGCAACCATGGCTCATTTCAGGCTACCAGCATGATGTCACTGAACATGGAATTGGGATAGACATGCAGTAGCACACCATTATATTTCCACTGTACAGATATAGTAGATGTAAATAACCTCAAGAACATAGATAATAGTAAAATAATTAGAAAGTGATGAGTTTTTAGTATTTGTTGCCTTGGTTTTTAATAAACTTATTTAACTATAGGTTTATAGAATTTAATTTTTAATAATGAAAGTGTTTAAAAACGAACCCACAACATTCTTGAAAAGTTAACAATTGGTCGTGCAAGCCAGTGCAAGCCAGCTTCAGCACACCACTGACCCTTTCCCTCTCTTTCAATGCCAACTCTCTTCCCAACACAGAGTGTCTGCGGACGGGAGGAGGATAAGCAAATAAACATCATTGGGTATCTAACATGTTTGAGGCACTGTGCATAGTAATTTATAGGTAGTAACAAAAATAGAATACTATTGATTGCGCACTTACTACGGGCCAGGCCCAGCACTAGGCCATTTTTTACATATTACCTCATTTCATATTTAAACTAAATCTATGAAGTGGACATTAATATGCCTTTTACTGATGAGTTGCCTAAGGCTCATTCCCCAACGCTATATCGTCTATAAGTGAGCATTAATCTAGTAAGTCAGGACTAACATTCAGGCGTATTCGACTTCACATTCTCACCTTGTGATTTATCCGCATGGCAACTTTGTGAGGTAGATTTTGCTACTGCTTTTCACAAATGAGGTTTAGAAACATTAAGGAACATTTTCAAGAGCACAGTTTATAGATGGGAGGACTATCCACTTTCAAAGCCCATCGTTTGTCTACCACGATATATTCTCTACCTCAACTCCAACGTGCTCCTTTTGTTGAAGATATAAGTGACTTGATCTACTGAGTTACATTTAAGTTTTAGAATTAAGGTGTTACATCCTCAAAGAAAGAATTTGTATGTTAAAATAAGTCAAAAGGAGAGGGCGATGCTCAAGACAAAAGAACAGATCCATAACCACAAACTGTCAAGCAAAAGCTATGAGCCAGGAGAGGTCAGATTTTCAATAGCCTGGGCATCCTAATACTTTTTCAGCGATAGGGGCCTGCTTTGCAGAAGCTCCCTCCTAAAATCTGTTTAATGCGGGGCCGGCCCGGTGGCACAGCAGTTAAGTTCGCACGTTCTGTTTCTTGGCAGCCCGGGGTTCACTGGTTTGGATCACGGGTGTGAAAATGGCACTGCTTGGCAAAAGCCATGCTGTGGTAGGCTTCCCACATATAAAGTAGAGGAAGATGGGCACAGATGTTAGTTCAGGGCCAGTCTTCCTCAGCAAAAAGAGGAAGATTGGCAGTAGGTAGCTCAGGGCTAATCTTCCTCAAAAAAAAAAAGAAAGAAAGAAAGAAAGAAAAAAAAATCTGCTTAATGCTCAAGAGTAATGTTTTACCACTATCTGTCCACATGTGGGAGGGATAATTCTGAAATGTGGAGAGTGGCCTCCAGCTTCTGGACTGGCAGTCTTGAAACACTCCAAGCACTTTCCACCATGGTGCCCCTCACAGATCCTCTGAATAGAGACCTGTGGATTAAGTTGGAGACTAGGATGAAAGAACTCTTTTCCCTTTAGATCTATCAAGCCAAAGTGTGAGACAAATGTCTCCTAGAACTGTAAGGAGGGCCAATAAGAAAATAAGTATATTCAAATGTACATTTGTCATGTGGTAAGATGTAAAATGTATGCACGTCCTCTTACTGTAAAAATAAACCAAAATGCATAAACTCATTCCATTCCTTCAATTAGAGGTATAACCACATCTTTCTCACAGTAACTTCAATAGTTTTCTTACTTACATAGTAACTAGTAGCGTTCTGATCATAAGATAGGCAGAGAGTAAGAATATAAAACTAAGAAAGAGAACAGAAGATAAGAGCATGTTGCTTCACAGTAGACAGAGTAAGACCAGATATAACCATATGCGTCAGGAAGAATAGCATGGTGCACCATGATAGGTGTCAGGATCACCATTTTCAGTTTGGCCAAGCAGATGCATCTTCAGGAGACATTGAAGAGGAATGAGGAAGAGGCCACATTTCCGAGGCACCTATACTTCTTGCTGTTGAGCACAATCATGGAGGGGCTAGGAGTTTTTACAACCGTGTTAGCCAAGGTCTCAGAGACAAATATCTAGTTGCAAGAGTGTCAAGAGGAGAGCAGGATATGAGCATCTATTTTTACCTCAAGAAATCTCCTTGAAGACTACAGGATCGTTGAGGAAGAGGATACTGTCTAGTGAAGCCTGTCTTTGGTTTGAAAGGTCACCAGGTTGATTTCCCTCAGCCCAGAAATGACACGTGCTCATGTACACACCCACCCCCCCCACACACACACACACACTCACACACGCAGAGGGTAGCTGGGGATCCCCTTGTCTGTCCAAGAAAGGAGAAATTCTTTTCAAATCCTTTACTCATCTAATGGACACTTAATACAAGTTTATTCCTTGAAAACTTTCCCAGATAGAAACTGAAATTGGGTCCAAAAGGGCGGAACTGGTAGACCACCCGCTCCCCATCACGAAAGACATTTTTGAAGAATTAAAATGGAACGAGGACTTTGAGAATCAAAAAATCTCCTGAAACATAACTCTTTCACAATTACTGAGCATTCTCATGTTTTTGTCTTCCTTAACAAAGTCCTGGATATATAAACCAAACACAAGTGGAAATTAGATGAGATTCTGAATCTCAATGTGGGTGGCCACCCCTTTGAGAGATACTTGGACATATGTGAAATGTGTGAAAAGGGCCAGGTGGGCCCCTTGTGGACTGATCTGGTGCACTGGGTAGGTCATCCATTCCTTATCTATCCCTTGCTGCTGTCTGAGCTGAGCCAGACTTTCTTGACTCACAGAGATGTTTTCAAGGAAGCTATCACTTTGGTGACAGGTTTTAATATTTCTTTTCCATATGGTGAAATTTTGCATGCTTACTGGGGACCAAAGACTTCTCTGGATTTTTCTTAGGGAGTTAGGGCAAACAAAATGGAAATACTTGGATAAAAACTAAGAAAAAAGATTGAAATAAATAGATTTCATCTTGTACAGTGCAGCATTAATGAGTCTTTTACGGAGCCCTTGAGAGTGACTTTTTTATGCTGAGAAAAGAACATTCAGAGGTTTACTTTTGTTTTAAAAAATTAATATTTAACTTATTAAAGTTTTAGATTAAAAAATCTATTTCTTAAACATTCAAAATCTAGTTACTTCTTAAGCTTTCAAATTTAGCTAAAAGCTATTACTCTAACAAATTTTTTTAAAATCATTTTGAAAGGGTTCCCATTTAAAAAATTAGTTCAAAAATGTAAAACTGCATCTTATATTTCTTTTTCAAGTGTTTTTCTTCTCTGAAATAAAATCCTCTTGAATGTTGAATTATTCTTATAAATCTAATGAACTTAATATTGTGGAACTTAGTAGTTTTTGTATGTTTCCAAACGGTGCATAAAATAAGAATGATTTCCTCTTAAGATCACAGTCTTGTTAGTAACTCAAGTATGGATTTTAATTAGAATTTACAAGGCTGTCACTCTAAGGGGCCAAAATTCTGTTAAAAACATTTAAAAATTATTCAGATTTCAACTATTTACTCATTTCTTTTTAATACAAAAATATTTCCAGTGTGGTCTGGATTCTCCTAAACGTTTTCATAGTCAATCTTAAATCTTCATGTGGTTGAAAGACTATTCTGTGGAAGACAATTAGCATCCAAGTTAACAGGGATTACTTTGCACCAATGGTTTTAGCCCAGATCTGGGGACATACAGTGTGGTTCTTCTCCCTGATCACTGAAGAAGCTATATAATATTAGGAACAATCTTCCAGCAATACTTGAGGGTATTAAAACCAGAGAGCTCAGCTGGAACACTGTCTGGAATCCTGTTGACAGCCCTGAACTCTTTGATAGTTACTATGCTCTGACTCCATATTGCAAGGGGATGAAATGGGGCTGTTACGTGGCCCACCTCCCTAAATTCAGGTTGTAAACATCAATTAATTCCGATATTAACATAAAACACCAATCCAGGTTACTACATGTATTTCTTTGGTCAAATGATATGTAAATATTTAACAATCAAGACCCTTATGTTCTCGTAAATCAGTTCTCTTAGGGCAGTGTAGTCCCACGCAGACAGTATTATTCACTAACACAAACCTATTCTGATATATGTCTAGCTTTCTTCTTGGCTTTTGGACAAGTCATTTTGCCCCTTGGTGAGATAATCTGTCTCTATAAAGGAGGCGTCACTACTTGTCACAAACCTCACAGTATTATTAGAATTAATGAACAATGTCTCAGATAATTCTTATCAAGGGAATTCTATCCAAGCATAACATGCTATGAGCTATGTTAGAAAGCCTCTTGTGAGACACTCAAGTCTAACTGGAAGGACGCTGGACAGCATCTGAATCACCGTTCAGCCACTTAGTGAGGGAACTTGGCAGAGTCCCTTAACCTTTCTGACCTCTGTACCTGGGGATCACCCTACTTACTTCATAGGAATGTTACGAGGATCAGAAGACAGAATATGTGAGTGGACTTGTGATGAGTAGAGTGCCATACAACGTGTGTCTAAGTCACTACCAATGGTGAACTTCTACATTCTGCAGCTATGCTGCTGACTTCCCTTAGTGTTGGTCCCAGTGCTCTGAATGGGTCTGGGAAAACATATTCAGGCCTCTAGATTGTGGTATCAGAAAGATAAATACCATATTAACACATATTACTAGTCTGTGCTTCTTAATTCACTGACGTTCCCAAAAGCTCAATAATAGAGGATTCTAATACATATATAATCACACTGAGGGTTCATATTTGTCTTCCTTGGAATGAAAGACGGAGACAATTTCACAGCTTGTGAGTGAATGTTGTGAACAAGTATCTGAATTAACATCTTGTCTGCCAAAAAAGCAGCTCATTTATGCTTATTTTCTACCCTATCTCTCATTCAAATCAAGGTTTCAGAGAAAAGATCAAAAGGAAAATGAGAAATACTAATTAAAATTTAATGTAAAGCCAGTAGGAATCTTTAGTTTCTAGGAGCAATTTTTCATAAGGACTGTCTTGGACCTTTAAGTGCTTAAAGAAAGAAATGAACAAGAGTAACAAAGGCTGATGATGCAGAATTTTTTAAACAAATTTTAAAAAGGCACGAAAACAGCTGTGTTGAGTGCGAGAAGTTTCTGGACAAGCATTTGGGGGTGATTCTTGACAGTTCCACTGTGGTACATCACGAGAAAACAAACACAGAACCTGTAACTTCATGAAACTATGCTTGGCTTGGGTTGTATTTCTTTGATTACAGCATCACTTGAATATTCCCCTAGCAAATCATATTTCCTGAAACAAAATAATATCACAATTAAAAACCTGATGACTCATTTTTGTCATGAAGTGGAGGATTTTAGGTTTTCCATCAATCCCCTCACATTGGTGTGGTAAATAAGCTTCACAGTGTGACTCGAGTTTAAATGGACAGGGTGATAGAATTCTTAAATTCTAATTCCCACTTTAATACTAATGTTCATGAGAGTGAACTCAATTTTTACCAAAAAGCAGGAAAAATAGATTGTATTCTTGAAAAGAAAATGATCATCTTTTAAATTAATGAAATAAAATCAGGAGGCAACTCAGAATTTAAAAACATGAATAAACAAGTATCTCAGAAAGCTTATGGGACTCATGTTGCTAGTTTTTCAGGATTGTGGCAGAAGATCAGGTGTTAAGACGTACCACATGCTAACTATGAATCGCAATGTGTTTCTCAAAAACAATAAAACAGGGAGGAGAAAATATTCATTCCTTTAGGCATTACTTGTACTATGTGTTTCATCTCTCTGGGGTCTTACAACTTACAAGTACACATGAAAACTGATTAAGGGTCCAAGAAAAAAAAGTAAAAACAATAAAAGGATTAGAAGACAAGCCCTTTAAGTAAATATTTGAGAAATTGCAGTTTTTTTTAACTTGAATACAAAAGGACTGTCTTCATTTATTTGAATGCAGAGGAGTTACTAGTGGATTCCATTTCCTCCAGGTCTGAAAAAGAGGAAATAAGGAAGAAAGAGAGGTTAGTTATGAGGAAGAACTATCTGTTTATAAAAGTTCTTAAACACCAGCTAAGACTACCACCTGGGAAGGCAGGGGCTAGCTTCACCAGGGACCTCTACTCTCAGGAAGGAAACCATCCATCAGGGAGTTTATCATAGAAAGCCAGGCCATATTTTTCCCTGAAATCTTTTTCCAATGGTATTTATCCTTGAAAGACATATTGCTTTTTCATAGGAAAATGTTCTTTATCATGCTTCTCCTATTCCTTAATACTATCCCCTAAGAAGCTACTTTATATCCAACTAATCTATGTATCAGAGTATGATTAACATTTCTTTAGTCATTAATGGTCTTAAATAGTCCCCTCTCTCAGGGATGAATAGTCAAAGAAAAACAAGTACCAGGAATGAGTCAGAATCAAACTGTTCTCTTTGGAAGGATATTCAGTAAATTAAACCATTTCTAATGCATATAGCAAGGCTTTAGTTTCCATTTCTAGAATTCAGCTGTTACTAGGAAATTGTCTTTTCTCTTAAATAAACCATATCAAGTTAGACATTTTCTTTCTTTTTTTTTTTTTTTTAAAGATTTTATTTTTTCCTTTTTCTCCCCAAAGCTCCCCGGTACATAGTTGTATATTCTTCGTTGTGGGTTCTTCTAGTTGTGGCATGTGGGACGCTGCCTCAGCGTGGTCTGATGAGCAGTGCCATGTCCGCGCCCAGGATTCCAACTAACGAAACACTGGGCCGCCTGCAGCGGAGCACGCGAACTTAACCACTCGGCCACGGGGCCAGCCCCACAAGTTAGACATTTTCAAAGGACACAGGGGTGAGCTTAAGAGAAGAAAGGTTGGCAGAATAATTCTATCTGTCATCAAGGCCACAGACTGTTCTTTGGGATTACAAATGCCAGCTTGATATGACAGTGCACTCCACCCACTCTTGTCATACCAGCCTCCACATCGATGTTGAACATATGGGCTTTCACTGGGAGCTGCTTGATTCATCCTCAAATCTTCCTGTGTCTCCAAAGAACATCATGTTCTTAGAGAAAAACAAAGTCATTCTTAAATTCTAGTACCTCAAACCATTTGGGCTGTGTTTACAAGCCTGACACCAGAACCATTCCAAAACTAATCCAGAACTAACTTTCCGTTGGCATGAGTCTATTTTGGTGGAGGTATAATCAGTATCTACCAGGAATGTCAGTCTCTCCAAATACGTCACTGAGTCCATGGATCATATATGATTGGATTGACCAAGAATCACAGTCAGAAAGATTTTAGAAGCATTTGATTGCTCTGTGTGTGTGTGTAGACACTAAGAATTCAGTAAATGAGTTGTGGAGGCTGCATGGCATGGGGCCAATATGAGCTTTGTTTCAATGAGGGCTCATGTACGGAATAAGAGATAAAGATTTATGTTTAAGAAGTTGGGGAACGAAGGTCAACTCTTGCCCTCCCAGAGAAAATACTGGAGAGAATGGATGTACACTATAGTTACAGAGAATCAAGGACCACAAGCTTTGTCCAGTACTTACCGGAGGTGGGGGCGGGAAGACAGGAGGTAGGGATGGTTAGGAGAAGGAGCAAAGAGAAATGATTTTGAGTAAAATGTGCTGTCAGTCAGTTGACACTTCTATCTTATACTCCCAACAGAGAGGTGACAGTTATGAACTAAAAAAAGCCTAACGCACACACAAAAAGAGCTGTACTTCTAAGGGTGAGGTAAAATCTAAGGATAGGTGAGAAGATGTTATGAAAGATCTGTCACTAGTAATAGATTATAACCTCAGTCAGGTGATTGCTGGAGAGAAGCTAACGAGCCTCGTCTTAGTGTGATAGGAGCAAGTAATATGGGGATGAGGATCGAACAGGTCAAAACTTGGAAATGCAATATACAATGATGGTCTTCATGAGTTAGTGGTGACCTTTCAATACATGCATATCACACTCCTGGGGTCTCCTGCTCTGAAAAGAAGAAAAATTATTTAACTTGTTATGAAAGTTTTCAGATTTATACAAGACTTGAGAAAATTGCATAATGAACTTCCTTGTACCAATCACAAAGCTTCAAAAATTTTCTCCTCGTGGCCAAACTTACTAAAGCTATAATTTCCATCCCCTAACTCACTCTGGATTTTGAAGCAAATCCAAACATCTTATCATTTCATCTCTAAATAGTTCAGTATATATCTCCAAAAAATAGGAGTTCTTTTTTAAAGTTTAAAAATATTAACATTTAACATCACCCTTTAGAATATCAAGAACAATTGAAGAAGGGAATTTCGAGGTAAGTAAAATTGAGCTTCCAGCAAATTCCTGGAAGGGACTCAGCTAGACTATTAAATGTGACCATTAGTGTGACCTTCTTTTATCCCAAGTTGATGGAGCCTGGGAGTGAGAGTATAGGAAGACTTAGTGAGAGGACTCAGGTGTTTGATTTAGGTACCCTGTTCCGAGAATGTGTTAGCAATCATGGAATGAATTTATCTTCAGTCAAAAAGAAATAACATCCCTTGGTTTTCTACATGTAAAGGGAAAGCAATTTCAGTTTTTGCTTTAGTATAGAACTTTTTCTCTTGGCCCTGTGAGAAATAGAGACTGACAGATAAGCAAAGACTGTATTGTGGTTATTTATAAAATAATGATATGCGTAATTGGTAATCATGTGTCTGCATATTCATGCAATCCTCTGTAATAAGTTGAGTATGAAATGCTAAAAAAAAGTGGCTCTGCAAGATCACGTAGCTGTGTACACGTTACAGGACCTGTCATATCTGGCAAGTCTGAGGTTCTGTCAGGCAGGATGTAATGAACATCAGACCCACAAGAAGTCAACCCAGCTGTCTTAGTCAGCTTGGGCTGCCATAACAAAATGTCACAGATTGGGTGACTTAAGTGACACAAATTTATTTTCTCACAGCTCTGGAGGCTGGAAGTCCAAGGTCAAGGTGCTGGTAGGATTGGTTTCTGGTGATACCTCTCTCCTTGGCTTACAGATGGCCACCTTCTCACCCTCAAGTGGGCCTTTCTCTTTTCATGTGCGTTCTTGGTGTCTCTTCCTCTTCTAATTAAGGACACTGGTCCTAAGGGATTAAGCTCTCATCTTCATGACCCCATTTAACCCTAATTTTCTCCTTAAGACCCTATCTCTAAATAGTCACATTGGGGGTTAAGACTTCAACATATAAATTTTGGAGGGACACAATTCAGTCCCTAACACCAGCTAATTCTAAAACCCTAGAGGAAATAATCTATTATCCCTCTAAAATGATGATCAATCATTCACTTGAAACATGAGATCTGATGTGTTAATTATCTTTCCTCTTGCACTTTCAGCCTCTAATTATATATTTAACTATTTTCTTTTAAAGTTTTGAGGTTTATACTTACGGATTTAGTTATGTATGCATTTCATCTTTATAATTTAAAGGCAGATTTTTGACAGATGTCAGGAAACATTATTAATCACGGTACCTCATTTAGACACAGTTTTTTCTAGGGAGTCATGAATCATTCTCATTACCCATACAAGGAAGCCCTTTGGTCAACACGTACTTCACCAAGTGCTTCCACTTTTCTTTCTCCACCTACCCAACACAAGGGATAGTCAGTCCCTAAATTGGTCAGCAACTTACAAAGAAAATTGGTATGGAAATATGGTCATCAGCTTCCCTGTCTTTATAATGTGTATTAGGAAATATTGTAAGAATGAGGTAGTTAGCTGAGAAGCTAAAGCTAGAAGGGCAGGTATAGAGTAGAGCCATGAGTCACTGTGGCCTTAGGAAGTCGTGAGGAGGCAGAAAGAAGAGAGAAACGCAGGTGCTGTTGGAAAGGGGTAAGCAATCTCAGAATAGCTTTAGCTTCCAGCACCTTTCCAGTTCAAGTTCCAGATCTGGTACGTTCTTAAAATAACACTCTTTTTTTTTCTAGAAGTAACTTGAGCAGTAACTTCTTCTTACAACCAGAAGAGTCTAACAAAGACAGAAACACATCCTAGAATGCAGTATTTTTCTTCCCTACTCTCATATTTCTTATGATTTTGTTTCTCACGTGTTTTCCATTTTGCCAGCACAAGTGTCCAAAACCTGGTGTGTCTTTACCCATGAATACTAAAGGATTTCAATTACCATGAAGCCCCTACATTGTGAAGTTTTCTTTGGGGATACCTGGTTACCCCACTTCACAACCTTCCATGCTTTTAGTTGACACTTTCTCTCTGACCTCATTTCCCACAACCTTGGGTTGCCTTCTGTCTATCCAAGGCTTACAATCTTTGGACTTCTTCACTTTGCCCCCCATTTAAGACTCACATATATTTTGTAACAGAGGACTGGTTCCTTCTTAGCTGTGATTTGAAAAACTTGACAGATAAATTCCATTTGTACTAACTTAGAAAAGTTTAAAACTTTAAGACTACACCTCTCCCAAGAACATTAACATTTTTGCTAGGGGACAAAAAAGGAATGGGTATGTTACTGTGAAATTTGAAGCATTAGAAAAGGCTTGACCTATCCCTCTTCCAAAGACGCAGAGATGGTGCCAGTGAAGGAGGGTCCTATGATCCTTGTTTGTAATACATCTACCTACTGAAAGTTTAAAACCTCTTGACCAGTAAAATCCTTCTGAATGTTGTGTTTTACTCCATAATGTACATATGTTTCTATAAAACAAAATTAGGGAAATAGAGAGGGGAAAGTTATTTAAGGGCATTTTCCCAGGTTAGCTCCTTTCACTACAAAGATTAATTTAAGAACATACAAGAGAGTCAGTATCTGGTGTCAGTTTATCAGGTGTTCAGCTATATTTTGGCCCAAAAACAATTTCTTAAATTAAGTTATCATCATCAACAGTCAGCTTCATCATTATCATCCTTGTTGTCACTTTCATAATCATCATTGTGCAGTGTCTCATGAGAAAAGGGCAGTGGAATGTACAGATTCATGGGTTCTGGAGCCTAATTGCCCAGGATTGATTCTGGGCTCTACCACTTACTGAGATCTTGGGAAAATTATTCAAGCTCTCTGTTTTTTCATTATTATCTATAAAACAGGGATGATAATAATAATATTACCTACTTCAAAGGGTTGCTTTAAGGATCAAATGAGATAATATACGTAAAGCACCTAATACTGTGCCTGGCAGATCATGAGTATGGTACGTATTATCATGTCACCATCGTACCATCTTGTAGTTAGATAGTACTTGACAAGTTTCAGAGCCTTTTAATATAGATTAATTTATTTGGTTTTCACAACTCCTCTGGAAGTAGGCAGCAAAAATGATAATTAAT
Organism: Equus caballus; assembly: GCF_041296265.1. Taxonomy (NCBI): domain Eukaryota; kingdom Metazoa; phylum Chordata; class Mammalia; order Perissodactyla; family Equidae; genus Equus; species Equus caballus. Next base: position 29,599,145 of record NC_091704.1, read on the forward strand.
TTATGGAAAAGAAAAACTAAGGCTCAAAGAATCAGTTGTTACCGCAAAGCTCTATCTAAAGCTCTGTTTAAAACATTCCCGTCTCCTAATGTTCCTCAAAGTCTGCACCACCGGAGGAGCTTCCGAAGATCAGCCAGAAGGGCCTGCTGTAGCATTACTGTGATTTAGGCAGTGGGATAATCTTAGAGACAATGGAAATTTTCCTCCAGTTCTATTCAATAGTCAGTCAGCAACACTTAACAGATCTTAGTGGGCAACATCAGTATGGTGGCCACTCATCTCTCCCATGGCTACCATTCTCACTAGTCCTGAACCACTTTTTGCAAGGGCTCTAATTAGCAACACACTCCCTTTTCTAATAGCAGGATTGTGCTGCCCTGGAGACGGACTGATTAAAAGGCTACAAGTGTTCTCTGTGTTCTAACCAAAGGACTAACATAATTCGAACAATTGTAAGCCTTTATTTAAATGCAATCCCGTTTATAACCTATAATAGAGGCAAAGCAATTTTAAACCAGTTTACTCATGGATGTCTACTTTCTACTTTTCCTACTTTCCCAACAGTTTAAATTTTTTGTTGCTTTTATTCCCATTGCAAGAGGGAATTTTTTCCCTTTAACGATTTGTTATTAGGGTTTATTATTCTATATTTTGAAAAAATTGAACCAACCACCCTAGGTCGATTAATCTAATTCAAGTTAAGTGAAACAAAGACCTTTGACAGAACTTAAAATGCATAGCTGTCCTTCTTAACCATTCATTCTGGTAACTGCTCTGACATAGCAATGTGTCCCCTGGTTTCCTAAGAAAAGACTACAGTCTAGCAGCAGTAATTGTATCTTTAATGTTTATTGTCATTTTTTCACTTGACCTCAGTAAGATTTCATGAGCTGATAGGTTGGTATTAATTTACACAGCTCTTCAAACTTCCTTTAAATGTTCATGATGGGAAATTAAGAAGAATTAAAAACATTATCTTCAAGAAATAGTTGAGTTTCCACTTCATTTGTTTTAAGTATGTTTACACTCCCCAGGAATTGCAGAAATGCAATACACTTTAAACCTGAGTTTGCAAATTTGACTAAACTATTCATCTCACCAGCACAATACTCCAGTCACTGGAGCTTCACTCAACTACCACCACCACCCTGGGCAATCCTGTAGAACTTGATGCAGATAGGTGTCTAGACTTAATTTGCTGCCAGTACAACCCGCAGTGTTAAACCAAACACGTTTCTGAAATAATCAACTCCTAGACAGTACGTTAAGGCCGAATCCAATACCAACTCTAGCCTATGTGTTTACCTTGGACATTTCTCTTTCTCAATAGGGCTGAGAAAAAGAAAATAATAAAATGGAACTCATCTAGAAGCCAAAAGACTGATATTAAAGCAAATAATAAATATAATCAAACTTTGAGTCAAATAGGCAATCATATTTTCAGAACAATAAGAGAGAGTGAATCATTTCATAACCATGACCATCCATCTAAAGGGTCCTCTTTAAAATGCCACAAACAGGAAGCTGTTGAATTATTAACACAAGCTATTAGCAGTCAGAAGTACTTTACTTCCAAGGTTATTATTATTTTGATAATGCAGAACCAATTCTAATTCTTCTAAGCTGAAACTTATTACTAAGAAAATACTTTCTCTGGTTTATACTTTATGGCCCTATTTGATGGAAGAAGAATATAACCAAGTAATTGATTAAAAATTATCTTCCAACTTACCTTCCAACAAGGATTTCCATGACCATGAGTATATCATGTTACCCATATGGTAATTTTTTCTTTGACATTATTTTAAAATCCAGAAATCAGGTTAATGTTAAAATGCTCAAGAACACATTTGCCATTTTCATCAGCAAAGGACATAGTTCCTTTTGAAGAGAAACCATGAGGAGATGCAAAGGATGAATTTCTATACCTGGGCTTTATATTTCTTTGTCCTTCATTAAGCCTCTTGGAAAACATGCTTGAATTTATGTCTTCCAATCTGAAATATGTAATAGCTACATTCAACCAAGGAAGTGAAAGATCTGTACATTGAAAACTATAAGACATTGATGACAGAAAGTGAAGAAGACACGGATAAATGAAAAGATAGTCTCATGTTCATGGATCAGAAGTATTAATATTGTTAAAATGTCCACACTATCCAAAGCCATCTATAGATTCAATGCAATCCCTAATCAAAATTCGATTTTTGGAATTGGAAAAATTCCAAAAAAGGAAAAATTCCTTTCACAGAAATAGAAAAACTATCTTAAAGTTTATACAAAACCATAAAAGACCCCAAATAGCCCAAGCAATCTTGACAAAGAAAAACAAAGCTGGAGGCACCATACTTCTTGATTTCAAACTACCTCGCAAAGCTGCAGTAATCTAAATGGTATGATACGGGCATAAAAACAGACACGTAGACCAATAGAACAGAATTGGGAGCCCAGAAATAAATTCATGCATATTCAGTAAAATAATATTTGATGAGAGAGCCAAGAATACTTAATGGGGAAAGAATAGCCTTATCAATAAATGGTGCTGAGGAAACTGGATATTCACATGCAAATAAATGAAATTGGACCCCTATCTCACACCACTCACAAAATTAACTCAAAATGGATTAAAGCCTTAAATGTAAGACAAAACTCCTACAAGAAAACATAGGCAAAAAGCTCCTTGACATTGGTCTTCACAGTGACCTTTTGGATAGAACACCAAAAAACACAAGCAACAAAAACAAAAATCAACAAATGGGATTACATGAAAGTAAAGAGCTTCTGCACAGCAAAGAAAACCATCCACGAAATGAAAAGGCACCCTAAGGAATGGGAGAAAATATTTGCAACTGTACATCAAATAAAGGGTTAAGATCTAAAATACATAAAGAATTCATACAACTCAATAGCAAAAAGACTAACATTCTGATTTATAAAAAGGTAAAGCTTCTCCATAGACATTTTACAAAAAAAGTCATACAAATGGCCAACAGGTACATAAAAAGGTGCTCTCCATCACTAAGCATCAGGGAAATGCCAATGAAAACCACACTGAGATATCACCGCACACAAGTTAGGATGAGTATTACCAAAAAGATGAGAGACAACAATAAATAACAAAAAGTGTTGGCAAGGCTGTGGAAAAAAGGAAAACCTTATTCACTGTTGGTGGGAGTATAAATTGGTACAGCCACTATGGAAAATAGTATAGCGTTTCCTTGAAAAATTTAAATAGAACTACCCTATGATCCAGCAATCCCACTTCTGCATATATAGCTGAAAAAAATGAAATCACTATCTGAAAGAGATATCTGCACCCCGATGTTTACTGCAGCATTATTCACAATAGCCAAGACATGGAAACAACCTAAGTGTCCAACAAAAGAATGAATGGATAAAGAAATGTGAATATACATAAATGTGTATGTGTGTATACATGTAAATATATGAATATTACTCAATCATAAAAAAAGAAGGAAATCTTGTTCATTCGCAACAAGATGGATGGAAATTTAGGGAATTATGCTAAGTGAAATAACCTAGAGAAAGGCAAATATTATACAATCTCACTTACATGTGGAATCTGAGAAAAGCTGAACTTATAGGAACAGAGAGTAGAATGGTGGTTACCAGGGGCTGGGGGTGGGGAAATGGGGAGATGTTGGTCAAAGGTACAAACTTTCACTTATTAGATGAATACATTCTGGGGATCTAATACACAGCATGGTGACTATGGTTAACAATATTGTACTACATACTTGAAAGTTGCCAAGAGAGTACATCTTAAATCTTCTCACTACAAAAAGAAAAAATAGTTATATGGGGTGATGGATGTGTTAAGTAACCTTATTGTGGTAAACATTTCACAATATATACGTGTATCAAACCATCACATTGTACATCTTAAACTTACACCATGTTATATGTCAATCATATCTCAATAAAGCTAGGGAGGAAGCCAAAAAAGGTTGTATTTCAAAAGGTATATACTTTGCTAGAGATGGACTCCAGGGGCCTACATTGTGGTTTACATTGAAGGTAATTCCAGAAAACACCAGCAGAGCAGCGGAGGAGTGAGACAATGAAAAAAGCAAACGATAAAGGACTTTTTATAAAGCGAGTTCCCACTGGTGGTCGCTAGAGGTCAATCCTTCTGGAGAAGGCCGTGAGCCCGTGTAGAAGACGTGCCTCAGCTTTATCCCACCTGAGGGTGACGAGCTGGGCTCTCCTTAAACCAGGCCCTGTCAGTCATCAGTTGAAGGCTGTTTCCAGGCAGAATGTTAGCTCTCTGCCTCTGCCAGCCCAGACTGTGGGCAGCAAAGTGGGCTCTAGAATGTGGAGAAAGCCCCCAGGCAGAGATGCGTTTGGGATTTGGTCAGAGTGCACTGAACAGGTAAAGGGGAGGGGATGCGGGCAGAGTACCACGAGTGTCTAGCAGAGTCCTCATTTATCAGACCTTTGAAATAACTCTCTGGCTATTTCTTTCTGGAGAGTCACTCCAGTTCCTTGGGATTATGGTATTTGGTATCATCCTTTCTCTTGCTGAGAGGCTGGTTTGTTTGCTTTAAAGATTGCCCTAAACTAAGAGAAACTCTAAAAAGGAAATTTTCATGCTGAGAGTTGAGTGAAGAGGCGGGGAACCCTGGATCAAAATCACAAATGAGGTTTTTCCAAACCACACACAACACCCCCACAACCCTGCTCTGGAAGTAATCGACCCCTCGCTCCTAGGCAAGCACTGCTCTGTGTCAGATAATGGAGGTTTATCGCATACTTCAGGCTGGTTTAGACAGGAAGAAAGTAAAGATTATTGAAAGGCTCAAATGTAAACAGTTAGTCTGTCTCAGTTCTAGACTTAGTGCTGAGCAGGGAATATGAGATTTTAAAGCAATTTCAATTTAATTGGAGTCAACCTGACATCATAACAAATTTCAACTAAAGTAGCTATTTTGCTCACAGGTATGGCCTACACTACCATTCTAGGGAAATTTTTTCTTCATCAATAGAAATCTTTTATTAATTAAATGCACTAGTATTGATAGCCTATATAGAATGCCATGATTTATTTTCAGAGAAATATTGGGATAAGTTTAGGCTCAATGCAGGCTTTTTCTTCATTGATAAGAGCACCATCAATCAATATGAGCAGATAATCTCATAAGGCTCATACATATAAACTAAGACGCCTTCCTGTGTATAAATCTTCATGTGAAAATTTTACTACCTAAAATTATTTACTTGATCCTGTATTAGTTTCCTATTGCTACTATAACAAATTACCACAAACAATGGTTTAAAACAACAGATTTATAGCTCTGGAGGTCGGAAGTTCAAAATGTGCCTTATTGAGCTAACAACAAGGTGTTGGCAGGGCTGGTTCCCTTCTGGAGGTTCTGGGGAGAATTTCTTCCCTTGGCTTCCAGAAACCACTACATTCCTTGGCCTTTGGTCCCTGCCTTCATCTTCAAAGCCAGAACATAGCACCTCCCAAGCTTTCTCTAACTCTGACCTACTTGCCTCCCTCTTACAAGGAGCCTTATGATTACACTGGGCCCACCCAGATAATCCGTTATAATCTTTCCACCTCAAAATTCTTAATTTAATCACATCAAGAAAGTCCCTTTTACCATGTAATTTAACACGTTCCCAGGTTCCAAGAATCAGGATGCGGCCATCTTTGAGGTGCCCTTATTCTGTCTACCACACACAGAGACATTATAAAGAGGGAAAGAATCAAGTCAATGTTTAGACAGCAATTATTCCTGCTCTGGTAACCAAAGGACACAAAATGTAAAATATGAATAGTAATAACAGCAATAATAATTATCATCTAAAGAGTGTCTAACAAATTACAGTCATTTTACAATGCATTATTAATCCTCGCAACAACCCCTTGGAGTAAGGATTACCACCCTCTTCTTACATACGGGTAAAAACCTTAAGCTCAGTGGAGTTAAGAGCATCACAGATTCCATAATTTAAGTCTAGGATTTTAGACTAAGCCAGGCCAGAACTTTAGTCTGAGCCTTTTCAGTTCCTAATCCAGACTTCCAGAAACTGCCATCATTTGTGCGTCTGCTCTAATGATGTCCTGTTTCTAATGCGAATGGAGAGGGGTGGGGGAGCCATGCTAAGCACGGAGAAGATAGAGTTTGTTCTCAGTGGACCTGAGATGTGGGTCACATGTCCAAAATATGAGCTAGACCACATCTAACTTTAAAGAGGAATGCGATTTTCAAATATTCTTTGAAGTAAAAGCTCTAAGTTTCGGATCTGAGATCCTGAATTTAAATCCCTCCTTGTCTCCTTGTCACTCAATTTCCTTTTGACTCTGAGCAAATTCCTAATTTTTAAAATGGAGGTAAATTATTATAGTGCAGTTAAATGAATGTTCTTTTGCAACCACAAATCTGAACAAGCTACTTCTCTACTTAAATTATTTCAATGGCTTCTCCTCGTTTGGGGGATAAATAATCTTTTGTGTAGCCCATGAGGGTCCCTGGGCTCCCAATCAACATCTTCTGCCCTGTTGACCCTCTTTCTCTTCCCTTAATGTCCCACGCTCTTTCCCACCTTGGGTCCATTACACAAGCTGTTTCTTCTGCCTGGTCTTATCTTCCGCCACTATATACCTGGTCAACTCCTATGTATTCTTCAGATCTCAGCACAAACATCACTTCTCTCCGTCTCTAACTGGGCGTGCATCCTTTGCCCTCAAATCATGGATTGCCACCCCTCTTACCCTTTTTGTTAATTATCAACCCTCCTTAAAAATTCAGCTCAAAAGTCACTTCCACAGGGAAGCCCTCCTTAACCAGCACTCCTCTGGATTCGTTAGATTGGTGTTCTATCTTCTCTAGCTACTGTGCTTCTCTTAAATAGTGCTTACCACAATTCTGCTAAATGGTTACCTATGTTCTCGTGTGATGGCCATTTCCTCCACCAGAATGAGTGACCCTTGACAGAAGAAGCTCCTTTAGTTGTTTGCCTGGCATAGTGCATAGGCAAGGACCAGGGCACTCATTTAATAACTGCTGCATGGATGTTGTATGTAAAGCACTTACCATTGTTTCTACTAAATTAAGTGCTCAATTTCCCACATCTTTTAGAATTATGAATCTTTCTATGAAAGTAGCACAATCAACAGAAATCCTCATGTATTAGTCTTTCAATTATTCATCTTGAACAATACTTCTCAAGCACTTGCTCTGAGCAAGATGCTACACTAAGAATGGTATCAGATGAAAAAATAAACAAGAAGCAGTCCTACCTCCTAGGGGCCTTTCTGGAGTGAAAAGATAATGAGTAAATAAATGGCTTTAATCCAAGGTAAAGCAGGTGAAGACTCATAACACAGGTCCAAAAAAATTATGAAGGCTTAGAAGTAAGAAAGAAAATATCTGACTTGGGGATGAGAAAATGCTTAATAGAAGACATGGATTTTCGAGGACAGATAGAAATTTCAGAAAGCAAAGCAAACGTGGATATTAGCAGAATGCGCCAGGAAAAGAGATGAACATGAGCAAGGTGGAGAGGAATATGCAATTAATAAGATAGCATAAGTAAGTTTTATTAATCTACCAGGTGACTGTTTTCCAAATATAGTATCCAAAATCTCCTAATAGCTTACTTCTTAGAATGAGTCTGCCATGTAGACATAAAAATTGACCACAGCAATCTCCATATTAAAATAAAATTATTAAAATAAAGGTATCTAGATTCTGAGCATATACATGCAGTATTCTGAGACAAATCTATGCTTAACATTTTACTTTTAATTCACGGAGCATCCTGAACATTTCCAGTGGTTTCAAAAGACAGAAGAATGCAGAGAAGAATGTATGTTCTATCTATTTGGATAGCTTTAGGTTTTGTGATCGATTAAGGAGGACCACAAAATTCTTTGATGCTCTTCTTATTGAATTCTGGGGTTCATATCCCTGACCCTTGAATCTGGGCTGTTTCTGTGACTGCTTTTACTCAAAGAATATAGCAGAAGACATGCCATGCGAGTTTCTGGGCCCAGGCCGTATGAGACTGGCAGCTTTTACTTCTTGGTTCCTAGAATGCTCACTCTGGGGAAAGCCAGCCACTGTGTAAGAAGTCCAGCTGCTGAGAGTCTCATATTGTGAGGAAGTTGGAGCTAGACATTTTGAGAGGCTGTATGGGGAGAGAAAATAGCCAATACCAGACATCCAGCCATCTCAGGCCGGGTTCTGGACATATGAGTAAAAAGACCATCTTGAATATGGAGAAGAATCAAGGAACTCAGAGTATAACTAGAACGGGACTAGCAGACAGATGGCCCTTTCCAAGCCACCTCCAGCCCACTGAGCCACCCAGAAGAAGCCCCGGCTATCATGGGGTAGGCAGGACACGCCCCTGCTGTGCCCTGCCTGATTTTCTAACCCACAAAACTGTGTGCACATAATAAAATGATTGCTGTTTTCACCACTAAATTTTGGCATGGTGTGTGCATGTAATAACCAGAGAGGTATTTTCACTAAGGTTAACTATAAGATAAAGAGATATTTTTTTACAAACATGTTAGAACTTGCATCTCATAGCATAAGTATTCAAAGCTATCACTTTGGAAGAATATTTACTTATTTCATAAACATTCCACGCTGAAAACATTTTTGAAATTTCCTTCACAGAAGCATTTTATGAGCCAAGAAGGAGGAGGAGGAGAAGAAAGAGAAGGAAAGGAGAAGAAGGAGGAGGAAAGTGAGGGAGGGAGGGAGGGAGGGAGAGAGGGAGGAACGGAGAGAGGGAAGGAAGGAAGGAAGGAAGGAAGGAAACATCATGTCTGTTATTTTATAATCACATCTCAATTGGAGCTCAAGTAAAGCAATTATTACCGTATTGTCTAGACTTAGCTCTAAATAGCTTTTCCTTTTTTCCTTCTCTTCACATTTCAAAACCAGTCCTCAAAGACTAAAAAGTTGTCACCCTGAAAATGTTAAAAGGGAAGTGCCCAGTATTCCCAAGGCAATTCAAAGTGAAGAGTCGTAGAAACATTTGGCTCATTTTCTTGGTTCTCAGCATCCCCAAAGTGTCTGTTTTAAAGGACACAGAGCTCATGTGGAGGCGCATGATCCTGCAAGATTAAAAGAAAAATCAATGTCTTTAAAGGGCAACCAAAGCTGAACCCAACACAACCGCATGAGAGTAAATTGGTTTGCTGAACTCATTCCTTCTGCGATGTCAACAGGCCTCAGTGCCACCATGTAGTTAATCCATCTATGTAGATTTATCCAGAATCTCTTTTGCTATATGCAAAAAAAGAAGATTCAGTTTCACATAGGGAGGCTAGTAAAAATAGTTCTGTCCCTTACTATTTGTCTTTTTTAATTTGTGAAAAAGAGGACTCACTGAAAAAGGCCTGTATGTAGAAACGATGAGTTTTTAAACTACCTGCCCATACCTGATACACAGCAGGCTCTGACTCCCATAATTTCTTTCCAACTAATAGCCAGCCATGTAAGAATATTATTATTGTGCTTTTCTGTTGGTTTGTTTTTATTTTTGTTATAAGAAGGAGTTGTAACCACTTCCTAGATAGCTTTCTCTCTTTTACCAGGGTGTATACAAGCTGAGACCGCATTCAAACATCAAAGAACTAATTCTGAATTTAGAACATATTTAAGTTAAAGAGGAATAAAGTCAGTTGTTGTATACTTTTGCCCAAAGAAAGTTCAAGGCAGCTTAATTTATTTGTTGCCTTGTCTGACAGTGGAAATAACAGAGAGGTGGGATATGAAAATAATGCTATTGGCATGATGGATAAAGCAATAATGTTAAGATTACAGGACAGTGGTGTTGTGATAAAGTACAATCATTACTTGGTATTATGAAAATGGGTTTTGGGTAATTTTCTTTATATACCAACATAACAATCATGTCCTAATCAAAACTAAATTAACCACTATCAGACATCTCTGGTGCTACCTCCTGTGAGGCATGATAAACAAACTTTTCTCTCTTTTATATCCTTCCACAGCACCTGGTTGAGAGCTCTGAACTCAATAAACGTTGTCTCCTCTGGAATTTTAAGTTGCACATAAGCACTTGAGATAATTTCACAAAAAGACATGTGCGGACTCTTCTGTGTCATAAAATCCTCTTGGCAGCCACAGAAAACCTCATATTTTAAAAAAGAAAAAATTTAAAAAGATTAACACAAGGTGATTGGCAAGAGCTCAGCTTTGAAAATGCCACCTACAGAACACGAGCAGAGTCCCAAAGTGCATTCAACAGCTTCTCGATCTTCTATTATGAGAAGAAAACTTGAAGTCTGTGTAACAGATGCTGCTCACCCTAGGATGCCAGCTGTAATTGACCACCAAGGGAACTGTCCAAATGATGGCCTATCCTGTATTATTAATGTTGTTCTCCTTCTCTGGCAAGCAACTCTTTGAAAACAAAGCGATTTCTTCAAGAATACAGATTTTAATAATAACCCTAGTTATATGGCACATAACTCCAGGAGAGTGTTTGCATAGGGCAGCTGGCAATGAAAATGAGGTAGTCTGTTATCTTGTGTGGTTGATAAAATGTGTACAACATGTGCTGTCTGCTGGCCAGAAGATTTCCCTACATATCGGGCAGGAATTTGATAGCTGCTGTAAATGAATGATCATATTCCAAACCAAATGTAAGAGTGGCCTCAACCAACTGTAGTATAATCATTACAATTTGGAAATCTGATAGAGGAAGAAAAAAATAATAAAAACAAATGAACTCTTAAGCATCATAAGCCATATCAACACTTCCTGGAGACCTGAATATGAAACACAGACTACGTTCAACACTTTCAAGGGTGGTGGATCAACGTCCCAGCTTCTCATGTTATCACATGTCGTTGATTACTTTTTCGTACTTTTACCATTTCACTATCTTTTAGGTGAATGTTTTTACTGGTGATGCTACTCCGTATTTTCACCTCCATGTTTTCACCTTTAGGCCTAAGAAATAAAAGATTTAATTTTGAAAAAGAGTCCTTGGCAACACTGACTCCACTCCCCTACATGGCACCCATTCCGCGTCCTGAGTACTAGCTTCGGCAGGCAGTGCAGAACACACATCCTCTCTTCGTGTATGGGACATTCACTTCCAGCTTCACTCACTCACGTTGACTCTCTGGCCTGGGAGGCCTCTGGGGCAGCGGCTCACACAATTTTCAATCCTGCTGATGCAAAGAAGCAATTTCCGTATTTCTTTGGAAACTTTGTTTTTTCATTCTTTCTAAAGTAAACTACAAAATATTACAAGCAGAATAGATGTGCAGATTTAACAAAAAGAACTGAAAATAGTTAAGCAGTAGCAATCAAAGAAACAAAAATACAATATAACCACTTAGTATGATTAACTTAGCAAAACAAACCCAAATCTTGACTTATTTTAAGTGAAAGGGGCACACTCACATGCTGCTAGGGGCAGGGTAATTTGGAATAATCATTTGGGAAGCAATTTCACATCACAAGAAAAGTTCATTTATTCATTCAAAAATTTATTTTTGTTTTAACAATTACAACATGTCAGGCATTCTCCTAGGTATAAAGACTACAAAGAAAATTAGGAGATAATTGTCAATCAGAAGTAGCAAAGAAGGAGAATGAGATAAATTATTTTTTAAAAAAAAGTATATACAAAGAGTTCTGGGTAATTGGGAAAAGCTGTATAGAGAAGGTGAAATCTGGGGCGGCCCTGTGTAGTATTCATTCATTCCTTCATTGATGCATTCATTCAGCAAGTATTTCTTGAGTTCCTTCTGTAATCAGGAGCTGTTGTCGGCCCTGGAGATACATCAGTGAAGACCACAGACAAAGATCTCCGCTCTCAAGAAGGTTAAATTCCAGTCAGAGAGACAGACAGGAAACAAGCTAGCTAAGCAGCACGCATAGCAAGATGATAAGCGCTAGGGAGAAAAAGTTAAGAAGGATGGGGAGTCTGGAGAGGCGGTTGACGTTTTAGGGAGGGTGGCCAGGGAAGGCCTCATACAGAAGGCCACAGCTGATAAAAGTTCTACAGGAAGTGAAGGATTGAGCCACGTCCATCTGTCTGAGCAGAATGTTCCGGGACAAAATGACTGCAAAACGACTCTGAGGGGGAACGTGCCTGTGAGGAGGAGCAGGCAAAGCTGTCGCTGGAGGGAAGTGAATGAGGTGGGGGAAGGAGGGCATGCGGGCTGGGAGGCCGTGGGAAGCCAAGCTATTTAGTCCTGTAAGCGCTTTGCTTTTTCTCTGAGTGGAATGTCTAGTCATTGGAGGGTTTGAGCAGAAGAGTGACGGGGTCGTGTTTATGTTTTAATCAGTTCACACTGCTCTACTGCAGAAAAAAGGAGGGCTGGAAACAGGGAGACTGGTTAGGACGATTGGCTATCTAGGAAAGAGATAATAATGCTTTTGACAAGGGCGGAAACGTGGAGGAGATAAGAAATGGTCAAATTCAGGATATGTATATTCTTTTCTTCTCTCCAAAGCCCACCGGTGCATAGTTGTATATCCTAGTTGTGGGTCCTTCTAGTTGTACCATGTGGGACGCTGCCTCAGCATGGCTTGATGAGTGGTGCCATGTCTGTGCCCAGAATCTGAACAGGGGTAACCCTGGGCCACCGAAGCAGAGTGCATGAACTTGACCATTTGGCCACAGACATGGCCCTCAGGATATATTTTGAAAGCAGTGCTGACAGAATTTGCCAATGGATGGTGGGTTGGGGGTCCTCGAGACCACCCCCAGTTTCTGTGATTTGCTAGGACTCATAGGACTCAGAAGATAGTTGTACTTGTTGCTATGATTTATTACAGCAAAAGGATACAAACCAAAATCAGCAAAGGGAGGTGATGAGGCAAAGGCCAGAGCAAGCCAGGTGCAAGGTCCCAAGAGTCCTTTACCAATGGAGTCACACAGAATGCTTAATTGCTCCATCATTGAATGTGACAACTCACATGAAATGTTGTCTATCAGGAAGCTCATCAGAGACTCAGTGCCCAAGGTCTTTACTAGGGTCTGGACACGTAGACACCCTCCGCCTAGCACGTACCAAAATTCCAGGCTCCCAGAAGGAAGTAGGTGTCCAGCATGAACATTGTTTGTGCACACAATTTAAGCACCACAAACCACTCTTATCAGTTAGGGAATGGTAGAAACCCTCCAGAAATTTACGTTCCTCACACCAGCCAAGAGCCAACCATGCAAGCAGCCCTTCTAAGAATAGCAGGCGCAGACCAGTTATGTTAACTCTTTTCTGCACAGATAGAATGTGAGTTATGAGACAAAAAGCTGTTCAAGAAGAGAAATAAGAGAGTAAGGGGGTATTCTAGGCAGTGAGAGAACACATGCGAAGGACGACAAGAGCAGAAATACATGGTATTAGATCCTTCACTTAGAAGCGTGCAGTAAAATGCACTCAAGACCTGATAGTGATTCTAGCAGACATGGTCCTCCTTGTTGTGGAGAAAATTTAATAGGAGAGCCAAATACTAATCAAATGACCCTCGCATTTGTCATTACCTTTCCAACACAGGAGTGATCAGCCCAGGCAGAGCAAACAGCATCGTGGGGAAAGACCCTGTGGTGGCGAGTAACATGGCCCTATTCCGGACCTGAAAGACTGCCAGTGAACAAGAGAATGGGGAACTTAGACAGACTTTAAGGGAGTTGTTCATACTTCTGAGGCCTTAATTTTGCAAACTATTGATCAGCTACCTATTTATTGACATCTTTGCCAGGGACTGGCTCTACTTCATTTATTCACCCAATAGATGCATATTCAGCATTTACTAAGGCCGGTTACGTGCTAGGCAATGGGGCTGCAGTTCCTGATGCCATGGTGTTTGCAGGCCAGGGGAAGAGAGACAGTCACTTGGCCTTTTCATCTCCTCATAGATTTGCCTTCCTCTCCATTCCCATCACCCCCAACTCAATCTCTTTCAAACCTAGATCGCCACGGGATCCTCTCAGTGATCTTCACCCCCTCCTAATTCATCCTATTGTCTAAAATGAAATTAAGTTTCTTAAAATCTGATTCCAAAATTATTTCTAATGCTTAAGAATTTTAAATATGTTTTCCACCTCTCAGATTATAATATGAGATTAGAAAATCAGAAACTAGCATGTGAGACCCTTCCACACATATAACACACAATGAACCTCCCACAGCGAGCTTGCTCACTTCCATCACCACGCCTTCTGATCACATTCTTCCCACCAGAAAAACTTCTCCTGAATCCATTCAGGTGGTCCTAATACTTTTGTGGGACACCTTTGGTGTCACCTCTTCCACAAGTCATTAAGTGTCTGGACTACCCTACACAGTCCTTCTCCTTTCTACAACTCACAAAATCTGCACAACACAGGCACATCTTCCCCCGTGCTCTTCTCTTTGGTGATGTGGATAAACTGCATTTATCCAATGACACCCTGTATTATCTGAGGATGGGGATGTTGTGCTTTTCATTTTTATTCTACCTGCAATGTCTAGAATCATGACAAGCCAGGGGAGGACACTCAGTCACATTTATTGGCTTGATTTATTGACTTTTCAAACTTCCAGCCACACGTATTAGTTTTCTACTACTGGATAACAAATTACCCCCAAAATGACGGCCTTAAAATAACAATAAACATTTATTATAACACACAGCTTCCGTAAGTGGTGAATTTGGGAGCAGCTTAGCTGAATGGCTCTGGCTCAGGATCTCATGAGGATGCAATCAAGATGTGAGCTGGGGTGTCATCTGAAGGCTTGACTGAGGTTGGAGCATCTGCTTCCAAGGGGAGTCATTCACCTACTGGCAAGTTGAAGCTGGTTAACAGCAGGAGACTTTACTTCCTCTCCTCATGGGCTTTCCATGGGGCTGCTTGAGTCTTCTTACCACATGGCATCTGGCTTCCCCAAGAGCAAGTGATGCAGAGAGTACAAGACAGAAACTTCAGTGGGTTTGGGACCTAACCTTGCAGAAGTCACCCAGTGTCACTACCACAATATCCTACTTGTTACACAGGTCAACAATATTCAATAGGAGGAAAAGAGTACACAAGGGTGTGGATACCAGGAAGCAAGAGTCACGGGGGCCCGTCTTGGAGGCTGGCTACCACACTATATCTGATTAAGTTCTACCGCCTAAGGTTTATTTTCTGGGAAAAAGTGCTTTAAGAAAAATCAAACATGAAATAAGTGAAAATACTAACAATGTGAATAATGACGTGAAGCTTTTATGTAAGGACTTACCACGCTTCAAAAGAACATCTTTACCTTGCAAGCACACCAGATTTTCAGGAGAGCCTCCACAGGGTTAAGGAGAAATTGTAAGAACGTTGTTTTTCCATGTCTTAGTCTAAAGCCTTAATCTCTTAACTAATAAGATAACTTCAACTCCTTAGCATTACATGGCTATTTCTCCTTTCTCTTTTCCTCTGCTGATCCTCGCATATATGCACTCCTCTCCTCTACAGTTTCATTTCAGTCCTGTCTTTCAAACCCTGAAGAACAGCCTTTCTTATGTGTAAGCAGAGAAAGTAGCTTGTACAGAGTTAATTCCCCCATCGAAATATTTTCTCCACCTGCTCCCTAATGCCTAATAGTCTGCAATTAACAGATCCCTTTTTCTCTTTGACGTGTGGTTTCTTGTCTCCAATTAAAAATACCAATATTCTTGGTAAAAGGAATATAGTACAACTTTAACAGCTGTTTGCTCATTAGTACGAGTTTTTCTGTATATCTCCTGAAAACAAGTTTTAAGAAGGGGAAAGGAGAAAAAGAATACTGGAGAGAGGCAGCCCCCCAAAGAGCAAATCAGGGTAGAGAAAGGGGAACTCACAGAATGGAAAGATGCAATTCCTTACGATTTTGTCCTGGGCCAACTCTTTTATGAGACTTTATGAACGGGAGAAAATCAAAGGCCTCTAACCTCATTCTTGTACCAACCAACCTCTCTATATTAAACCATATTTCTTTTGCACACCATCTGCCAAAGGCCATCAAAATGAGGAAATGAGGACAATCCTTAAAAAAAAAAGAAATTACTGATGAACATAAGCCACTGAAATGACAATGAAGAACTGGGAATGCACTATTTGTGGGGTGGCTGGCTTTTTAAATCTTGAGCTAAAGCTTGTTTATTTTAATGATGCCTTTGGTCTGTAAGCCCTTAGCCCTGTTATTTATTCATAACCTTGCAGGGGTCTTGGATTCCTAATTTGCAAGTATAAAAATGAGAAGCAATTTGCACATGCCAGGTGTCTGGACAAATGCTCTCTATTATCTGCATAAACCAGATGCTCAGTGATTTGAACCAAGTTGAACAGAACCCATACTGTTCATTTGCAAGCTGGCATCACACTCCTACAGAGATCTCGGGTTTTGCAGAGACTATTCTGTAGCTTTTGTCGATTATGGAAAAACCATTGTCAAAAAAATAACAACCTTTCTCGATGATGTGCTGCTGACTGCAATGGTTGAGCTGTCCAGTAGAATTTAATGGCCTCAGACTTTTCTTATAATGCTTAATATATGCCCCTAGGAAGACAGACTTAGAATATAGACACTAAAGTCAGGTTACCCACCGCATCAAAGAAGTCCTTTTCGATTTTACTTGAACTGACTGCCAGGAGAACTAGCACTTATTAACACACCTCCTGGAGAGCAAGCATCCTGCTAGGAGCTCAGGGCACATTATTTCATTTCCACAACTGATTGGATCATAAAACATCCAATCTGATTTGATCACAAGATTCCATTTTTTCTATTAACCAAATTAGACTGTGTTTTGCTCATGTTTTTACTTAGCAGAATAGGCTGTTCTGACCACAGAAATTGAAACAAAATTCAGCCTTGCATGATTGAATGCGCTCACAGCCTTACCGTTTTAGTAGTGCATTCATGCTCTCATGCTCATCGACAAGAAAGAAGTGCCTGGAGAGCCTAGACCTTGTGCAGGGCAAGGGTTGCTGTTGAGCTGTGGACTGACATAAGGCAGAGCAAGCCTGGAAGAGAAGGATCAGAAGCTGGGCTCAACCAGACATATGAGCAGTCTAGACAGCAGGCATACAGTCACCGCGAGTATGGAGAACAGAGGCCACCACCAGGCAGAGCCAGAGGATAAAAATATTTTCCAGAATCTGGAGAGGGGTGTTCAGATGGGTATCAGGATGTCCAAACAGGACAGGAAGGCACAAGGGAAACCCAGCACTCAGAGGCCTGGGCCAGTCAGGAGTCGTGTGGAGAAATAGGAGGCAGCAATCCCCTGGGCTGGAGGGGAAGGGTCAAAGCACACACCAGGAGAGCAGAAAGTAGCAAAAATCTGAGATCTGATACAATTGATGTCACAGAACAGCCTCCAACACCCAGATAACACTAACCTGTTCAAATACATCCACAAATTATGCTCTGGAATGAATTACACAGGCCCTCATCACCTCAGAGGCTTAAAATGGAGTTTGGAAATGCTTTGAGAAGTCTGTATCAGTTAGAAGAAGCTTTAAAGAGGGATATTTCCTAATGACAAATACTGTTTACTAGCACAGAGTTCTCCGGCTGATGAGCAGTGGTCTCCTGTAAGTACATTGTAGATATGCCCACAAAATGATGCCATCCCTGGGCACATCTGGTAAAGAGCTGCTTATGTTTGCATAATATTATAATTTTACGTTAGTGCTAGGATACATACTGCCCCAGACTAGGGCTTCTCAAACTTTAATATGCATACAAATCACTTGGGGCTCTTGGTAAAATCCAGATTCTGATTTAGCAGGTCTGGATGGACCTGAGAACGCTCATTTCTAACAAACTCTCTAGTGATGCTGATGTTGCCGACCACACTTTAAGTAGCAAGGCCCTAGATTAAGGATAGGAAACTTATCTTGGTTTTCTGTCACTCACTGATACACACAAAAATTCAGCAACGATCAAATAACTGTGGCATCTGAAAGAACACAGATCCTTCTTTTCTTGGTGATTTATATATTTGGATAATTGTTTCCATTAAACAACACTCTAATTTAAGGATTCATTCAGATTGCAAGTAAATAACTTTTTATCTTTACTTTGGTCATGTCTTCAGGATGGCAAAATTCTAAGCCTAAGCAAGATCACTAAGAGCATGGATTCTAGAAGCAGACTGACTCCTCTGCTAGCTGTGCGGTCTCAGGCAGATTGCTTAACCTCTCTGACCCTTGGAGAGGAGATAAGATGAAGACAATCATAGTACTTCAAAGGGTTGTCATGAAATGTGTTATTTTTTAAAGCATGTATAACAATGCATGGCACATGTTAATTACTATTTTAGTATTTGTTAAATTAAAATTAATATATAAATAAATATTTTTAAAATTTTAAACTTAGTATCTATAGAAAATTTACCACTTAAATAGCATTGATATCATGCATTATATTTAATCTTTTAAAAACTTATGAAGGGGGGCTGGCCCCGTGGCCGAGTGGTTAAGTTCGCGCGCTCTGCTGCAGGCGGCCCAGTGTTTCGTTGGTTCGAATCCTGGGCGCGGACATGGCACTGCTCATCAGACCACGCTGAGGCAGCGTCCCACATGCCACAACTAGAAGAACCCACAACAAAGAATACACAACTATGTACCAGGGGGCGTTGGGGAGAAAAAGGAAAAAATAAAATCTTTAAAAAAAAAAAAAAAAAACTTATGAAGGACTTTTCATTTCCATTTGGCATACGGAGTTATAAAGAGTGACCTTTAAGCCTGGACCTAAGATTATTTGAAATCTTCGGAGGAGAGAATGAAATAGAATAAGACCATCCGTGGCACAGCCACACACTCACAGAGCTTGAGCATCCCACCTGGACTAGCATTTAAGGTGGAACAACTCAGACTCTGACTAATTTACTGATGTCCGGCTTGACTAATGACTGACTGAATTGACTGTTTGTAGGGTCCATAGGGAAATACCACATCCGTCTGGGCAGAAGTGAGGTTTCTCTTCAAGTGAATGGATGCTGCTGCTGTTAATAATCCTAGAAAGATGTAAAACCTAGAGCAGAAATTGAAGACTATGGAAGTGGGCCTTAAAATGAGATGAGGGGAAAAACCTCCTCCTGCTTCTGCAGCCGAGTCAATTATGCCTGGACTCCAATGTCTGGAGAGGCCTGGAGCTCTGCCCGTCTTTTGGAGTGAGCCGCCCCCAGTGCATGGAAACAGGCTAGTAGTAAGCTAGAGAACCAGCCCAGAAAGGGACCGTTACAAGTTACTCTTGGTGTTGAACTTCCTATATACTCTTGCAAACCTTTAATAAAGAGACGTAAGCGCTTACAGCCTGATCTCTGTCTCTCATGAGGAGTGAGAGGAAGGTTTTGTTTCCAGGCTTGGGAAATAAGAGGCAAGAGTGATGCTTGCAGTGGCGATGGTCAGTAGAGAAGAGCCATGTCCAGCTGAGCAGAGATCCGGGGAGATTCGGGCACAGTGGCAGCTGGTGCTCACAGGGCCAGATGAACACAAAGGCCTGGGCTCAGAACCATGCAGACTGGCCAAGAATCACATTTGTGCAGGACTAATTTTCAGCAAAAAAGCCAGAGGTTTATCATCTCATCGTAAGTTGGGTTATGCATGCATGAAACCAAGGAGAATATCAAGACTAACAGTTGAGTTTCCGCATCTCCAGCCTACTGTTGCTTTCAGTATATCACAAGACAATCACGTCATTAAGGAGCATCTTGTATACCTCACCATCTTTATGGAAACTACCAGAGATTTTAATGAGTTTTCCATTTTTTAATCTAGATGTTTGGCGTAGCCTGGCATTTTAAAGGTTTTCAGACTGTTTTGTTTTTTTGTATGATTGTTTGTTTTCAAACGCAAGTCACAACCAAAATTGACTAAATTGCTCCTGATCAAAAAGAAAAAGAACTTCTTTCTGTGTAGTCATGTGGCTAGAAACCAGTTTCAATGAACAACCAGAGCATTTGCTAAACTATTTTGGTGGGATTACATGGGTATCTGAAAGAACGTGCAGGAATAATTTCCAGTATGGCAGAAAAGCACTGGCTTAAGCCACATGACGTCATCTGAGCTAGCCACTCACCACCTGGGAAAGCTTGGAAAAGCTATTGATCTTCTCAAGCTCTTCACATCTTAAATGGGGCTAATAATCCCTAGTTTGCCTACTTCAGAGTTGCCACTAGCCCCTGGCACACCTTTGTGAGGATTAGAAGATGTCTCCTCTGGGTAAACCCAGCTTGGTGCAGGCTCACAGTTCAGCTCTTGCTGTAGGGACCAGGTTTGAGGCCCCACATGTCCCCCCAATCAAGGGGCTCATGTGCTGTGAACCAACTTGCACATCCATGCACACTGGCCGTGGCCTATCTCACAAGGTGGTGGTGAGGGTGAAATGAAGGCACTTTGTAAAATGTAGCGTGCAATACGAATGTAAGGGGATGTACACACGTGAATGTAATCAAAAGTTGACTTTCAAACCAGAAACTTAGAAAGATTCCATGCATGCAAATTTCTCTCAAATTTTAAATCAAGACGCAAACTGTAACATATGTACCAAATAAATCAGTAACAGAGTATTTAGTAGGTCTGTGGTTCTTAGCCAGAGTGAAGGGCCAGAGGCACCTGAAATTTAAAAAGACACATTCAAGGGCTGGCCCTGGGGCATAGTGGTTAAGTTCGTGCACTGTGCTTTGGCAGTGCGAGGTTTGCAGTTTGGGATCCTGGTCATGGACCTATATACTACTCATCAAGCCATGTTGTGGAGGCATCCCACATACAAAACAGAGGAAGATTGGCACAGATGTTAGCTTGGGGCCAATCTTCCTCACCAAAAAAAAAAAAAAAAAGAAAAAAGAAAGACATTCAGGGTCCTACCTTTGGTGGCTTCTGAATAGGAGGTCTGAAAGTCTTTAACATTCTTATCTACAAAGCTCCTCGGGTTTCCTCTGATGTGCACTCCTGTTTGAGCATCAAGAACTCAAGCATAGCAGCCAATTCAGGTATTTTTAAACACTCTCACTTCTTCCTTTTTTGACTGAATTATCCAGAAAGGCTTCAAATGAAAAAGAAAGTATATGGCATAAAGAATAATCAAAAAAAATAAAGATGCTATGTTCTCCATAAAAAAAAATCAGCTTGAATGTTGCTCAGTAAGTTGACGGCTCATAAGATATTTATAGAACGCACACTCCAGGGTACACACCACATGGCCCAAAATATCTCTGTACAGTCCCATCCTCTGAGCTACAGGTCTCAGGAATCCTAATCTTGTTCCCTACGTGCTAAGAGCCCACTGAGATGCAATGGAAATCCCAGACGAGCCCGTCTGTCATCAATTTTGATATCCAATGAGGCTGTCGTGAATCACATCAAAGCAAAAAGTCAATAATCCTTGCTTTTACTTAAATCCAGTAACAGCGAATGCAAAGGCAGTAATTCAATCCCAAGAATTTCAGTGGTTTGAACCACTATAAAAATTAAATCCTTTTTGAAAGCATACATGTTTGTACTTTCAGCTTAGTTTTGAGGCGCTCAGTCATGTTCTCCCATCTGCTCTGTTGCTCTGTATTCCAGGAATTGAAGGAGAAGAGATGGCACTTAGCACCTCTTTTAAGGTATCATTAATATCACTGGCTGGGGAAGCTATAAAATTCTGAAACAAATTAAAAAGACCTATTTCAATCTACAAAGAATAAGGCAGTGAATTTGCCCAGGCTGATACATCAAAGTATTGCCTCTAGGATATGAGTACTTTACTTTTATAAATTCTCTGAAATTATGTTTAATTATCACAGAAAAAAGGAGAAAATAAACTAGACAAATGGCCAGGGACTCTGGGTCTTGAATTGACACATTACTGTCCCCAACCTCACTAAACAGTCATTGTCTTTAGGATATTGACATCGTAACCAATGAAGAAACCAGTTTGGAATCTGATCCTAAAATATGAAAAAAAAAATAAGTCATCCATACAAGATTGATTAGATCTGGCATGTGGAGCCTTTTTATATAATGGATTTATAAAGTAACGATAGCCAATGACAAGTTTAGAAAAATGAGTTTCCGGTTGCCATGACAATTCAGACAGTGCACTACCACCCACTCCAACAGCAACACTTAAACAATGAGCATAAAGACAGATAATGGAGCCCACACAGACGTGGGTGTCAAAAGCTAAGAAGTAAAACTCTAGATACTGTAGAGGTGATGGAACCCTTAATAGAGTGACACAGGAAGTGACCACTGAGTAATAGGGAAATTTTCTTGAGGTGGAGCTCAGTCTGCTAAAATCCAGGATGGGTCATGAACGCCCACACCCTATCCTATGCTAGTAGACAGTAAATTGTCATTCCTATGTCAGCAGGTAGCTGCAGCTGACAATTTTGAAGAGTGCCTTGAGAGGAGAGAGAAAGTTTTAGGCCCTCCCCTTCATGTAATTTAATGGTAGTAGGGATAGACATATATTTAAAGCTGTTAAAAGAAAAACTATTGAAAATGTTCCATTTTACATTTTGAATTATGAGAAATGAATATACTCCCTCTTAATATAATGAAGAGACAGGCCTACCTAGCAGGACTACACAGTACACAGGTGAAGTGGAGATTCAAAGTACATTTCATTGAGTATAAAAAATTATTGTAAGATGTATCATTAATCTTTATATGAGAGAAAAATGCTGCCAACGTTATCAATTTGACTCATTTTAATTTCAGACATATTAATTATAATATTTAAAAAATTGCATCTTAGAAGCAATGAAACATGGTACATACCTCTGTATATTCCTATGTAACAGTTCTTGAAGTATAAGTAAGTTCATTCGTTCATTAATTTAGTCAATGAACATTTCTAGTACCCCAATGTGCCAGCTATCTGTGCAAAGTACCAGTTTGATATTATCCATCAACAGTATTGTTGTTTTTATGAGCACAGAGACAAGAATCTCATTGAGTGGACCCATTGACAACTGTGAAAAAGACTCTGGTTTTCAAAATGAACATAGTATGCAAATAACTCTCTAAGGTGTATTCCTGGCTGGTGTGTCATGATACACTTGCATGTAATAACAATGACATATTTTTAAGGTTACAAATGTTAATGTCAAAGCCTAAGGTTCAAAGGTATTTATCATGTATCTCCCACTTAGAACAGATGGTCACCAAAAAACTTACTTATAAATTAATGTATTTCCTATAAAACAACATAGGAAATTTTAGAGGGGGCTCAGGCCAGATCATGAATGATGTTTGATTCACAACTGGCTAAATTATTATGCTCCAGCTTCATTTCAGACCACAATAGACCTCCCTGACACAAGGTACATTCTCCTCCATCACAGCCCAGGGCTTCTGTATCCCCTCACATCCTCCACCTTGTGGTGCTGGCAAGCGCAAAAACTCTCCCCAGTTGCTCATGAACACCTTGGAGAAGCTCTAGGCATCCAAGTTGATGTCTACTGGAGTAACAGCAATGTTTCTGGTCCAGATAAATCTGGTGGTATCATTTAAAGCAGATGGAGGAACACCCCCCAAAAGAAGCCATTCCCAAATTCAGGATGTTCAGAAATTGAGTGTTTATATTTTCAGAGAGAGTCAATCCAGATTAAATCGGTCAATGAGCCTGATTCAATGCTCAGCCCCATTCCAGGTTTAAACACTCTTTGCCTCAATGCAGAAAGGTGGAGTGAACGTAGTTCTTCCCTGACCTTGTGAAATGAACAGGTACGCTTTTACTAAAAGCCAGAAATACGGAGTCAGAGAACTGAGCAGCTGAGAGAATTCCTAGCAACAGGGCTTCAGGCAAGGTCCTTAACCTTTCTCAACCTGTGTTCTGACCTCTCATTGTGAGCTCAAAGATTTGTGAAGTACAGATGTCAGCTATTATCATTACAAAAATATGAAAATGTTATTATTTTCACTTAAAAAAAGTTTTACAATATAGTAAAATATTACTGGTATAACGTACATGGTGGGTAGATGGGCCTTCACCTTGCCATATGCTTAAAATTTTTCATAATAAACTGTTGGGAAAGAAAGAAAATAAGGTTTAAAAGCTGTGATCTTCAGGATGGGACAAGATCTCCACCTCAGAGTCTCTCTAGTATCAAGAACTGTGAGAGGTCTGGGATTTGTCTTCTTGCAAGCCCAAGAGTTAGCCTGACACAGTGCCCTGGATGCTGTAAGAAGACATAAGACTCCTGACTCAGAGACAAGAGACTTTATCACCCATAGAGTATCAGCAGGTGTATCAGCTCCGTAAGCCCCATTTCCCACAGGGTGACACACGGAGGGCCAGGCGATGCCTCCACGAGGAGAGGGTTGTGTCACACAAGAGAAAGCTCAAGCTCGGGAAACCCAGCTCTTTTCTAACAGGCAGTAAACCCTCCTGACTTTCGCCCCAGAGGGTGACAGTGTTTTCATTTTAGTGGACAGTAAACACATTTGTGCTTTGCTCCAGAGGGAGACACCACCTCCATCTTCAGAGGCTGTTTGCTATACAACACATTTGTAAAGACAGTCTGGAACAAAGGCAGTGAGGGCCTTTGCTTACAAGACATGCAGGACGAAGCTGTCTCAAAACAATTAGTACATACAAAATCAGGATAAAAAAATATCTACCAAGTGGTATGATAACAGCTGCCATTTAAGTAGTAGTGAATGCAGACATTGTGCCAGGTGTTTAACATTGATTATAATATTTAATTGGCACAAAAATATTCTTAAGAAATGGCTGCTTTTCCTATCCTCCTTTTATTTATTTTTTTAAAGATTGGCACCTGAGCTAACAACTGTTGCCAATGTTCTTTTTTTTTCTTCCTGCTTTTTCTCCCCAAATCTCCCCAGTACGTAGATGTATATTTTAGTTGCGGGTCCTTCTAGTTGTGGCATGTGGGACGCTGCCTCAGCATGGCCTGATGAGCGGTGCCATGTCCGCGCCCAGGATCCGAACCAGTGAAACCCTGGCCTCCGCAATGGAGCACGCAAACTCAACCACTCGGCCACGGGGCCGGCCCCTCCTCCTTTTATTAATGAAGAAAATGAAGCCATAATTCAAATAAGTCATAAAGTGAAAGCCACAATATTACTAAATAATGGATATGGAATTAGAACAGAGACCCTCTGCTTTTAATCACCATGCTCTCCTACCACTTTTTAGTTAAACTCTGTATACTTCCATCCCTGCACATACCACATTGCTTTGCCATTAATAATCCGTGTGTCTATGTTCCCCCTAAACTATATTCTTCAAGGTCAGGCCATTTTTGGTTCTTTTATCTTCAAAGCCTAACAGAATCTTGTTAATACATACTAGATATTCAAACAATGTTGGGTGAAAGATTTTTTTTTTTAACTAGCCTTCAGTAAATTATCCCCAGAAGAAGGAAAAGTTAGTTCTTATGCTTTTTGGTGCTCTATTCTGAGGATAACATATATTTTCAGATGAATATTCATGATTTGCTATAGAATAAGCTGAACATTTTTATTCTTATTTTTAAGATAAGCTACAGATTGGGGCATTTATGACACTATTTAAAAAGATCTTTCCAAACAATATTTTTTAAGTCTGATTTATTCTGGAAACATCTTAAACTGAATTTTTAAAATATTTAATGTGTGAATTTATGAAAGTTTTAATGATTAGTCAGAACAGAGTAGAAGAACATTAGTGCAGCAAGGACCCTTTGAGACCATCTAGTCTAGTGCTTAGAAAAGAAACGAACAGAGGAACGATTTCTCCAAAGAAAATGTTCTAAGAAAGCCCAAAGAGGTCAAAGTGAAGGTTCTAGTCAAAGTGGAAGTAGAAATATGGATCCCCATTTCAGTATTTTCTCTGCTCACTGCTGAGTGATTTTCGGGGGGTGCTAGGGAGCCCTAAGGTTTCTGAGGGACACAGCTTGAGATCAGCTGATCTACTCTATTCTTCTCATTTTTTAGTGGAAATACATAAGACCTCCAGGAGCTCATCCAAGACCTCTACTTAATTAGGGGCTGAACTTTTTCCTAAGAATTCAGATTTTCAAACTCTCAGTCTAGTGTGCATTCTATTCCACTGCCCCTTAATTATTACAAAAATATAATAATATGACAGTCTCGGTTTTACCCTACATGATATTATGATAAATGAAGATAACTAAAGCCAAAGTTATAAATGCCAACATGAAAGCACCATGCTGACAATAGCCTGTGCTACCTCAGCGTTCAGAAGGAACGTGTCAAGAAGACTACCTCTAACCTTTCCTCTCCATTGATGGAAATGCCACAATGTCCAAAACTCAGCATCTCTTGGAGATGGTGCTTCCTTTTTTAGTGCAGGAAGTGAGCTGGTCCATCTTTTTCTTCCCTAAGGTGACTGGAAATTTGGTGCCTTCATAGCAATTATGAGATTTGCTTTGATAATACTTAGGATGTTAACTCTTGGAAGGGAAATCCCTAACTAACACTGCAACTTCAAAGCAAAGATTTTCATCACATATAATCTAAACAAGAAAACGGTATCTGCCAGCAGCCTCCCAGCCCTCCCCATCTCTTTCCTCTAAAAGGCTCTTGTTTAAGCCCACAGCTGCATTAATCTTTCTGAAAGGGGTAAAACCCTTGATCTCTCATCAGCCTCAGAGGTGATGCGCTAATGGTACGTTTTCATTCAAATTCTCATTCCACCCAACTTCCTCCTTTTCTCCCAAAACCATGATAAATCTCCAAGAGCTCTGAAAACATTAGTATCAGTTTTCCATGACACTAACTTACACATCCCACGGAGGTGATGGGAACTACTGTTCTGAGGACTGATTTCCAAATCCCTCACGGCTACAGAGCCTGAAACCTGGGTAGTGACCCAGTGAGTACTAAAAACTTATGCTTCTAATGACACATGTATATAAAAACAATACTCTCGTCCCACTGGACTGAGTACTCAGTGCTGCCCAGGCGTACCCTGTACATTGTTTATTTTACACAGGATTTCCTCAGATAAATGAGTGATATCGCTGTACCATGTGAGTGAAGGAGAATAAGTGACATTTCAACAATACCTAGAATAATACCCACACTCTATCATAAATATACAGTGCCTTGATCTCAATTGATTTCAATAGGTCCCATCAATACAACCACCACGACGGCAAAGAAAATTACTTGACCTCCATCTGTATCCATAAAGTTGTTGCCCTTTAGGGACTTTTGTCCCGTTGATCTATTAAATTGACAAATTTTATTAAGCCTCTATTATATGTCAGATACTGTGTAGGCTTTGGGATATTATGAGGAACAAGTTAAACACCAAAGTCTTTCCAGAGCCCAGTGGGGAAGAAAGTCAAGAAAACAGACAAATAGAACCTATTGTGAGACATGCTAAGAAATAGAATTGAAGATTGCTGAGGGAGTACAAAGAAGGGACACCTGATTTAGACGCACGAAGTCAGGGAGGGAAGGCTCACAGAGAAAGTAATGCCTAAAGTGACACTGGAATAACCTGATCATCTGGCCCTTGTGCAAGTTTCTCCAACTGCCAGAACTCTCTTCCTTTCACTCTCCATTTAACCAGCTCTTAGCATTGTTTAGATTTCCGTTTAAATGTCGCATCTTCAGGGTTACTTACTCCCCCAGACTAGCTTCTTATATTTTTGCTTTCAGAACACTAACGACACTTTTTATTATCACTTCATGTCTCTCTCTGCAATCAGCCTGAAGATCCATGAGGAGAAGGACCATGTCTGTTTGTTTGAAACTGATTTAGGTTTGGGGTTGGTGAGGTAAGACAATGGAAAGGTGACAGGATAGGAGAATTGAGAATATTGGCAAGGAAGCGGTTGAGCTGATGGAACATGAATCTGGATATGAATACTTCTGCTACCACTACCAGATAGCAATCGTTGAGCACTTTCTATGAGCCAGACAATATCTAGTAAAGAGAAGAGAAGACTTATAAACAGGGTAAAACTGAGGGCTTAAGAGGCTCTAGGTCTTAGTGATGTTGAAGAACACATGTGGGGAAGGGTAAGTGAATAAGAGATCTGGAAGGGCATCCTTGATGTGTTGAATTTGAAGATGACAGATAAAGACAGAGGTAAAAAGTTGGAGTCATAACAAGGCCCCAGGATAGTCATAGGATGGAGTAGCTTAAATGGAGAGGAGGTGAAGGTAGTTGTGATGTCAGGAAAAAACTGAGAAATTGAGTTGTCCATGAAGATGGAAATTTGGAAGAGGAAGAAAACTGCAAATTAAAGCAAAGAGGAGGGACATAAGATAGCATGACAAAATGCCATCAGTTTCAAATGAGCAGGAGTTTTGCACAGAAATAAAGGAATATAATGGCTTGAAAGTAATGCTGGGGTACAAGGAGTATACCAAACCTACTCTAGTGGGTTGAATGGTGGGCCTCAAATAGATATGTCTATGTCTTAGTTCCCAGAACCTATGAACATTACCTTCTTTGAAGAAAAGCATCTTTGCAGATATAATTAAGTTAAGGATCTTGAGATGAGGAGATCTTCTGGATTATATAAACCAATGAGAAAAAATAGAAATAACCTAGCAGAAAAAGAGGCAAAACTCATGAACGGAAGAGACAACAGTGAAGGCCATATTTATATTAAAAGGTACTCACTTCAATAGAAATCAGATAAATGCAAATTTTAAAAAAAGATACTTCATTTCATACCCAGTATACGGCAAAATTTAAAAATCTGATAATGTTGAATGTTAGCCAAATGTGGACCATAAGAAATCTTATACACTGTTGGTGGGAGTATAATTGGTCAACCACTTGGAAAATAATTTGGCCTTCTCTTAAGCTAAACATTGCATACTCTACATCTCAGAAGTTCTACTTCTAGAGAAACTTTTGTACATGTCCCAGGAGATAACACAAGAATGTTTATAATATCATAAAGAAACAAAGAAGAGAAAAGATTAAGTGTGGTATATTTACACCACAGAATACTATACAGCCATGAAAGTCAATAAATTACAACTGTACTCATCCATGCACTGTTTATTTGTTTGTAGGTTTTGGTCAAATGCCACCTTCTCAACAAGACCCATCCTGAACAGTCCTTCCAAGACCGCCAACTACCTCCACCTTAGCACTCTGGATTCTCCTAATTCTGTTCCATCATTTCCTTATCGGGTCTCACCCTCTAATGCTATTATAGTTTATTTATTCATTACATCTATTGTCTACTGCCTGTCTCCTCCCAGTAGGATGTCAGCTCCACAAGGGGAGGAATCCTTAGCTGGTTTATGTGATATACAGCAAGCACATGGCAGAAGAGCTGGCATAAAGCTCATATTCAATAAAGATTTATTGAATGAATGAAGAAATATGGGTTGACCACAGAAACATAACATTTAGTGAAAAAAAAAAAGCAAGTCAAAGAAGAATATCTAAAGTTTATAATCAAGCAAAATGAAACATTGTTTGAGAATGCAAATATATGTGGTAAATCTAAAAAGAAAAGCAAGAGGACAATTACAAGAAATTCAGGACGGCCCGGTATTCACTGGTTTGGATGCTGAGTGTGGACATGGCATTGCTTGGCCAAAAGCCATGCTGTGGTAGGCGTCCCACGTATAAAATAGAGGAAGATGGGCATGGATGTTAGCTCAGGGCCAGTCTTCCTCAGCAAAAAGAGGAAGATTGGCACTAGTTAGCTCAGGGCTAAACTTCCTCAAAAAAAAATAAATGAAAGAAATTTGGGAGAGTAGTAATCTCTGTGCACAAGGCAGGGGTTGATACCAAGAAGAGCACAGAGGTTTTAACCATATTCATAATATTCTATATGGCAGCACTGGAGTTTGTTTTATTACTATGTTTCATATTGTATTTACATTATATGTATACTGTTGTATCTATCAAGTGATACATAATTTTTCCCATATATAAAAGGAAAAAATAGAAGTTAGGATTTTAAAAAATGACATAAGAATGAAATAGAGTAGATCAGAGTAAATCACAAGTAAAAAGTCTTCATGGTAATTTTGTTCGTGATGTTTTCATTTCAGCTGTGCAGGACTCTCAGTTATGAGTATATGACTTAAGTCAGGATGTAGAATAGATGTATTTAGCACTGTGGGTCAGGTTCAAATCTTTAAATCCACTTTTCTAGGGAATGTCAGTCCATAGAATTAAACACTTTGTGTGAGGAACACAGAATGTGTCAACTATAAGAACCAGCTCTATGCTAGAATGCATCCGAGTCCTCATATGGAGAAAGATGCAATCAGTTAAACTCAGTCCCCAGGAACTGAACAGCTCAGGCTCTGAAATTCAGGATCTCAGTGTTTCACATAACATGTTTCACAGCTTGTCTGGGAAACCTGCCTTTCCATTGATTTGAATTCAATATTGATAGAATCAATTTGGTCAATCCGTCTAAAGGGATGGCTTCTTGGTTACGTTCACTGGTTTCTGGCAAGAAAAAATTGAGTGCTGTTCCACTATGTCGCTGAGAAGAACCTGTGAAGAATTTTATCGCCAGACACTGCATACATAGACACACACACGCAAATTAATAAAAACTATTACAGACAATGTTACCAGCCCAGGACCTGAAAATGGAGAAATGTAAGGATTTTTTAGCTACACCCAGAAGCTGATACGAAGTCATGGATCCTCACTGATAGAAAAACAGTGAAATATGAATTCCTTAGTCATTTGTGTATCCGATGTATTTGATAGAAAAATCAGAAAATAGGAGCTACCACGCATCATCATATCTATCAGTCAATCTGTTGAAAGATGTACCACTATCATATGTATCACCAAAGAAAAAAACACTGCAATTAAACTATGAAACACCACACAAGGTACATTCTGATTTTAGAGATTTAAAAATGGATATTGATGAAATACAGTAGAGGAATGACAAGTATACATTTCCGTCTGTCTCTGATTTCTAATCTATCAGCCACCCAACATACATTGTCACAGGTCATAAAGGAACACCTGTCCTCTGGAATAGTCAGTTTTTAAGCTTTTTCAGATAACAACAGCCATGGCTAAATCTTATAGGCTCATCAAAACTCCTTAATAGAGTAAATTTTAATAAATGTTTCATTATCATTATTATTATTGTTTAACAAAAAGGGCCTACAAGACCACCAGAGGCATGATTTAGGACTAGGTCCTGTTTGCCAAAAAATAGTTAGAGCTCTAGGGCCCTTCTAAAATATTGCACATCCTTGGTGTCACAATGAACAGGCCTGAGAAGTCCTCATTTCTAAACTCCTAAATCTTAATATACGAGTGGTAAGTATAATAAACAAGGCCTTCATCAGTCAAATAATATGTAGGATCTTCAAAGGCCTGTTTAATCAGTCATAGAGATCTCTTATTTTTATGACTGTGTCAGTCATTGTCTCACCCATTATGCCCGATACTAAATTTCATTTTATCCACTTTCATTCACTTACTAACAGAATGCCTATTTGCAAAAACATAGCAGAGCAAATGAAGCCTCTGTGGGTTGGTAGCAATTTAGAACCAGTAAATGCTGTACTTGGCATACATTTTTCAAATTAATGCATTAATTCGATCTCTGTAATCATTCTGCCCAAATCTCAGACGTTTGGGGTTCTTAAAATAAAAAGTAATCCTACTGACTAAACATATTTTGGTTTAAACTTTCCTGAGAGGAAATTAGTACGTGACTCACTTCAAAGATAGAGATTACAATAGGGTGGCCCTTAAGTGACTAGAGCCTTTTCTTCATGTAATAGTTTAAGAGGTCAAAGCTATTAACATTTTTCGTAACTTAAGCTGGGCACATTTGGAAGGACATCTCAAACTCTTGTCACATTGCTCAAGCAGAAGCTCAAATGCACTAGAGTTTAAAACCCTTTCTGATCTCTGATCTTTTACAAACCCAAACTATTGAGAAGTCAGCAAAAGACATACCAGAATGCCTTCCATTCCCCTTCTTTCACTGCCCTGCTCTCTGCCAGACCAAAGGAATGTATGAGACACAAAGACAATGTACTATGGGACTGTGCAGAAATACCAAATCTCTTTCACATTTCTAAATATTCATCTGGTATATACACGATGGGTCTTTCCTCAGGAAAATACAATTCATTTGCGTTGAGGCACAATGAAGAGCAATAAATACATGAAGTGTTAAGAGGTCAGATTTCAATAGCCAAAGACAAGTATGTCAAGGCAGAATTAATTTGACTGGGGCGCTTTGATCTTTTCTTCAAAGTCAGATTGATATTGGGCCAAATTCTCACAAGAAAAATTTATTACAATTTGTTAATGTGTCATCAAATAGCCTGCACAAATTGAAATATAGAATGAATTGGAAATACATTTTTGTTGGGTGCTCTAGTATTATATTACTTTATTAATGCTTTGCATGCTGGTCCAGATGCCACAGTGAAAATACTGGCGCTTACAAACAATCTTTTGGGGGTTGATCTTAATTGGCAGAGCCAAAATATAGAATGTTTCTTGGACTTGAAATGAATTAGCTTTAAAGGCAAATAAAAATCAAAATGTATATAGTATAAAGTAATTTGCTGTATTTTTAACTATATTTTCCTTATTTCATTTTAGAGAGAAGGCACATTTTAATGGATATGGTTGCTAAATAGTCATGTAATTAAACTAAAAATTGATATAAAAGTTAATTTTTCTTTTTTAAGGTATGCTTTTTTTTGGTGAGGAAGATTGGCCCTGAGCTAAAAGCTGTTGCCAATCTTCCTCTTTTTTTTCTCCCCAGAACCCCAGCACATGGTTATATATCCTAGTCGTATGTCCTTCTACTGGGACACCGCCTCAGCGTGACTTGAGGAGCAGTGCTAGGTGCGCACCCAGGATCTGAACTGGTGAACCTGGGTCACCCAAATGGAACAAGCAAACTTAATCACTACGCCAGCAGACTAGCCCCAAGAGTTACCAATTTTTTGATCAATGGTACATTATAATACATTCCTTTAACAATATTCCAAAATTATTTTCATAGCTCTTGGATTACATCTTTTCTTGTTCCTTTCATTCATATCCAGACCTGAATAGGAAGGAATTATATGGAAATTTTCACCTCGTTTGATAAATAACTATTGATAATTAATTTACTTGAAATTCTTATAGTTCTGTATTAAACCTGTTAAAAAACTATTGTGTACAGTTTTAATAAATGTTGATGATCTAAATGGAGAAGTCAATCGAATAAATTAATCTGTATGTGTTTTATTATTAATGTTAGATTTTTATTCTCAATATTCATAATGTCTACTCTACAAAGTACAATATTCTATTGCATTGCATTAACTACCTGTGAGGGAATATTAATTGTTATGAGAGTATACAAATACACCAGCAGACCTAAAATTGACTCAATAAATACATGCTAGATTATATATATATATAAACTTAGCTGCTGTGGAGGCACAAGGGAGAGTTGCTGGAAAGAAATTCAGATTAATGGTCACCATATTATACACTGATTGAACAAGATAATATGTTGCCAAGTAATTAAATGATATATTTCATTACAACCAGTTTTTGTTACTTCTCTAAGTAAACATTTTATTATATATATATATATATATACACATACATATATATACTTTTATCTTCAGAGTATCTCTCTACATGAACAAATTAGATCTCACCCTTATTTTTTTTTTCTGCTTTTTCTCCCCAAATCCTCCCAGTACATAGTTGTATATTTCAGTTGTGGGTCCTTCTAGTTGTGGTATTTGGGCTGCTGCCTCAGCGCGGCCTGACGAGTGGTGCCATGTCTGCGCCCAGGATCTGAAATGGAGAAACTCTGGGCCGCCGAAGCAGAGCGCAAACTTAACCACTCAACCACAGGGCCAGCCCCTCATCCTTATTTGAAGATGGTTACACTGGGTCAGTAAGGTCAGGCTGCCAAAGCAGACATAAAGATGATAACTCCCAAGGCCTCAGAGAGACCCTTGATTTGTTGCTACTGTGACATTTACTGCACCACTATTTCTTCCATAGAAATTCTTTCAGACCCTGGCAAACATTGCTCTACCTTGGCCATTTTAAATATTTTACTTGAAGAATGCAAAAGCAAACTTTCACTCATTCTGTATGCAAGCTAGTCCTCATGACAGGATTCTATTGTCTTTGTAACTTCGAATGAATAGAAAAATTAAAGAAAGAACACATAAAAAGTAAAGAAAATGAAAATTTAAAAATTAGGTTTAAAGAGTATAAGGGCACTTTTTGTTTTAATCTTCCTTTTTTTTTTGACGTGAAGATCTCTATTTCTATGAAGAAGATATCTGACTAGCAAAATAGAGAAGGAGGAGTAAGGAGAAAGAGAGAACTCCTCCATAGTTCCCAGGCGTAGCAGGGAAGATGGTAGAGGACCAGATTCCCCTGGAGAACTCTAAAATTAGACACTGGCAGGGCCAGCATGGCAGTGCAGCAGTTAAAAGTTTGCACATTCTCTTTTGGTGGCTCAGGATTCACTGGTTCACATCCCGGGTGAGGACCTATGCACCACTACTTGAGCTATGCTGTGGGAGGCGTCCCACATATAAAATAGAGGCAGATGGGCACAGATGTTAGCTCAGGGCCAGTCTTCCTCAGCAAAAAGAGGAGGATTGGCAGCAGATGTTAGCTTCGGGCTAATCTTCCTCAAAAAAAAAAAATTAGACACCAGCACACATACCCAACTCCTAGAACATTCTACCCCTGATTGTTCTATCTTTAGCATTGGCAACTTAGCTGCTACTGAGGCATGAGGGAGAGTTGCTGGAAAGAAATTCAGACTAATGGTCACCATATTATCCACTGATTGCACGAGATAATATGTTGCCAAGTAATTAAACGATATATTTCATTACAATCATTCTTTGCTATTTCTCTAATAAGTAAAAATTTTATTTTACATATTCGCAGGGTTGGATTTGGAAGACCGATATAGTTTGAGTCTTATAAAGTCAAAGAATCTGCATAAAAGCACAATAAAAGGGCACAGTAGGCTGTCAACGAATATTTTTGATTTTATAATTTACTTGGAATAAGGTCAAATTACACCAGTCAAGTGCCAGGCACGTCCACTCCGAACACCATCGCCTTATCCAAAGAAGAGTGTTTGGTCAGCTACGTAAACAGTGTTAAGGACCCCAGTGAGCCGCACTTGCCTGCAAGCCAAAAGTGAGTACATTTCCCTCTCAACCCACTCTGATCTAAACTTTGAATTACGGTAATAATGTTATTTATAACATGCCACCACCAAATGGCCCTGGGGCTTGGGCATGGTTAAGAACAACCTTGGAAAAGGACAATGAGCAGTGGCAATGTCATCCCGTAAGATAAAATTCCGAGGAGGTGCTGTGACAAGAGGGCAATGGAGAGAGTAAAACAGTTATTGAAAAACTGAAATTTGTAAAAGCATCCTCAAATGGTGATACATTTGATGTGAGAGACTGAGCAGGCACACAATTTAAGCTTCATAAGAGCCTTCAGCGCAATGACTATGAGTAAAATGACAGAATTCTTCAAAATAAGGAGATACTTTGAAGTGCCTATTTATTTGGCTCAGGATCATGCTAGCGGGGGGAGTTTTTTAAAAAAAAGTTCTAATATCAGTGACTGTTGTAAATTTCAAGAACTGGAGCATGTAAAAGGTATGGGCACAGTATGGTGATGATGATGATAATGAACACAACTAACATTTATTGAATCTAACTGTATGTCACATACTTTAAATGCCTTACATATGCTATCTCAATTAATTCTTTCAACCACATAATGAAATATATACTATTATTATCCCTATGTTACTGGTGACAACACCTAGGCCTAAAGATATTATGTAGGTTGCCCACAGTAAGTTAGTTAGTTCCACTGAAACCTGGATTCAAATGCAGATCTGCTTCCTTGCTGAACCATGACACATACAAATTGTGCCACAAAAGATGTCAGTAATTATCTTCCTTTTGCTGATCATCATGAAATAGTGAACAGGTTCACACCCTTGGTGTTAATTTAGGATATGGTAATTTCCCTTTATCAATCAAGAGTATGTACTAAGTCTCAAGGAACCCAGAGCCTTGTGTTAGGCAGGCGACAATGACAATGGGAATAGAAGACATGGGTTCGCTGCTGTTCAAGTGCTCACTACGCAGTCAGAGAAAGGACTAAGGACCAGCATAAATACATGCACATAATTACAAGTTGAGAAACATAAAAATGATGATAAAAATACCAAGACACTAAGAAGATTAAAGAAAGAAGATGCCAGAATCATCAAGGGGACTAAAATCAAAGGAGGCTGATAAGGCTCTTTTTTATACACTAGCCTTTGTCTCCTGTTGATTTCTGCTTTAATTCTTTCAACATTTCTACTTCTGCAATCTATAAATACAAATCTTTCCACCATAAAGTCCCAAAGACTTTCTCATGAGATGAAGAAAGAAAACAATGGGAGTATTTTCGTTAGTATAACTGTCTATATCCCCTTCACCCTCCACTCACCTTTTGTTTAGGGACTCCTATCAGAACTTACTCGTCATTTTGGTACTTAGCATTCTCCATTGTTGCAATTCCAGTATCATAGAATAGTCAACAACATTATGCGACCAAAACTTTTCCCTCAGTTTCACCACTGGATATGGACTTGGGTATGAGTTTGTTCAAGCTGTTTCTGTTGGACCTAATTGTCTCCATTACAAGAGAAGGAATCTGTCTATTCCTCCTACCTTACTTCTCTCTTCTCCTTTGGAGAATCAGCAAAATCCCTAAGCCACGGCCATTTACTTAAATCATTGAGTATGGAATGATCCTCATAACCCCTAGACTACTTTTTACTACCTAAGTTCTACTGAAACTAGTTTTATTTAAGCTGATAGGGCTAAAAACTGTTCCAATAACAACTGAAAAGCTCCTTTTGCATTTTACACTCAAAAGGTCATCCCAAAGTCCAGAAACTTGTTATTGGGTTGGTAATGATTGAGGTCATATGTTTTACAAACAAACATGGGCTTTATATCTAGGAAGACTGATTGGGCGCATAATTTCCAGTATTTCTTTGTCCGTCTGACTTCTCAGAACAAAAAAAGAAAGCATTACCACATATCTGTCTCAAAAGAAAAAATATCAGTGCTGCTGTTTGATAAAAATTCATGCTATTTATTATGCAATAGTTAAGATCAGGGTCTATCTACAGATATAGCTATCTAAGAAAACACCCTAGGCGACTGGTCTAAACTTTATGGTGAAGTACTCATAATGCTTTGGTTTTTGCAGATTTGGCAAGGTCAAGGAGTTTATGAAATTACTGTAATGTCAATGCGATTTATTTAATAAAGATGAAACCTCTCATTATCCAGGGATGTGCTGTGCTGTGGGTGTGGGAAGGGAAGAGCAGAGTTGCCTTGCCCTGGCAAGCAGAGTCAGCAGTGGTGCGTCTGTTTGTTGGACATCTTCACTGTGAACTTGGCAGGGCTCAGCCATCTACTGACAAATGTGGGACTGAGGCTGGATCCTGGCCCAAATTTTGGGGATCCTTTTGACCAACCTGCCCTGTCTGCTTTCAAGCGATCTCACAGTCTTGACCACCATCACTGAGCTGACCCTCATTTGCTAATACTCAGCTCATGGTTGAAACCATGCTCCTGGCCTCTAAGAGGCACTCTAGAAGTGCTAAGTTCTGGAACACTACAAGGAAAGAGGCATGTCTCTAAGAAACCTCTGTATTCTTTGGAGACAAACTACAAATGATGAGGTTTAAGGAAAAGAAAGAAGAAAAGAAAACAGGGACAAGACACCATTTTGACTAACAACATTCAAGGCTGGGGTGATGGCCATGAAGTCTTGACACCCTTCCCACTGAGAGATGGAATTTTTTTCCCCTCATCTTGAATCTGGGCTACTTTGTGACAAATCTGATCATCATGCAAGAAGCCCAATATGTCACGTGAAGAGACCATGTGGAGAAAGAGAGGTCTAGCCATTCAGATGTTCCTGCCATTCATCAGACATGTGAGTGAGCCATTTAGACATTCCAGGCTTAGTTGCCATCTTACTGCAGCTACATGAGGTACTCCAAACAAGACTAGAAGAAAAATAACTTTGCCATTGTTTTAAGTCACTAAGTTTGGAGATGGCTTTTTACAGAGCAATAAATAACTGAAATAAGTAAGTAACATCTCTGAAGAACATTTCTTTCTTCCCTTGCATGGACATACTGCTAAGATCATTACAATGAATTGATTCAACCTCATAAATGACAAGTAAGTCATGGGTCCAATATTTCCTTGGAGTTTGAAGAACCTGAATGTCTCACCAGTAACCCGTTTTGTTGTTGATTATCCTTCTTACATTGTCTATTGTTTACTAATCTTGACCTGAGTTTGTAAAGGCCAATTTCAGGTTAAAATTTTTAATAAGAAAAGCAGTTTAATGATAGCTTTAACCTATTGGGCTACTAGGGAACAAAAAACAATAAATTGGAGGGAAAAAAAACATTTTGGCTATGTCTCATGAGCCGTACTTCCCTGAAGCAACATAACCTATTCTTCTAAAATATACTCTATTGCCTTTGCATACTGTGAAAGGTGAATTGCTTTCAGATTTTCACTAGAGGGGAAAAATGCCATATATATAGATATAGATATGTATATGTATATCTATATCTATATATATATATGCAATTTTCTTCTTGAATGACCCTGAGTAAGATTACGTATCGAGAAGCTGGGCTAAGAACTTTCCTTGGTATATGATCACATTCAAGAATCCTTTTTGCTCCTTTCTTCCTATAGAACTGTGTCTTGCATATTTCTCTGCTTCAGGATTTAAGAGTTCCTCAATAAATACTATATGTCTAATTTCCTTGATACATACCTGAATCTGTGGCCCATGTTCATTGTATAATTTATGTATCTATTTTTTCAAAGTTTAAACTCAGCATCCTCTTTCAGTAATTCACGAAACTTGAAAATATAAGTCAAAAACTTAATTGAAATCTAAAAATGTCTCTAATATTTGTATTAGTATATATCCATAGCACTTGTGGTATAAGCATTACGTTACCATTGAATATTTATTACGAGAGACCAGAACTCTTTGTGCTGCCACTGAGTAGAAACAGAGTTACTCTTCATTTTAGTAGATGGCAGCAGTATTTTGCCTATGTCCTTAGCCAACATTTCTGCATTTTTCTGTCCAGCTTATCTATGCAGCACCTTGTCTAAAGAGTCCCCAACCCGCAGAGCAAGATATTCTGAAATACCTCTGTGTCTTACCTGGTATATTACTCAGCCAGCTGCCCACACAAGCTCTTCTGTCTGGCCTGACCCTTTCCAGAGATTTGTGGGGTCCCCAAAAGAGAGGGTGGTAGTGCTTCCTCTTTCCTCTCATAAAATTTTCCTGCTAAACCTATTTCATATATGAGAAAACAGAAGCTCAGAGAAGTTTAATCATGTCCCAAGATCACAAAGCTAATAAGTGATAGAACTGAGATTTGAACCCATGTCTGTTTGACTCTAAGCCCCATTCCACAACATAAATATTAGTAACAAATATATCACTCTCCCTATTCAAGCATGGAGTCCAAAAACATGAGAGTGTTTTGAGCAGCTGGAGCTATTGACTCTTCATATATATAGTTGACTTCAAATACACATACCTTTTGGCTTAAGGCAATTTGAATTGGGTCACTCTCCCTCGCAACCATGAAGGTTCTCAATAATACAATGATACAATCATGATACTGGAGCCTCAGGAAAATGAAAAATACATCCTTAATAAGATGGTTGGAGAAGTCAGCCATAGTGGATAATGTTTTTGTAGTTCAATTGTAGATTGGATAGCAGTTGGAATTAGAAAATAGCCAAGATATTTTTGGAAACTCTTATTTTCAGCACCTTGGCAACCTCAAAGCCTCATAATAACAGAAAGTTTGTCATTGCGAAAAATGATGCTTTCCCACACACTTCTCACTTTTTAAGAGCTACGTGCATATTTCTCAAGTAATTCTCTTTGGGCATGAAAAAATCCTCCTAAATTTGAGTTGCATTTACTCACAGCCTTTACTTTTATTGTTCTTATTTGTGTAATGTGTTTTATGTAAAATTCATGCTTTAAAATCTTTTTCCTACTATTTGTCCACATTATGTAGGTCCTAAAATTGGAAAAATGGAGGTAGTGTGTGGTTCACAATGCCTAAGTGTCAGACTCAGGGAGCAAACATTTTGTTTCTTACCTAAGAAAGATTTGTTTATTTCTTTTTGTATCATCATATTTAGAAATTTGCCTTTTTCTTGAAAGTTACACCAGTTTGGCTTTGAGACATTTATTAGCTCATGTAACAATCTATAAATTACAAGCGAAGGAGGTCAGATTTCAAAGTCTGCTCGTGATTTGGTGATGGGCAGGAATGACGATTTGGACACAATCCAATGTAGTATTTACTCTTGTTTACTCCAATAGTAGCTAATAAGGAGTGCAAAGAATTGACACAGGGTAAAGATGTAGGTGAGTGGGCATGAGCCCCATTGCTTCCTTTGTGTTCTCACAGGAGCGTGTCCAATGCTGGTGGTCTTGGCAGCCTGGATGGAGGGAAATGCCCACAAGGTCAGATGAATACAGCACTATTCTCCTTTGTATCCTGGGCATATCAACATCTAGAAATAATTTATACGGCAATAGATCTACTACTTACCATGCTACCCAGGCTGCATTTCCAGGCTTTAAGGCTTGAAATGTTTGCCATACCACTGCTGGGCAATCTCACCTTACCTCTACCTATACCTCAGGGCCCAAGAATGCTCTATTTATGTCACCGAAGGACTTTTTACTGGTAGATCTGGCCTTCCATCGCAAGTAACTACTAATTGCTCCGTCCTCAGATACTGACTCAAGAAAAAGTAGTAGAAATGGATCACTGTAAAGTAGAATATGTCAGTTTTCTCTTAAATATTCTGCATTTTGCATCATCCCTAGTTTCCAGAACTTGGTGGGTATGAAGGTAGATCTAAGATTTGATTCCAGGATTCATCAAATAAAGCAGTAGATATTACTCTATCTTCCCCTTCATTTGGTTAGAACATTGCTATTTCTTAAAATAATAGGTGAAATTGCCTTTCGTCCATAGATGGATGGAAGGACACATTCTCGTGTGTGCTGCTCAAGATGGTTTAATGACAGTATTTTTAGTAGTAACCACAAAACCTGGACCACAGCCCCAAAGATGAAAACGTTTAAGAAGTAGCGCTTTAGATATATGTTATGTTCCAAACAGGAGGCTCATTTGTCTGGCTTATAGGCAAGGCTCAGTATTGAGTTCCCATCCAAGGGAATTGTGCCAAAGACTAGGATTCAGGACTCATAAATCGAGTGGAGCTAACCTACTTAAACTGAAACTCTATCTCTCGGGGCTGAGAGGTTTTGAATAGGCTAATCCAGCAAAGCAATTTTCACAAATACCAGCGGTTTCACCTCAATGTATATATCTTTATGTGAGTTTGAAGCAGTGTCAAATCATATATAAGTGAAACTGGATATTAAAACCTGAAATATAAAAGTTTTTATCAAATATGACTCGAGTTCATGGAATAAAGGGAAATTTGACATTCAGTTAGATCTTTGAGATGTCCTGAAAAATATGTAATTATCTCTCAACCACCAAACATAGAACCTCGCCTAAAAGAACATAACGGAATTTAAACACATTTCTAATATTGTTCATCTGCGTATTGCAATCCAGCAGACATTTTGATTGATAATAAATATAAATTCTGTCTTGCAAATGAGAACAGTTCTAGTTTGAGTAAGAGAGGTGTATGATCTCCCAGGATTATGGCCAAAATAGTAGTGAGTTGGCGTACTTTGATTGTGATAGGTGATAAAAAATAACTCTTAGTTTACTCCTAGGGCCTAAAACAAACCAGAAAATTGACCTAATGAAAAGCTAATTGGTCTACGGAGAAAATAATAGTGCCTACGGGAGTTGAACTCTATATGGGAATAGGGAAGACGATATATTAGCTATTGCCAAATGTTTCTGTTCTTGAATTGGTTTGGAGTAAACAAATACAGGTTGAAATACCAATTCTATGATTTATAGCTATGTGATCTTCAGAAATTATCCTCTCTGAGCCCACATTTCTTCTTAGATATGTGAAACGAACACAGAAGTCTGTGGGATTCTGTAAGGAGATCATTAGATACAATACTGAAGGCTTAAATCAGTGCCTGGTCTATTACAGGTGTTTATTACATAGAAGCTGTTATTATTTTTCTTACTATTTTATTTTAATCTTGCAGGATTAGAGACAATACAAAGAAACAGAAGATAGGGAAACAGTGCTCAGGTCAACATATTTTTATTATTTTGTCCCAGTCTTGAAAAAATAATATTTAATGATTCCACATAGAACATGCAGAGGCCTATACTAAACTTCATTGTGTCACCCCCACTCAGCATCCAACTGCATAGGTCCTGTCCCCTGATGTCTTGCATACATATCCCAAAAATGCCGTCCTTACAGGTTCCCGCAGTTACCTGGACCTTGGGAAATGTCCTACTTATCTCTTCTGTATTCAAGCATTCCTCACAGATCAGTTGCTCTCACCAAAAGAAAAAAAAAAGCAGTTTCATTGGGCTTTCTGCCAAATGCCTGAGCAGGTGAAACTTCCTGCACCAGTGTGAGAACTGCAGCAAGTGGGGCAAGCTGCAGCTCACGAGCCTGCGCGACGGTTCTGGATTTTCCACTGCAAACATCCCATTTTCTACCATTATCACTGAGGGTATCACCAGGCTTCAGCTCAGTTTCAGGACTCAGAATAAAATATTCAACTGTCTAAAGCATGCTGGTGACAACTTGGTAGGAAACATAATCAAAATACAGTGCAAGTGCAGCATTTTAAATGACACAAACTTAAAGAAATACTGCGCATAGTTCAGGCTGGATGCTAGGATCTTTTATGGTAATAAATGAATTCTTGAGGGTGAGTTATTTCTTACGTGTAAGTGCTGGGTTCTATACCACTGGTTATCCACAAGTGAGCTACAACAAATTGTACAGGAGATTCAGATCGTTGGGGTTCGAATCTTGCATCTACTGAATATTGTACATGAAATAGGTAAGAAACTTACCCTTCCAAATCTGTTTTATCATCTACAAAATCATGATATTATAGATATTATAGATAATATAATACCATGATATTAATAGTTTGATAATCCTAGGATTATCAAAGGCATTTAAATGAAATGATGTACATAGAGTATTTGGTACAATTACTATGCATCAGGAGACAGAGGAATTATTTAATAATTCCTTAATAATGTTATTTATTATTATTGGAACAATAATCTAATAAACAGTATCTTAGTACCTGAAATATGCACTACAATGTCCAAAGTACCACCACAAACTTAGCCAAGGTGAGCTGAAGACTGTAAGGGTGTCTAGACAGAAAACGTCACTTAATACAGGAGTTTCTGAGAGGTATTGGGGAGGTGGTACAATCACAGAGAGCAAACTACGAACCGTATTGTACTTTTTGGCTCAGGCTACTATAGGATACTACAGTTTAGGTGGCTTAAACAATAGACATTTATTTTTCATAATTCTAGAGGTTGGAAAGTCCAAGATCAAGGTGCTGATAAATTTGGTTCTTGGTGAGAACTCTTTTCCTGACTT
Organism: Equus caballus; assembly: GCF_041296265.1. Classification (NCBI taxonomy): domain Eukaryota; kingdom Metazoa; phylum Chordata; class Mammalia; order Perissodactyla; family Equidae; genus Equus; species Equus caballus. The sequence goes on from NC_091704.1 coordinate 29,642,741, forward strand.
GCAGGCAGAGGGCCGCCTTCTCACTGCGTGCTCACATGGCAGAAAGAGAGGGAGCAAGACCTCTGGTCTCCTTCTTAGAATACAAATCCCACGAAGGCTGTGCCCGCATGATCCATCTAAACCTAACTACTTCCCAAAGGCCCCACCTCCAAGCATCACCACTTTGGGGGTTAGGGCTTCAATTTATCCATTTGAGGGGAACACAAAATTCAGCCCACAACACACAGGCTGAAGAATAAATCTGCTCGGAAGTTTTCCTATTGCAGCTGTTGGGTAGCAGAAGAGTGAAATGAGCAAGCTGGGGAGCCATTCATCATCTCCTTGAAAAGCTAAGCAGGAGGGATTTATGTGAATAAATCAAGGTAAATATGGAGGCAAAAAGCAACACTGAGAAAGGGAGATGAAAAAACAAAGTTAGAGAGATTTTTCACACATGAAGAAACAGAGTAGGCTTCAATGTGACCTGCTGGCTGGAAACTCAGAGTCCTTCAAGCAGAAGCCCCAGAGAATTCCTCTCCTCCATCAAATGGAGTTTCTGAAGCTTTTGTTCATTACCTTAGTAGCAGATAATTATATATGGATAAAGATACATTTGTTACAACAAAATTAAATACAATGTACCCAAGTCCGGTAGATTCCAGAAAGGTTTGCCCTTCCCTTTTCACCAAATCTGATATGCCTGAAATTCTCTCACATCAAGGTTTTTCTACTTAGACTAAGGCTTTAAAGCTTTTTAAAGGCACCTGTGTTCTAACAAAAAGAATTTTAGTAAAAGATACACTCAAACCCAGGCTCTGCCACCTCTGGGCTCTGTAACTGACTGCACTGAATTGTTTATGCTTAACTCTTCTATATAATGAGGTTATGAATATTCAATTCAAAGGATAGTGAAAAGTTCTCAAAGTCCATGAATAGGAAACCATTTGCAAACTCTAAAGTTCCGCTGGGTTATTATGTGTAAATGTCCCTGGAATAGGAAATAATTTGAACTGTTTCCATTATAGACATGCTGCTCATTGAAAATACATACCAATGGGAAATGTTCATGATCAAGTACATCATAGATGGATAGGTAGTGGGGAGTTAATTAAAGAACATAATTTTTTAGCTAGACAAAACTTTCTTTGAATGAACTTGCACCAAGATTTAATAGTAAGAAAAATCTGAGTGTCCTTATTAGGAAGCTAAATGCATAGGAGAATTCCCAGCCACAAAATTGCAGCATATGTAGGGAGTGTTGTTTTTTGCAAGTGCCCAACAGTTACTCCAACCAAAGCAAAGATAGTAGGACAGAATGAGCAGTCGCCTCCCCTCTGATGCTAACTAAGTATTTAAGACTGGAGCAAAGAATTGAAAACAGGAATTTGAAAAGTAGAAAAGTTTCTATCACTTGGAACACTTAGAAAATTAAGGAACTTAATATTAGTGATGACCAGCTTATGCATAGAAGAGATTTTTAAAGCCTGGGCAAGATGAGCGGAGAGAGACATTGAGTCTCATTGCACAGATATACAGAACAGAAGAGGCTGGAGCCTGTGAGGGCCTAAGGCAAAGGGGCCAAGGCCTCCGTATGAAGGTGCGGCAGCTCTTCTGTGGCGGGAGTGGCAAAGAAGGTGCTGGGATGCTGTGGAGCAGTGCCCTGTGGAGGAGGTTAGCTTTTACAGTGACTAATTCAAGCTGGTAGGTGGCACTTTGTCAGGAATGCAGAAATGGACTTGCCATATGGACTTGGAAGTGTGCCAGATTGTTATCATTGATTTAGTACTTAAAGCAAAAATTTCATTTTGAGATAGTCTTACAAAAAGAGGGAACGTGATTGTACTTGATTATGTGCTACAGAGCCTGCCAATCTCGTTGATTTTTAAGATTCTCCATGAGATAGCACGCCTGCAAGTATATGATGAAAATGTTTTCTGTAGAATGATACGATACAATTGTAACATCTCTTGTCATTTTGGAACAAATGTATGAGAAATGGTCAACAGCAATTACTTCAAGAAAATAGAGGTTGAAGTTGGAGTGAGAAAGGGACTTTTACTTTTTACCTTTTAGCAGAATTTAGCGTATTTTATCATAAGTATAGTTTTATTAAAAATTAGGAAACAAAATTATTTACATGATATACTTTGAGTTTTGACAATATGCAAACATACACAATTCTCAAGACAGAAAAATATTTACATGAATATTTAAAGGAATAGAGACAGTGTATCATAATGCTGAGAATTATCTCTGAGTAGTACGTTAATGAAATTTTAAATATTTTTTCTATGTAAATTGCTGTATTTTCCAAATTCTTAGAAATGAACCTTTACTATTTCATAATTAGAAAAAAAGAAAAGTAGTTTATAAGTTATATAAGAAAGTTCTTTTATTTTCTTTGTGAGGAAGATTGGCCCTTGGCTAACATCTATTGCCTGTCTTCCTTTTATTTTTTGCTTGAGGAAGATTGTCCCTGAGCTAATATCTGTGCCAATTGTCCTCTATTTTATGTGGGACATGGCCACCGCACAACTTGACAAGTGGTGCTAGGTCCACACCCAGGATCAGAACCTGCAAACCCTGGGCCACTGAAGCAGAGCACAAGAACTTAACTACTATGCCACTGGGCCAACCCAGAAAGTTCTTTCTTTTTCCCACCACCTTTTAGAGTATGATTGATATACAAAAGACTGTACATATTAAATGTGTACAATTTTATGAGTGGAGATAAGTATGCACCTGTGAAACCATTACCACAATGTATGTCATAAATATATCCATCACCTCCAAAAGTTTCCTCCTAGCCTTAAAAGAAATTTGTCATTTATTCTAATTAGTAACAATTTAAAAAATTCCCATTAATCATTAGAACTCACTCCATCTTTGAATTTATTTTGATGTCATATCAATGGAAAGAATATTTTGATTTTAAATCAATGGCAGAATATTCTAAAAAATAAAAGATGGGTTCAAATAATCTGTCTTTCTTATTATCCCAATATAGTTGAAAGTTGTTGTAAATAGACAGGCCTTTGATTGTGTATTTTAAATATTCCACACCCACTCTCTTCTTAGACCTTAAATCCTATTCAATTTATTCTGCATAAACACAACTAGAATCTATATGCCAGATTTCATTACAGCTTCAAAGATGGCAGTGTGGGCATAGTGTAAATTCAAGGATACCAGAGAGAATTTTTCTACTTGGTTATATAAGTATTAAGATATATTACTTGGTGTTATTTTGAAATAGACTTGTTATTTTTACATTCATTTTTCTTATAAATAAACATACACATAAATAAATTTAACTTCATCATCCATAAAAAGCCAAACCAATATTTGATATCACGTTAATAAAAACAATTTGATCCTCACCGATTTTAATCACGCCCCTTGCCTTCTTTCCTAACCTTACCCAATCTTGCGGAGATTTTCCCTTGAGAATAAGGGTTCTCCAAGGTTAAGAACTTTTTTCCAAATGTGTTTCTTATTGCAGAGAAGAAAGTGGAGCTGGCTGAAATCTTGAGAATGTTTCCCAAATTTATCCTCAAAGGTGTGGTTTAATTCTTCTTTGCTTTGTCACTGCATACCTAGAGAGGATTTCATCCCCAGATCAGGACAGAACAACTTCATGAGCGCTTGTGTTACACACCCTGTTGGGTCAGTAAAATCTCCAAGACCTCCCTCCCTGGGTCAGCCTCCGGGCCTTGTTTGCAGTCATGTCTGCACACTGTCCAAAAAGGTGGGACAGCCTACACTCTTTGGAGAAAAACAAAAATCCAAATGTAAACCATGGTACACCAATTGCACTGCTCTTAGGAGTTATTCCCCAAGTGCACCCTGCTTTCCATTTGTAACGTGAAATAGGGTCTGTATCAGGGTTCTCCAAAGAAACAGAACCAATAGGAGACAGGTACATATATTACAAAGTACTAGCTCACATGATCATGGAGGCTGGGAAGTCCCACAGTCTGACGTCAGCAAGCTGGAGACCCAGGAAAGCCAATGGTGTCATTCGAAGGCCTGAGAGCCGGGATGGCAACAGTACAAATTCCAGCCCAAGTCTGAAGGCCTGAGAGCCAGGAGCTCCAAGGGCAGGGAACATGAATGTCTCAGCTTAATCAGCAGAGAGAGTGGGAATCCAACCTTCCTCCGCCTTTTTTGTTCTCTTCAGGCCCTCAACAGATTGGAAGATGCCCACCCACATCGGGGAGGGCCATCTGCTTTACTCAGTCCACCAATTCAAATGCTAATCTCTTCCTGAAACACTCTCACAGACACACCTAGAAATAATGTTTAATCAGATATCTGGGCATCCCATGGCCCAGTCAAATTGACACAAAAATTAACCATCAGAGGGTTCTTTCATTTACCCAAGCTTCCATCTGAAGAACAAGGGCTGAAGAGGTGATGAGCAGGCTTTTTGACTGATCTCTCTCTTGATTTTTAAGGACAACCTGAAGTCTTCCCTAGCTGCCTCTAGCCTTATTGTCCTCTTCCGAGAACAGCGGACATGCTCCTACCTTTGGGACAGGGCCTGGGTGTTCCAGAGGCCTATGCTGGTCTTCCCATTTAAAATGGCAACTGTGCCCACACCTGATCGCCTTTACTTTGATCTATTTCTTTCTCCATAGCACCTATCACCTGTTGCGCAGCTGTCTCATTTAAAATGAAAATTTAAATTCAAAATTCAGACAACTTGGGTACAGAATCCCAAGCATCTGGCTCTTCAACTGAGTGACTGTTTTTCACTTTTTAACTAAACTGTTCTGGTAGCAGAGTTATATCCACCTACTTGTTTAGTTTCTGAACATTAGAGACATTTGCAAATCTCAAGAAAGAAAACTACCTCGTCAGCTGCCTTGTCTCAAAAAAGCATATTGCCTGACAATATTACCCAGGATTTTGGAATCTGCGATTATAATGTTAACTGAGTGACTGCCAGTCTTACTCTACAGCAGATCTATTCATTGTTACTGTATTACAATATCCACAAATCATAATTGGATGCTATATTTGAACTGGTATTCTTGCCAGAAAGGTATTTCTGTGGTATGCTATAATGGGTGTATAAACTGTTCAGGTTTAAGTGTACAGGTTAGGAAATATAGCAGAAAGAAGTCTCTTTTAATATGGCTATAGTCTATGAAATTATGGAAGAAATACAATGACCAGAATTCTGTAGGATTTGTGAAATTCCCACAAACAATTGCTCAGTTTAAAGATTTTTGGTGGATATTTATATGGAACTGCCCTTTTCATTTGAAATAACTCAAATTGCCGAAGATGGTAGCAAAGAATTGCATTTGTTGACTGTTCACTTCTCAGATTATGACACTTGCTATCGGGATAATTAAAAGATATTGAATAAGCTATTTTAAAATATAGAGAGAAAAAATATTAAGTATTTAATTCAATAAGGTGCCACATAAGTTTAACAATACCTATCAATTAGGTCAATCAACCTCCTTCTCTTAAAAAAGACCTGTGGTTTATAAATTTATTGTGTTATGGCCAAATGGTATACTTTATAGTTAGATCCCGACAGAGCAATAATTCATTCTCAAATTAAAATCCAGATTGGTTTGTGCAATTTGAAATATTTTGAGAAGACACATTGCTACTTATTTCAAACTCGCATACCTTTAAAAGTTTATCAGATCTCAGTGATAATATCCAGATCAAAGAGATGACAGTTTAATCTTAGCCTCAAACATATCCTGTAAGTTTCATTTTAAACTCTGTTATTACCATCAAAATTTGGCACACTTGCAGAAAAACTCAGCCTTGTAACTTCCCAGATAAGCAATATATGTGCCTAATACATTTTTCTGGCTCTTTAGAACTAAATGTCAAATTACACTTGCAGCTGTTGTTTCACTGATAAGTAAACAACTTCAAGACGATGACATTCAAAACACAGGTGAATTGTCAAGATGGAGACTTATCTGGAACAAATGACATGAACCAAAATGGTTAAAGTCTTTGGAATCGGAGAGACTATGGTTCTCATGCTGGCATCACCGCCTTTTTAGCTGTGTGACCTCAGTCGAGTTATTTAAATTTTCTGACTACATTTTCCCTATTTGGAAAATGAGGAGGATAAAACTTATCTTGTAGGATGTTGGGCAAGTTAAATGAAACTAGGCAGATGATTCACCTAGCACAGCAGCTGAGATGTAGAGGTTCTCAATAAATGTTAACTGTTACATACAGAAGAGGAAGTGGAGGCTGGTGGGAATTAAGTGAGCAGGCAGCTGGTCAGCTGCAGAATCAGGGCCACCTCTCCAGACTCCCATGCAGGACTCTGTCCACAGCAATGGGCACTCCTCTCCAGCGTGGGTCAGAGCTTCAGAGCAGCAACCCTGAGCTGGAGTTAGGCCCTCCTGTGACCCTGGTCCAGCATCAAGCATTTGAGGTCTTTTTGATCATTCCACCCCAACCTTGGGGCATTCTGTGTTTGCATGTGCTCTCAGCCATTTGTGGTCAGCCAGGGCATGCCTATGGAATTCCTCTTCCTATAATCATTGACTGATGGCAAAGCATACTCATTTGTGAAGCTGCAGTGGAGAAAATACCAATCATGCTCCAACTTGTAGGGTAGCCTCAGACTCTGGAAGTGAACTGCCCTTCAGGGCACAGACATCCATCTATCCTCCCTTCAAGCCACCTGGAGAATTCCTGTTCATCCTTCGCATGCAACACAAATGCTATTTTCTCTGTGTAGCCTCCCCTGACCTATGCGTCTGGGACAGTTGTGATAACTCCACCTGTGAGCTCACACGATGCTGTGCATAGCTCTACTACATAGGAATTCTAATTTAGTCTTCTAATTATCTACTTACATGACTGTCAGCCTCTGCAATGTTATTAACTATTTTTTTTTACATCAATCCCTTGAAAGATTGTTTTAAATCTTGGATTTCCCTCCCTAGTTAAAGCACATGTGCAGACGTGTGCACACACACACACCCCCTTTAGGAGGATTACAGACGACTCAAAAGAGTCACTCACTCTTAGGAATCTCTGGAGGCAATGTTAGGGACTCCCATTCAAGCCCTTGTCCATCTCTGTTTATGTTTTCCTTGCAAATCACAGTGACTGACATATTGTAGGCATCTGATAAATTAATGAATAAATGAGTGAGCAAATATCAGTCTACCTAAAAGAATGGCAAGAGTTTTCCTAAAGACGTATGTAAAGAATCCACAATTATCTCAAAGAAAACTAGACGCAGGAGAGTCTCTGAAGAAGTTTTGATCAACTCATGCAAGGCGTTCTAGACTCATTGATCTAATCCTATTTTGATTCTCTTTCTGATGCTGCCGTATAGTGAAGACCATGGATTAAGGGCAAAATTTGTTACACTCAGTTTCTGAAATATAAGCTCCAGCAATTTTTCACAGGGGCACAGGTTAAATGAGGGAGCTTATCTCTCTTTTGGCCCCCTGTTTCTATTACAGACCATTCAAAGGCAAATGGAGATTAGGGTGTTTTGCTTTTTTGGGAAAATGGTGAAACTTCATCTAGCAGTCTCTCCTTACAGATGTGTCCCATCTGTTACTGTTGCATGGGATTACAGCTGCAGGCTCCACAATGAAGGTGGCGAGCACCTAGCAGAATGCTCCCCAGGGGTCACAGTAAATGGTTGGAGCGTGGTGAGGTACGAAGAGCGTTTTATTCAACTTCATATTACTGTCCAGGAGCTGACTGCCTGTGACTGGAGCTCATCTTCTCTTGTACCTGACAGGAGAGGCTCTCACATATAGAGAATTGAGCCTGGCCTCCAAGGGTTGGTATGAACAACTCCTTGGAGGAGAGACATTTCAACTTAAAAGAATCTCTATTTTGTCATTCCGATGGCATTACGTTCTATGGCATTAAGATACAGACATTCTTTCCCTTTCAGTTTTTCACAACACACCTGCTTGAATAAGCCTCAATTTGGTTAAGAAAAAAAAATGAGGGAGAGAGGGAAGGAGATAACACAGAATTATTTTCCTTTGAGGGTGAACTCTACCTTCTCCCAGGGGCAAGTGGCAAACAACCTCCACTGCTTCTAGAGGATCGCCCATGAATGACAACTGCTCCCTAGGCCTCCTGTGAGCAGCTGGAGGTCTCTAGTGGAAATCCAGAGCAATCACAGCTTTATTCAGGTACGGCAGGCTGGGAGGGCCCTGATATAGCACATGGCCAAGAAGAACAGAGAGCGGCTTTCCAAATAGATACATACGTGGATTGACTAGAATTCCGTCAGCCACATGTCCCCAACTTCAAGGATTCTTGGGAATTTGGAGAGCTGATTGGGATCAGACTTTGAAAAGGGAACAAAAGATGTAGCCCGTGCTTGCTTCTGTCTTCTTCTTGTCTGCTTGGAAACTGTTTCTAGCTAGAAAGGTTAGAATTCCTAGGAGCTGAGTATATTATAAACATGAGACATATTCTACCATAAATTGGGAGTGGTGTGAGACTATGTAAATCACCGCAAATTTGTCAAGAGCAGGAGGTTTGTAAATTTCCAAGCTCCATGACAGCAGCTTAAGGATAGAAATCTTTCCTCATACGCAAGATGCCCAAGTGTTACAGATTCTCCTTATCACGCATCGCAGCATTTTAATGTCCTTTCCCTTTTTGTCTCTTCTCAAATAGGGGATAGCCACATGATTCCTTTAACAGAGAAAAGACAACCAAGAATAGAGAAACCCATCATTGGACTTCATTTGTTTGTATGGTCAACAATTTAATTTCAGTGAGAAAGGTGCTCCTAATACATAGTCAACGGTAGCCTTTAAACCCACCCTGGCTATGTGGAAAGAAATTCTATGTTACTGAATAATTTAACAATCTTTCTGCTTTCCATCCTTGGGGAGAGAATGTGACTTACTGCCGTACAAAAAAGTAAATTGGAAACATTTGTCCCACAGGGCGCTGGTAAAGTCACAGTGAGGAGAGCTGGGTAATTTGGAAAACGGGCACTTTGATCTTCTCAGTTTCTACTGCACTCACCAGATCCAGAACCTGTTCCTGGCAGCTGCCCCTAATGGGGGAACCGTTGTGAGCCTCTGCAAGCGTGGAGATTATTTTTTGTCACCCTCATTGGCAAGATGGAAGTGTACCATAATGATGAATACAAAGTCAGCATATTTTAAAGCCTAAATTAGGAAATCAAACAATCCCCTAAAATAGGGAAAGGGAAAACACTAGTGAAATAGGAGGGTTTTCATAGCAACAGCAAACAACAACAACATGTACCTCTAAGCATTGTTTCTAGGCATCACAACGTTCAGACTCCCTTAAGCCTCCGCCTTAGGCACTACTGCACGACTGTGTAGCTCTTTACCTGTGCTACTAAGAAGTCTTGTAATTGCTAGAAGACACGTACTCTGTTGTATGTGGTAATGTCAGCCCTGTGTACCCTTGTGTGTAGGATGCCTGGTACAGTGTAATTCTCATTGAATATTTGTGAATTACATTAACAATTAATATATGAATGCAACACAATAATTTATTTTCAAAAAGGGCATTATTTATTATAATAAGCCCCAAAGAAATTTAACAAAATTGCTTATATTGGAAGTTTTTATATTGGTGAACCATAAAGCTAGAAACAAAAGAAGAATGGGCTATAGTCAAAGTATTTAATGGAAAGAGAAAGAAGCTAAAAAGAAAAGTCCAGGAAACTTCCTCATTCTTTCAATGGCCAGGTCTCATCTGTTCCTCCCAACAACCCTCAGAGGGAGTTATTATTACATCCATTTTACAGAAGAGGTAAGGATTTTAAGAAGCAAGGATCAGTCTTATTCTAATCCACGTGACCCAAACAATTTATTTGAAAAGGCCTTTCAGGGGAAGTTGCTATAGCTGAAACAGAGAAACACGATTATTTATTAGAATGTTTTTCCTTAACTGTACTAAATCATACTTAGGCCTAGCTTAGACACTAATTTTAGAAGAAAACCAAATGCGTATTTTTCATATTTAATACCATTCTTTCAACAGCAAGGCCAATGCCAAGTTCATTCACTTTTATGTTATTAGCACCTAGGAATTATAGCCTGTGCATTAAGTGCTATAAACTTTTGCTTAATGCACAAAATTTGAAATGTCTAAGTTCATCTTAAGACTATGAAACATTCCAAAGTTTGAATATTAGAAAATTATTCACCCAGCTTCCTGAAATGCCTCCTAATGTCTGTGAGTATCCTCAAGCCCATATCACCTCAGCCCTTCTGACATACTTGTGCTTGGCAATTGGTGTATCTTAATGATCAACCCCTCTGTGTGTCTCCTGTTCTAGAATGTAAGCTCCTCAAGTCTCATTTATCACTTTTTCCCCTAACACCTTGCTTGGTACCTGGCAAAGAGTAAGTGATCAGTAAATTCATTCATTCATTCATTCACCACTTAAGGGCCTATTCTATGTCAGGCACTTCGCCAGACTCTCAGGATATAATGATGGACAAGGCTTCCAGCCAGCCCTAATCCCTCCCCTCAGAGCTCACAGCCTAGGGGCTGGGTGTGGAGGAAGGCAATTAGACAATTATTCAAACAATTACCAAAAAGGTGAGTTGAGTGAAGATAATTTAGAAGAACAACAGGGGACTGATGGAGTCTAAAGATCCAGCAAGTCTCCCCAAGAGAAATGACATTTATCCTAACTCGGAAAGGGTGAATAAGAGTTAGCTAGGAAGAGTGGTGGGGAAGAGTATTTCAGGTATAGGTAATGGCATATGACACGATCTGGTGTCCCCAAATCCCTGACACATGGTAGTCTTCAAGATTTTTCAATGAGGTCCAGCCCTGTGGCATAGTGGCTAGCTTCACAGGCTCTGTTTTGGCAGCCCAGGGTTCACAGGTTTGGATCCTGGGCATGGACCTAGCACCACTCATCCAGCCACACTGTGGTGGCAGCCTAGATAAAATAGAGGACGATTGGCACAGATGTTAGCACAGTGACAATCTTCCTCAAGCAAAAAGAGGAAGAGTGGCAACAGATGTTAGCTCAGGGCCAATCTCCTTCACACACAAAAAAAAGGTTTGGCAATGAGAAACTCAGAAATTCTTGGGAATTCCCAAATCATAAGCCTATTTTTAAAATAATAATGAGCCATCACAATACTAAGCAGTGAACAATAAATAGTGAATCATTTTTCAGTGGCAGAATTACAACTAGAAGTTTCCGAAGCATTTTATAACTTCATTCTCACAAAGTAGAACAATCTTTGAAGCTCTATATAAACCGGGCTTAATGAATTTTTCAGAGAATGCCTTTAAGACATTAGGTCTCCCTGCTGAGAAACAAAAGCAGAGAGAATAAGAGAAAGAGAGAGATTTGCCAAGAAATCAATACTACAGTCGTCATTAGAATTGAGGTTTCAACTGGCTCCTAGTTGTGAACTCACTGTATGCCTCTGTCTTAAAATAACTTTGAGATCCATAAGCGGCTATGCAGTTCTGCCACTGAGGAAAAACATCCAATCAAAGGGTGTGAGATGAAAACTACCTTAATCTGGGTTTTTACTTCCACTGGTTTGGCGTTTGAAATCATAAAATATTTTGCCAAGTCCTAAAGAGAGTTTTCTCAGGAAGCTTCAGACAATGTTAGTGCTTATAAGCACAACAAATGGCTGTGTGAGTTATTCATCGACTCAAACACTATCACAGATAAACAGAAATATGCCCTACTTTCATTTATAGCCACATGTCGCATAATGATGTTTCGGTCAACAATGGACCACGTATACATTTATAGTCCCATAAGATTAGTACCATATAGCCTAAAGGTATAGCAGGTTATACCATCAGGTTTGTGTAAGTCCACTCTATAATATTCACACGATGATGAAATTGCCTGATGTTGCACTTCTCAGAATATATCCTCATCATTAAGCAACGCATAACTGTACTTTTTACACAGAGATTCAACAATCTCTCTTGGGAAACAATTTCAATAGTTCATAGACTTTGCTATAAAGAAATGTGGTATTTACATTAAGTAATATATATGTCATTAAAATTGCCATCTAAGGCAATTCCATCTATTTGGGCAAGAAGACCAGTGGCATATAAACGTCCACATCCTGCCAGTGACAGGAAATGAGTCTGGGCTTTTGAGTTGCAGGATGCTGGCTGAGACTCCATCAGGGATCTGGTCCCCTGTGGCTTCATTCAGAGTGCTGCGAATAAATGAGCTTGGGTCTTAGCCCACCTTAATGCTACTCTAGCAAAGCCATTAGGAGACACATTTGCCCTGACCACACAGTGCTAGGGAAGGAAGGCCTTTCCTGACAGCCACTAGCCTGGAGATTGCGGGTAACTCACTCTGAATGGGAGTGGAAATGCCAGCAAACCTTTCTTAGATTCGTAAGAGAGAGAATAAATAACATCACCCTGTTTCCTTCCCCATATCCCAGAAGTTCTTAGGGATGCTAGGAGAAAAGTAGGAGAAAATTTAGGTGATGAGGCAAAGCATCTAAGGCAATTTGTGTGGGTATGTACGCATGTGTGCATGTGCTTATGTAAGTGGGTGTGTTTACACGTCCATGTGTGGGTATGTGTAGGCATGTGTTTGTGTGTACATTTGCATATATCCTGTATTTGAGTAATTATGTGTGTATTTGCATATGGCTATATGTGCTTGTGTACATATGTATGTATAAGTGGTTGTATGTATATTTGGGTATATACGTGTGTGTGTGCATATGTGTATTTGTATGTATGCATCTATGTATGTTTTTGTGTACGTGTACCTGTCTGCTCATGTGTCAGGGAAGCAAAGATTAGGGATCTGAAAAGGCAGATTAAACAGCACTACCAACAGACCAAACTAACTGAAGGGAAAACTGAGTGATATAGGCTTACGAATCCTCAGCAGGAAAGGTAGTAGAATTCTTGGAAGAATATTTGGAGTTAAAACATGGGAGGACTATTGTTCTAAGGTAAAGAGCTATTGCTCAATCCCCTTGAACAAAGCCAGATAGCCTGTGGCTTCATGATAGTTAATGTCCCTGCCTCACCACATGAGGACCCCGCCTGCTTAAACCTCTAATTCCATGATTCGCATGTGATGGATCTGCAATGGAAAAAATTCAATGTCAGGTTAAGAACTCACAGAATTTCATAAAATTACACTTGTTATTCACTACAATTTTGAGGAATAAGTGTATGATTAGTTTTACTATTCCAGATATGTAGGATAAAAAAGGAGACGCAGAGCAGCCAAAGATGTCTCATGACTATATTTACTGTTCAGTATCAGTAATAAATGAATAGATTGGCCAAATACATTTTAATTTTATGTTGAAATTTTATTCCTTTTAGAAGCCAAACATTTTTGGAACTAAGATACACTAAACTGTGACAAGATTATAAATAATTGCAATGCTGATCATGACTCCACTGTTAAAGTTCAAATTACTTTATGAAGGGACGTGTTAATATGATAATAATTACTGAGAACCTACCATGTGTTGGGAAGAGCAAGTATAAAACCCAGTCCCTGCCCTTAAGGAGACATGGGTCAAGTGAGTGCGCAGGCCGGTAAACAGATAATTACCGTGTGACAAGCTAAAGAAGCTGTTTGCCTGTGGAAAGTGCCAGGGACATGAAACAGGAAGTGAGGAGGACTGCATGGGAGGACTGGAGAAGCTGTGCAGGAGAGGTGCTATCCAACCTGTGTCTTTTTTAAAGGATAAATAAAAAACTTCACAGGCAAATAGAATGAAGTCTTCTGTATAGAGTACTAAATGTATATGTAAATATTTATATATAAAATTAGAATTGGTACTACACACATATATGTGTGTGCATATATACATAGAGAGAGAAGGGAATATAAATACAGAGAGAGAAGGAAAGACAGTTTAATATTATGCAGAGAAATTGGTAGTTATAAATATTATATATTATACAAAGAGTAATTGAAATATATGATATAATATATAAACATACATAATACAATTGGCATATATATCTCCAATTATTCTGTATACTATCAATCTTCCATTCAATTACTTATATTTCTATGTTAATTCTCCTCAATTCTCTATTATTCCCCACATCTACCCCTACTCCAAATTGTGGAAAAAAATAAAATATAGGATCCTCAGTAATGGAAGTATTATATACAAAAATTATTAGCAGGAAACATGAAGCTTTTGTAGCTTTTAGGTTGATACGTCTCACAGTTAACAACCAATAAGCTAGCCCCTGCATTTACTTGAAACTTGCCAATAAATCTTAACAAAATTTTTGATGAGAACTCAGCTGAACCATTTGTCATTTCTCTGAGTCCCTAAATTGATCCACAGTATGGAGTGGGAAAACGTTCTTGCCAAATTTTTCAGTTTACCTAAAACTAAACTGAACTGCGATCTTTGGGGATTTCAGGGCCATTTCAAGCTGGCAGCAAGCAACATCCTGCTTAAAGAAAAGAAGGGTATAAAAAAGCAACTTGCATGTCTGTGAAGATACGAGTGGACTCTGATTCAGAGCATCTGCTCCATCGCATAGAGCTCCGAGGTGTTTGGGGCATCTACGGAGGGTAAAGAGGTAACAAGACTGGACCATGCCAAGAATGAGGGATATCGGACATTTGGTGCCATTCACCTCACACGTTCTCGCTCAGCCTTTGCACATGAAAATGCAGTATCTTTCACAGTTGGAAAGAAAAGCTATGCCAGTGACAAAACTGGAACACGGAGGGAAAATTAATAACGCTTTGCACTTCAGGTTTCCTGGGAGGATGTGCCATACATATTAAGTAAGCATGACACAATTTAACAGCCATAGCCTGGCTGGGCTCAAGCTGCTCATTTACAGTTGCAGGCACCGAAGGAAGAGTCGATTCAATAGGGAGACCCAGGTAGTCACTGTAAAGGCTTCTGGGAAGAGGGGAGATGAACGCAGATGCTCTTTTAGGAAACTCTCAGCCTAAAATCAGTAAGGATCACACAGATTCTTCCACCACACACTTAAAGGGCACACATAGGAATTTTGAACAGTATTTTGCAGCGAGAATTTTTGCAGCATTGAAATCATGTGGGAGTTTGAGTTGCGCTGGAATTAACAGGCACAGAAAGCACTAGAGGAGGTAACATTGTTTTGTAAGATCTGGGCGTTGAGCAAAGACACTTTAAGAGCCTGCAGACTCTACTGTGCAACATGGTTGTTTCCTGTACGGGCTTTGATGTGGAGCACACCTAGATTTTTCTTTCAGGCTCTGCCCCTTGTCAGCTGTGGGAATTTGGGCTGGTTACTTCACCTCTCTGAACCTTCGTTTCCTCATCTGTCAAAAAGAGATCCTTACACTTACCTCATAGGGAAGTGGAGAGAATTAAATTGTGTAGCATATATAAAGAATCTAGGCCAGTGGCTGGCAGATGGCAGTGAATAAAAAGCCAAACTAGATAAGTATCAGTAGACTCCTCTTTCACTGTGTTCAGATTATTTTACTTCTGAGGGGACAGCAGAGAAGTGCAAGCACTAGAAGTAGCCATGGCAGCAGTACTATTCACGGCATTAATAGTCTAACTATCATATTAAGTACATATCAATCATACTGAGTCCTGACCATATTAAGATATTGTACTCTCTGTTTTATAGCAATTATTTCTTTTAATATTTGCACAACCTCAAATAACAAGAGGTTATTTTCCTTTCACGTATTCAGATGAGCAGACTCAGAGGGATAAAGGAACTTGTCGGGGGTCACACAGAGGTAATAATATACTGAGTTCAAATTTAAACCTAGGTCTATCTTACCCAGAAGCCTAGAATTTTCCTTACTTGGTTTCCAAATATTAGGTAAACACAGCTGAGATTAGGATTCCTTCTGACCGAAAGAGTCAGAAAGTTTATATAAAAGAGACAATAGTTGAGCAGAGTCTTAGAGGATGGAGAGCTTTCCGAGGTTGGGAAGGACATTCCCAGGCAGGAAGAAAGTATTTAGCATGGGCCTGGCGTGGTGCTCTGGGTCCATAGGAGGGAGCCAAGGTGTGAGCCTTCCAAAGAGGTACCACAGCCACTACCAGCGCGTCACAGGATGTTGAATGTAACTCCTGCTGTTGCCATGGAATTTGGACAAAGGTGGTCTATTAAGAACAAAATAGTAGATACCACATAACTATGGAGTCTAAAGTAAGATGTTAAAGCATCTCAATAACATTAGAAGAGGACGGGCCTCAAGCCAGTGCTGCCAGAATTTGGTGATCACCTCCTCCAACCACATAAAAGATTGAGGTTGAAAAACAATCAGAAGAGAAAATTTCTCTGGAAAAAGTTGTTGAGTATTTTACTTCTCCTCAGATGAAGGTAGGGAAGAGCTGCAGCCTCACTTCAAACCTGGTGTAACAGCTTGAAAAGAGACTAATGGGGGAGCCCGACATGTGTTTCCAGGAATCTGGGGGACACGGGACTGGCGTTTGATAGGTGTGGGGAGAAATTTAAAGGCAACAGACTAGACAGTTAAAAGACGAAAGAGGGGCCAGCCCTGTGGCCTAGTGGTTACATTTGATGCACTCCTCTTTGGCGGCCCAGATTTGGTTCCTGGGCACAGACCCACACAACTCATCAGTGGCTGTGCTGTGGTGGCAACCCACAAACAAAATAGATGGAGATTGGCACAGATGTTAGCTCAGGGTGAATCTTCCGTAGCAAAAAAAAGAAAAGAAAAGAAAAAAAGGTGAAAGAAATACTTTGCTCTTTCACAACAACAAAAAAAAGAGAGCTGTGTGGGAAGTAAGATGTTTCTCCAGCCATCATGTGGTAAAGGGACCTACTTTCCTGTTTCCAGGTGTGGATTCTGTGAAAAAAGCCACTCTGTCTCAACCCCAAAGAGACCCTCCCTAAGAGGAACGTATGGGGGCTACATTGTGTCCCCACTAGTGAAGTGGCCCTTGAGAAGCCCAAGGGATGAGGTAGACAGTGGTAAGCGGCCAGCAAGTGAGAATTATTACTCATACAATTTACTGCAGTCTGAGATTTTCAGGAGAGGATCTCCAAAAATCCAAAAAAATTATCCTGCAAGACAGAGAGCCAACAATAATGATGCCACCGTCCAGAGGGCAGAAGCACGGCGCTAGTAGAGTCAACTGTGCCAGCCTCCTCACCTTCTCCCTGCTAGCTAACTGCTCTTTCTGATGCCTCCAGGGCCAAGACCTGCTTTTAAACTGGACCGAAGTCTTTAAGTCTTGAAAATAACTGGTTCTTTTAATTATTTCAGAGTGACTGGAAAATCCATTTCATCCAGGTGTGGGGAACAACAGTTTTCCATAGTCTATAACAAGGAGCAGTGAGAAAGCACCACTCATAGAAGAAGTAAAGAGGATAAGACCAGCTAATAGAGTACAAATCAATTAGAATTGTAGTAATAAGAATAATAACAATAATAAGAGGCCCATGCAAATTTTTAACCTACTACATACTCTTCCTATCATTTTGCCTAGTCTCTTCATCAACGCGTTTGGGCTATGGGTTTGGTTTTTGTCCTTAGTCTCTCTTTTCTAGTTATGTTCTAGAATCTGATGTGCCACATAAATTTTTCTCTCTTATCATCTCTCAAACTGGTTTGGTTTTGCCACATCAATACCAAGGTTGACTGTTTGATGACATGAAGTAGAAAGCATTTTTTGGTGAGGGGGTAATCCATAAGAAAATTTGAAAACTGAGTTGGGTCCATATTTTGAAGGGATAGGAATGTCATGCTAATAAGTTCAAACTTTTTTTTCCCCCTTTGCAGATATAAGGAGATACTGAAGGATTTTAATCTGAGCGGAGGCATAAACATATTTTGGAGTTTTCATCTTTGATCATTTTTGCCTGCAAGTGAGGGGAGTAGATTGAATAAGGAAGAAATTAAAGATAGAAAAATCAATTAAGAGGTAACTCTGAGATAGATAATCTGTAAAATCAATGGAAGAAGAATTAAAATTCTTCAACAACTCATCAAAAGGCAGGTATTGAAGTGCAGTGAGCATGTGAACACTGAGGGAACAGACTAATGAATCAAGCTGGATAAGCATCTGAAAATTAGTAAAGATTTCGATGTGAACTGCAGACTAAGTATTGATTGATAAATTAGTACTGTGGTGCTTCTAACGATTGCAAGTTTTATTTTCATGCATTATCCTGGAGTTCTGGATTATAAATTTCAGTGATATTTTGTCTCACGAACTTAATTCAGATTGAATGGATCCTCCTGTAAGGTTAGGAAAAGGGAAAATGGCTTCATGTCTCCTAAACTTCTCAGATCAAAAGGAAACTCTCCTCCCCTCTCCCTCCCAAGTCCATTTTATATCTAAATGGCAAATGCATCTTTAACGAACCATCTTTTTTTTTCCCTTAAGCAAAAAGCTATTTGTATTTCACTCCCAGTCCCATCTGGAATGATTCTTTTATTTTACATTAGCTTTAACTTTGGTCTTATTATTTTCAAAAACGTTTTTAAGACTTCTTTGAAAATAGCGTTAAACGCTTTAGGGCATTAGCCAAATGCAATTCCCTGGGAAAGATCAAAAGAAAAGCTAGATATACTGAGAACAATTTTCCATTGTAATACACCAAAGTAACAATAACATTTTTGTTAGAGAAAGAGCATGGTAATATTCTGTGCCAATTTATGTACCCTGCTTTCTCCTGTAATTAATGTGCCATCCATTCCTGCCTCAGTCCCCAAGAGCCGTCTGGTCACACACTTGGCCCTCTTTCACCTTCTCTCTCTAGTTACAAGTACCAGAGGGTTCAGCCTAGGACCTGTTTTATTTTGGACATACTCTGCCTTTTAATCCTTTTCAAATACTCATATATATTATCAGTTTTCCTTAGGATCATTGCCTTATAAGTTCAGGGAATAATTCAAATATTAATGCTAATAGAAACCATTTATTGAATGCCTACCGTATGCCAGGTATCATGTTCAGGATTTCCTACATTATTTCAATTTGTCTGCACAACAATCCTAGGATACCGAAATACTACTTCTATTTTACAAATGATAAAACAAGCCGAAAGAGGTTAAATGGTCTACCAAAAGTCATGGAACTAGTAAGAAACCCACCTGGGGTTCAGTCTGACACCAAACGAGGGCTCTAGCTATTGAGCTGCGTTGCCTCCCACACCTGGGGAAATCACCAGGATTCCCTGTATTTCTCACACAGTTTTGAACACAAGGATAAATTCCTCTCGCTGGGCTGATACTTTTTGCTCCCAATAAGAATTTTATTAAATGATTCCATAGGTTGGACAAGAAAGGTTTGGGAAACTTATTCATGAGAAGAAAAAGGTTACTGCACTTTGAAAAAAAAAAGTCATTTGAGTTAGAATCTTTGAAATGCCCCAAAGTGACCTAGAGAGTCAGGTCTGAGGTGAGGCCAACGCACCCCAACTAAGAAACAGGTGTGGCCTAGCTAAGCCAATGGACTGCATTCTACCCCAACTCTCTGAGCCAGTTCATAGGTTTTAGCTTATTAATGCCAGGTCATCAATTTCTAATTCTTTTTATTGTTCAAAGCAAATTAGATCAACACTATAGACTATTCTTCTTCTAGCAACAAAATACTAGTTAGTCTACTAAAACTTTCTGCTACAGCATTGCGTGGGGCAGAACAAGATATAAAAATCTGCACATAATCCAATGTCGTCAGGTTTACTGCTTTCAACATTTGTTCCCACTATATCTTTTTGCTAGGCTAGAGGTATTATAATATTAACTGATTTGAGCTTCATAGCCTATGCTAAGCTCTACCCATTGACTAATGGATGAGTTTGACAAGCCAGAAAACCTTCCAAAGTTAAGAACAGAAATAAGTGGAAAAAAGAGGGGCACCAGATAACCTAAGCACTGGAGTGTGACTCTTGAATATTGGGAGTCAGTGATGTTTGCCTGGTACCTTCCATCTTTGAAATTATAGAGCGCTAATTAACTCAAGATGCAAAGCTTTTGACTGGGCCTTGGACAAAACCCCTCTCCTGACACTGACTCATCTTGTGTCTTGTTTTAGTCACATAACCTTGTTGAACCTCAGTTTCTTCACTCGCAAAATGGAAATAATAATATGTATGGTACAGGGGTGTTGTGGAGTTTAATTAGCATTTCTAAATACTTTGAGATGATCAGATGAAAGGTGTACTTTAACTTTACAACATTAATTATTATTTTTATTGTACATAATCATTTGAAAACACAAGAAGCTATTGGATGTTGTTTTACCATCCCTTAACATATGTTATAGCACAAGCCTGTTTCTGAAAACCATGCTTTTATGGTCTATGATCTGCTCATACATAGATTATTCCCAAAGAAATCAAGTTTGGAACAATAGGAAAAACAGGAAACTATCAGAAATAGGGAAAAGTATAACAGGTAAGTATTGGTTTGACCAGTTAGAGTAGACACACCTAACCTGATGTAAACGCAACAGCAGAAGGGATAATTGAAGGAAACGAAGATATAAGGTTGATTGCAAAACAATATAATGGGGCTTCTATTTGAAGTGTGCTTTTCTTCTTAGGAACTCAAAGCAATTTACCAATATTATCTCCTTAAGCCCCATCAGGAAGATAGAAAAGAGAAGGCCCCTTTAAAGGTGGATGAATGGAGGCCTCACAACTAAATGGTTTGCCCAAGGTCACTGAATACATTGCTGGCAGCAGGGGTTAGGCTGTCCTTTTCCAAAATGTAGTCAAAAGAGTTTGCTAGAGATGGGGCTGGGGCTGGAAGTCAAATGTTTTGTATGTAATAACTGCGTGATGTTACCTCTTTTCAAACAAATGTGTATAGTCTGAGGATAAAGGCGTAGATAAAAAAGAATCCTCTGCAATATCTAAATAAAAGCTCTATTAATGCTTAGACGCTCTTAGCAAGGTTGAGTAGCTCTCTCCTGGATTAACAGTACCCGGAAAATCATGTTTCTTATTCCAGCGTTTAATTGCTGCAATTTCTATTTGCATCAGTGATGGTGAAGATTTCAAAGGAGTTTCATTTTTTATGGTGCATTTCATATCACTGGGAAAAAATAGCCTCCTGCAGAGGGTGATTAGAACTTCAAAACATTTTCAGTAGATCATTTACTTCATATCAAGAAATTTTCAAAATGTTTCATTCTAGCCTAAGTCTCAGGAAGCCCGCGCATGTATTCATCTCAGATAAATCAGACCTTAAAACTCTCTTTCCACATGTGTCTACTTTTTGGCTTCAAAAACATCCTTAATACAATTATCATCCAAATTTGCAAGATACAGAATATGAGAGAAATTCCACTAATATTAGACTTGGGTGTCTTACAACATCTGAGACCACTAAACTGCCAAAAATCACCAAAAATACCATTACCAGCCTTTATTTTATGTTAACTTGACTGGGGTTATTAGCAGAAATCTTTTATGTGATTAGGATCCACCATGAGATAACACTTTGATGATATTTCTGCATATTAGGCAAGTACTTTACATTGATGTGCTCTTTTCAAGTGTAAGACACTTCCTCTCTCTCTCTCTTCCTCTTAATAAAGGCATACTGTAAATTGTTTCATGTGGAGACTCAGAAAATATATAAAATACAATGACAAAGGATAAAAAAAAAAGAGGAGAAGCAGAAAGTACTGAAAACCTACCAGAAAAACAATGTACGAAAATCTTCCCTGATAAGAGCAAACATACTTGTTTGGGAAAAAGGGTGAATTGATGAGAGATTTGATAAAGTCTAAAAAACTTAGAAAAAATTCTACAAACTCTAAAGAATATGTTTACACACTTACAAATTGATACAAGTAATAACTCTTATAATTCCTTCTGTTTAATTCTTTACGATTTAATTGGTATTTATTATTGAATGGATCCGTAAATATAATTATGTTGATTGTCAATGTCTTCAACCAGAAATCAGTTCTGACTTTTGAATCTTTTTCTTTTCTTTCCTTTGTTTAGCATCTAGATCCAAAATGCTGGTTGTCTTTCATCTAAAACAGTCTCAGAGACCAATTCTACCTGGTTGGCTGTCTGTGACTCACTCCGCTCAAGTTCACAGGATTCTGATTAATTAGCAGGGCAAGTTTCTACCCTGCATTATTTATCACACAATCTCCAGTTTCAAGACTTCCAGTATCAACTCTATGGGCCAAACAATACAACATACAGTGACTTGTAAAGAGTTCTTTTCAAATAAACTCAGCTTCAAAACAACCAACACCCACGCTAGTCTGCAATGGGTAGTCCTCTTCTGCCCAGACACGTCATCAAACAGTACAGTGATGATATAAGCCAGAGTTAACAACCCAATAGCTTGATTTCCCTGGAGATAAAGAGAAAGTATCTTTGTGTGACTTGGATTTTCCCAAGAATATTTAGGAACCTAGACAAGGTATTACAGAGTCAGTTTTTAAAAAATGTTTCTGTGAGTAAATTTTCTTGGCCAAAAGGATAAGTTATATTACTGGGCAAACATTCAGAGTCTTCCTTCTCTTTGTCAATTAGCATTGCTTTGGATTTTTCTGTGACCACGTCCGTGCCAGCTAGATTTCTTCCCCATTCATAATTCTACTTTGGAGTGAAGGAAGGGGAAATGGTGCTGCTTATATCTACAGAGAAGGAAATGATACCTGTGGAAAGACCTAATTAAAAAACACATCGTATAGCAGAAAACCTAGATGATCTTGGGTGTGGGGAGGACTTTTTAGATATGACACCAGAGGCATGATCTATTAAAGAAATAATTGATAAGCTGGACTTCACTAAAAATTTCTGCTCTACAAAAGACAGTGTTAAGAAAATGAGAAGACAATCCAGACATTGGGAGAAAGTATTTGTAAAAGACACATCTGAGGACTGTTATCCAAAGTATACAAAGAACTCTTAAAACTCAACAATAAGAAAACAAACAACCTAATTAAAAAATGGGCCAAAGACCTTAATTGACACCTCACCTGAGAAGATATACAGATGGCAAATAAGCATATAAAAAGATGCTCCTCCTCATCAGGAAAATACAAATTAAAACAACAATGGTCTACCACTACACTCTTCTTAAAATGGCCAAAATCAGGAACACTGACCACACCAAATGCTAATAAGAATGCAGAACAGAAACACTCATTCATTGCTGGTGGGAATGAGAAATGGTACAGCCATTTTGGAAGATAGGTTAGCAGTTTTCTATAAAACTAAACATATCTTCCCATACAAGCCAGCAATCGTACTCCTTGATATTTTCCCAAAGAGTTGAAAATTTATGTCCACAGAAAAACCAGCACATGGATATTTATAGCAGCTTTATAATTGCCAAAACTTGGAAGCCACCATTGGCAAGCTATCTATTCAGTGGGTGAATGGATAAATAAACTGTGGTACACCCAGACAATGGAATATTATTCAGTGTGAAAAAGAAATAAGTTATGGGGCCATGAAAAGGAGGAACCTGAAATACATATTACTAAGTGAAAAAAGCCAATCTGAAAAGGCTACATACTCTATGATTCCAACTCTATGACATTCTGAAATGCAAACTATGGAGACTATAAAAAGATTAGTGGTTTCCAGGGGTTGGGATTGGAGGGGATGGATAACTAGGTGGAGTAACAGAAATTTTTAGGGCAGTGAAAATACTCCGTATAATATAATAGTGATGGACACATGTCATTTACATTTCTCCAAACCCATAGACTATACAACACAAAGAGTGAATCTTAAGGTAAACTATAGACTTTGTGCAATTGTGATGTGTGGATACAAGTTTATGAGTTATAACAAATGTACCATTCTGTTGGGGGATGTTGATAACGCGGGAGGCTATGCATGCATAGGGGCAGGGTGTATGTGGGAAATCTCTGGACCTTTCTCTCAATTTTGCTGTGAATCTAAAATTGCTCTGAAAAAATAAAGTCTTTAAACACACACACATACACACTCACACACACACCACTCCTTACTGTTTAAATTGAGTTAGAGAATCCAGTGGTTGAGAGTAGCATACAAGGGCCAGAACTCAGTCCACATTTATGATCATAAGAAACCCCAAAATGCCATGCTAGATGGAATCAGCATGAGCTTCAGTTCAAGGGGAATAATGATGCCATTATGTTGGTAAAACCCTATCTGAAACATGATGTTCTGTTCTACTTACCTGGCTTAAAAAGTTACTTATGTTTAATTTGGAAACAGGATACAGGTACACAATATAATTTTAAGGGTCCTCATACAAAGTCTTAAATGTGATCTGCTCTATCTGCACAATGTTGCATGGGCTACTTCTGAGAGCTGCAGCTAAAATATTTTAAAGTTATGAGTAAAGACATCTTGCCTTGGAGGCGATGAAAATCTGCCATATTGTAATGAGAGGAGCCAGGGGTACAGTTGGAATCTGTTTGCCTTAAAGAACAATGGCTGGATTACATGTGGTTGAACAGCAGCATGCCCTTACAGAGGGGCATCCTTGGTCCAGTCCTTGTAGATTCAATATTGCCTTCCCTCTTGGATAAAGCTCCATAAACTTCATTTTCAATGTTTCTCTCATTTCTTTAGTTTTCAAACATGACTAGGACCAGACTGCCTCTTTGCTTATGAATGTCCCTCTCCTGGTTGAGGAGACTGCTTAATGGCGCAGGCTGGAGATCATACCCAGCTCTACACTAACTCAGCAACTCAAAAGCCAAGCAAGAGGAATCCTGGGCCGATCTCTCCTCACTCCATGCAAATCTGCTTTGGCTCAGCTGGGTGTCCAGTGGGCTGAGTCATGTAATTACACCATGGGAAACAGAAGACGGGACTGAGCTTACATGCTACCAACTGATCCCATAAGCTCCATTATTTATTTTAATAAAACATGGTTGTGCTTGTTTGGTGTTTGTATTTGTTTTAATAGCTATCAAAATTACATGGACTCTAATTTTCAATGAAGGCCTTTTAAGCATACAGAAAGGGGTAATTAATTGGTATAGTTGAGGAAGCCCTTGGTTCTCACACACACTCTGCCCCTCTTGCCTCCCTCACGTCCCCACTTCCTCCCACTCTGCTGTTTCAGGCCATAAAGGCATTTCAATTGTTTTAGGCTTTTTCGTCTCAGCAGACATTAACTGGGACTTTGTGGACCCCCTGAAAAAGGAGAACAAAAGTAAACACAGACCATTTCATCACTTTTACTCAATTAAATATCCTAATATGAAGGTTTCTTGTGAATGTCCATTCAGGTTTATCAAATATAAAATGACATAGCTTATAGCTCATTCCATCCAAAGCAAGCAAAGGCTTATGCCAAGGCCCACTGCTGCATGTGTTCACGGTTAGTGTTAGATGGGTAGGAGCTTGCTCTCCGAGGAGTCCTCTCTGA
The DNA here is from genome assembly GCF_041296265.1 of Equus caballus. Taxonomy (NCBI): domain Eukaryota; kingdom Metazoa; phylum Chordata; class Mammalia; order Perissodactyla; family Equidae; genus Equus; species Equus caballus. Next base: position 29,668,041 of record NC_091704.1, read on the forward strand.
GGACTTCTTGGCTTAGATATTGAATCATGATCAGACACACACCCTCAGTGACATTTTTCTCTTCTTAATTCCCACATAAAACTCCCACTGAAGTGATGGAGAAGATTCATGTGTGTGGGAGGCTGACTTGATATTTGCATAGGTTCTTAACCAGCAGAGGATTTGCATTTTGTCTGCTCACAATGCATCGATGCAGGTAATAATCTCACCTCCTGGCATCAACAACCCAATTTCAGTTCAGAAACTAGAATGGTAAGTATCACACATGCTCCTGAATAGTCATATAGACCCTATTGGGAGCATTTGGCTTTTCTAGAACTTAACAGCACAGCTCTATTAATGTAAACCAAGCTCAATATGGCAAAGTCCTACGCAGCTTGAAAACTCAGTGGTAGGAGTTGAAGTCAGCCTTCCCAGTTGACAAGTGACTCAATGCTGAAGTTTAATTGTCTTTGCTGTTTGCCAGTAACTGTAAGCAGCTACTTATCTCGGCCTCACTGTGCTGGTTCACCAACATTTTTCAGTTGGGAAAGTAACTACGTGAACTACGGTGGCTGTGCTAGATGAAAATAGGTGTATTATCATTGGCATTTTGGATAAGCCTTTGGCATTTCATTGCTCTGGCACAGCACACAAGAGCATTACACTGTATGTGAAGAGATCAGCCAAAATGATGAAATGTTGGCCCTCCTCCAAAATTTCAAGTGGTTTACACCCAGTATCGACTAGGATGGCATTTGTTCACACATAGGTTGACATTCTCAGCTTAGAAAAGCCTGGGAACCTACCTTCTTTAACTCATTCTCACACTTATACACATTTACAAATACAAAATTTGATGTCTAAAATGAGTAATGCTTCTAACAGAAATATAAATCATGAGATAAAGTCATAGACTAAAGATCAGTGATTCATATGATTGAATAAGGTTCAGCATTTTAATTTTGAATCATGAAACACTGGAGATTTGGCAAGATAAGTGTGCCAATGCATTTTCAGTTAAGCTCTCAATTTTTTTGTTGTCCTTAATATTTTAAAACAAATAAAATTCACAAATAAACAAGGAAGATTATTTCAATCTTTCCAGCAACGCTCTCTCCCCCTACACCCTCACCAAGACACTAAGAGGTGAAAGAATGACTGTGTTTTACCTCCTTTATTTTTCTCTTCTCCCAAGAACAAGCTATGAACAGGGAAATCAGCCAACAGTGAATGGGAGGAGTCATAAGATAACTGATCCCCTGAATAGTCAAGAGCAGGCAGTAGTTCTGAGAAGGAAGTAACTTCCCTGTGGTGGGCGAGGAGGATGCTAAGTTCTACACAGCCCTTCTGGATTAGAAGGAACTCTGTTCTGCAAAACAATAAACCTGACAACTTTTTACAGTATTGGGGACCACTTTAGGCTGTCAGTAGCCTTGAACAAACCACTTGTCTTCTTTGGGTCTCAGTTTATTCATCAATAAAGGATTGAGTTTAATTATTTTTAAGGGCCCCAATATACTGGATTCTATGTCACAACCTTTGGACTGCCATTTGTACAATGGTTTTGCTATTCTACTTTATTGGAAGAACTAGGGAATTAAATTCTCTCATATCTTCCTCTTTAATTATCTACTGTTGGGCAAATGTATTATTTACAAATCCACTGGTGGAGCAAAGATGGTGCTTATGCCTCAATATGCTGCCTTCAGAAGCAGAAATTCATTTTCATTCCTGTCTTTCCACACTACAGAGTTCTCTTATGGCTTTTAGAATCACCATAGAATATCTCTGATACCAGAAATAGGTAGAAATGTATATGCCATCACCAATAAACAACTCGACAGCACTGTCTTTCCCTACCACTCCACTTCCTTGCAGCTTTTTAAGACGCCAGGGCCTTATGGAAAGAATCTTATATTATATTTTGAAGTATATTTTGGTATGAAGGGATCATGGAAGATAATCTTTAGTCCTTACCAACCCAGAAATGTCTTCATGTTCCTTGCCATGTTCTAGACTCATTGAAGGGAAAATGTTTCTATACTAAATGAAAAGGAGAGACTCTCCCCCCGACTTCCACCTCAGCCTCAATCACAAACAGTTCATGACCATTTAGCATTCCTTTTAAAGCAGGCTTCTTCTTTAACTTTGTGTTAAATTTGTCATTAGTTCCATGAAATAATGGCCATCTGGATCTTTTGAAGTCCTGACGGACATTTTTATTTCCTATCACCAAAGTCTTGCATTTTCAGAATAAATCATATTTACAATAAAGCAAGAAATTCATTTCAGGAGACCATTCCCATAATGGAATGGATCCTCCAGCACCAAAGAATAAGGTACTAATGGAAGCAGATCAGAAGATCTCAGATCTGCGATAGCTGTTGTCTGTTTACACAAACCCTATGCCTTTAACTCTGGCCAGTTTATCGTGCGGCCAAATAAAGACAAACTCTAGACAAGGCAGGTTGATTGATGGTCAATGTCCTTCACTTCTGCCTTGACTCTTATACCCACACTGGTCATGCCTTCTCCCGACTTGCGGACCCTTGATTTATTTTGGAACTTTGGCTTCATACACTTGTCTCTTGGATATGTTCTCTGACACTAACCCTCAGCTCTCACCTCTGGACACAACCGGGTGTTCAAATTCAAGCCTTACTCCACCTCAGATCACTAGGGAAGTACCTTTCCTGATTTAATTCCAGTCCCAGAGCCTACATGAATGACAGAGCCTTCGTTTTGTGCTTTAGCAATATCTCACTGGGCCTACTGCAGGGGACAGACCCCTGTTCCACAGTCAACAGACTATGAGACCAATCAGCCCATAAAGACTATAGCTGCGCATAGAGCTAAATCTATGGAATCAGGACAACATAGCGGAGGAACAAATGTAGTCTGGGGATTTATGAACCAGTTCTGTCAATTCACCTAATGTGAATATATAGTTATATATATAAAGTTTATATATAGTTTTAAAAAAGGAAATAAAAGAAAGCTATCTCAAAGGTAAACAGACTCATATCTGCTCCTTTACTAAATATTTACCAGTCTAGAAATCACTGCATATTAGTGGTTCTCAACTTTGGTCACACACTGGAATCACATGAGGAGCTTTAAAAACTAAAGCCTGGCCCCACCTGCAGATTCTTGTGTAATTGGTTTAGGAAGCAGCAGGATACAGGAATACTTAAATGCTCAACTCTAGAATTCAGTGCTTCTCAACATTTAGTGTGCATAAGAATCACCCAGTTATCTTGGTAAAATGCAGATTCTGATGCAGCAGGTCTGGGGTGAAGCCTAAGATTTTGTGTTTATACCAAGCTCCCAAGTGTTGCTGATGCTGTTGGTTCATGAACAACACTTGGAGCAGCAAGATGGAAACTAATCCCTAACGTCTAAGAAGCAACTCACCATATTGCTACATCGATGGTCTCACCTGCACTTGGTTGGTGCATAACAACAAAAACCAATGGAGACCCACCATCTCCATTCCTCATTGCAGTTTTACGAGCTAATTTCACAGGACATGCAAGTTGCAATGCTTAGACTCATCCCATCCATAATTACTGTTACCTGCCCTCCCTTCTCCCTGAGTCATCCCAACTGCTCCCCACACCATTAGACTGAGAGTATCCATAGCAGCAAACTCTCTCACAGCTTCTGTACAAACAGAAAGTCCACCAAAGCCAGCCAGAAATAAACCACAAATATCTATTGTGCAAAGGACTATGGGAAAATTCAAAGAAATCCAAGACATTGGTCCTGCCCTTCCCCCTTGCCTGTCGACAAAGCTTTTATAGAAATACAGGGATGCAGTTCAGACCATAAATTCTCAGGGTCAAATGACTGGTCCTGAAAGGGAGTGTTGCATGAGAAGGGGGCCGAAAAATGTCCCTGTAGGCTGGGTAATTAGGGCTAGAGTGGGGAGTGTAGTGGAGGCTCGCAGGGGAGAAATTTATAACTCAAGATGGACAGGGAGTGGGCAAGTGGGGAGGATCTCAAACCAGTCTGGCGAGTTTAATTGGCACTACTATAGGACAGAGGCATGACAACTAAGGTGGGCACCAAGGATAGCAAAAAAACCACTTCAACAAGGATAGAAAGAAAAACCAGAATTTACTAAATTCTAATCTTTTGAGGCCTACATTTCTTTATTGCTGGTACTTGATGCAGGATGTCAAGTTGAAGGATAACAGGATACCACGGATACTCACAGCTTTTAAGCCTACACATATCAGTGTTTTATATAATCATAGCGATAGCTAATATGCATTATGCACTTCCTAAATGCCAGGCTCTGTTCTAAGTGCTTTACATATAAAGACATATTTAATCCTCTATAAAATAGGTACTATTATCGTCACTATTAGAACGTAATCTACATAAAAACAGGGGGTTTGTTTTTGTTCACTCCTGAATTTCCCAGTGTTAAAACAGTGATTGAATGAACAAATTCGGATTCTGCAGATGAGACATGAGAGCACACAGAGATTACATAATGTGCATAAAGTCATACAGTCAATAAGAGGTAAAGCAGGGACTCACCTCTGGGTAGCTTAGCTTTGATATTTACGCCTTTACCGTCATGCCACGAAGCCTTCAGTTTAAGAGCAGGTTTCTTGGAAGTCATCATCTTTACCATCTTAAGTCTAGTTCTCACCTCCATGGGCATGGCTGCGATTAATTCAACAAAATAAGTTCAATGAGAATTTGAACATGGAGACCTGGGTTTTGTAGAAAAAGCAGTGCCCTTTGCACACATCCATTCTTTCATTCTTGCAATGACACTGAGAGGTAAACTAAGTGACCACCTGAAGCTTAGCAAGGTTCACCATGGGCCCAAATCACAGCTAACCCTTCACTTGGAAGACTTGAACTCAAGTCCCCAGATTCGAATTCTGGTGATTTTTTACTGTAAACTAGTCTCTTTAAGATGTAAATCTTTCTCTCTTGAATTCCTGACAACTTGCTTATTAACTTAAAATTATCATTAAGATACTTCATCTTTTCATTCATCTCTCAATATACATTTACTGTGTGCCTGTTACCATTACAAGACCTGGGGACACAGAAAATACTTAGCCCTAAACCCAAAGTCTAGGCTGGAGGACAGATATGTAAACAAACAAAAAAATGAGATAGAGGCCCCATAGTGCTATAACTGAGGCCCCTATCACACGAGCAAGAATTCTTCTTGCAGGTCTAGGAAGGTTTTCAGCTGAAGGCCTCATATAGAGCATTTCAAGTGATGCCTTTGTGACACCGAAGTGAGGGCACTCTGTGGCTGTCTTCTTTTTCGCTGCTCCCTGCACCCTGTATTCTGATCACACAGTTCAGAGTCCTCCACTTTTCCTGCTCCTTAGTGCCTCTGCTCATCCTGGATGCCTTTCAATTCCTTGTCTGCCTGGATCAGACCTACTCTTTTTTTCAGACTGTGAAAAAGCTTCATCTCTTTACTGAAGGTTCTCTTGATCACCAATCACTTCTTTCTTTGCACCCGCAATATATCCCATTTTATATCTATAAGACACCTATAATAATTCATTTCTCATAAATTGTTACAAGTTGGTCTCCCTCTAAAGATCATATCTTAATCATCTTTTTCACCCTCTGTGGCTAGCTGTTGACTATCCCAGGTATTCTTTTAAAGGTGATAATTTTCAGTAGCTCATTTGTTCACCAGTTTCCAAATACAATATGGATCAGTGGCACAAGACTGAAGAGTCCAAAGCATCTACACCATAACAACAGTAAAGAATTTGTGTCTATGATTAACCCAGAAGGTTACAACAGTAAGTAAAACATTCATAGGCAGCAGGGGAGGCGAACAGTGGTGACTGGTAAAGACAGAGTGACAGAGAGATAAACAGTAATAAGGCCGGGCATTTGTATATCCTTTTTATTACCCCAAATTCTTTCACATATCTTATCTTCCTTTATCTTTATAGTAATGATATAAAGTATGAAGGACACTTCTCTACAGTTTATGTAAGGTGAAACTGAGATATAGGCAAATTGAGTAACTTATCTATTGTCTGTGTATGACCAAATAAGGACCCAAATTGGATCTCTCGATTCTAGTCTTATGTTCTTATACTATGACATGAGTGCCGGTATTTTTGATGTCTTCATTCATTTTATATACGTGATCTATGAAAGGCACCATACTGGTTCTTGTCCTTGAGTACACACAAATAAAAGAAAAAGTTCTAACTTTCAAGAAATTCACAGTCCAAGGAAAAATATCAGCAGGAAACTACACAATTACACCTCAGTGTGATAAGTGCTAATGTCATGGACTGAATGTTTGTGTCCCTCTCCTCCCAAAGGTTCACACATTGAAACCTACACCCCAGTGTGATGGTATTGGAGGTGAGGCCTTTGGGAGGTGATTAGATCATGAAGGTAGAATGGGATTAGTGCCCTAATAAGAGAGACTCCAGAGAGCTCCCTCTCCCTTTCAGCCATGCGAGGACACAGCATGAAGACAACCATCCCTGAACCAGGAAGCAGGCCCTCTCCAGACACTGAATCAGCTGGCACCTTGATCTTGGACTTTCCAGCCTCCAAAATTGTGACGAATAAAATTCTGTTGTTTATAAGCCACCCAGTACATGATATTCTGTTATAGCAGCCAGAATTGTCTAAGATAGTTACATAAACGCATATTTAAAATGTCATACTCATTAGACCTCTTAACCAGCTGTGGACTTAGTTAGGCAAGTAGACTTGGGTTTAAGAGTGGTGAGAGAGATAATTTGGTTATCAAAACTTCCCTGGGAAGACAACGTTTAAAGCACATGTCCTAGTTAGCTAAGAAAGGAATAAAGACTAGGGGAATGACCATTTGAGGCAGAAACAGTAGAATGTGAAAAGGCACAGAGTCATACAGAACGATGGCACAATCTTTCTGTAAATTACTTCCATGAACTCCCGAAATTGCTACTTCCCTAAAACGACTAGCTCTAGTGTCCAGATCCTTCTTTAATGGAGCACTTGTTGCCCCTGCTGTTTGGAGAGCTGTCAGCAGGCAGCTTTTGGCTGTCAGCCTCTTCAAGAATTGCCTCAGCTGCACAGCCCTCTCATCCAAGGTCATAGATGGATCTTGAACTTTTACTGTGGAAACTCACATCCCATAGTTGATTGATGCAGGAGTATAAAGCCCTGACCATCTTGGCCCAGCTCAAGATAACTGTGAAGGACCATTTTAGCTCCAAGTGTCCCCGTGGTTGGCTGAAACTATAGTTAAGCTTGCATTTCAGCTCAACATCTCCTTTTTCCCATTCCTGTTTCCATCCCTTCCCATCCACAGGTGTTAGTTCTTGGGCCTTCTTTAATAAATTAAGCATGTTCTAATATCCATCTCAGAGTCCACTTCCTGGGACATCTTACACTGTGGCAGTTGGTACCAGGAGTGCTCTAAGAATGGAGGAAGTAAGACAGGATTTTGGAGCTGAATCACTTGCTGCTTTGCTGGCAGTGAGAACCCCCCACCCGCCCCTCAGTGGCAGGTGGAGCACAGACAGCCCTGGCATGAGGTGGAGGCCCAGCTGTTCACACTTTCACTGGTGAACAGGGATGGTATCAAAGTGGATGAGACCCAACAGCTACATAGTGCTACATATCCCATTTGAAAAAAAGAGGTAATAGAAACTATAAGAACAATGGAATAGTACACCTATTTTCCAAACTCCTTATTCTGGAAGAAAGGTAACAAAAGCTCAGAGAAATGAACAGGTAACAGAAAGCAAATGTGAAAGTAGAGAGCCTTCTTGGTAGCATACAAAGATGATCTCACTTCCTACAGCAGGAGGGCATAGAAATCTATGTGCAAGGACTGGAATGTTGTCATCAGAGTAGCCAAGCTCTGAGGAAGGTTAAACTCCTAATCAAGACAGATCTTCTATGCTAAGATCAGGGCCCAGACTAGAAAAGAATAGGATGGTGACACATTGGATAGGTATCTAAGCAGAGGCCCACAAAATTCCTAAATCCTTAGATTTTCCAGAACCCTACGAGACTGCAGAAGTACCCTCCCCCTCATCAATAGCTAACACCCCTCCTCTCTTGCAAGAAGAGAATGCAGAGGCCTTCTCCCTGCAGGGCAATGAGTGCCTCCCTCAGGATACACTTCTACCTTTTCCTGTGCCTGTTGGCCATCTGTATACCTTCCTTGCAAAAATGTCTGTTCAGATGACCTGCCCATTTTTTGATTGAGTTGTTTGGTTTTTTGTTGTTGAATTGTATGAGTTCTTTATACATTTTGGATACTAACCCCTTATCAGATATATGATTTTCAAATATCTCCTCCCAATTGGTAGGTCATCTTTTCATTTTGTTGATGATTTCTTGGGAGAAAAGGGAACCCTCATACACTGCTAGTGGGAATGTAAACTTGTACAGCCACTATGGAAAACAGTATGGAGATTCCTCAAAAAATTAAAAATAGAACTACCATATGATCCAGCCATTCTACTTCTGAGTATTTATCCAAAGAACATAAAAACACTAATTCAAAAAGATATATGCACCCCTTTGCTCATTGCAGCATTGTTGACAATAGTCAAGACTTGGAAACAACATATGTGCCCTTCAGTGGATGAGTGGATAAAGAAGATGTGGTTTATATATGTACAATGGAATACTACTCAGCCATAAAAAAGATGAAATCTTGCTGTTTGCATCAACATGAATGGACCTTGAAGGTATTATGCTAAGTGAAGTAAGTCAGATGAAGACAGACAATTGCCATATAAATTTACTCATATGTGGAAGATAAATAAACAAACACTTACATACAGGGAATAGGTGGTGGTTACCAGAGGGGCAGGTTGGAGGGGTGAAGATGAAAGGAGTAAAAAGGATACATGTGTGTGGTGCACCATGTGACAGATGGCAACTAGACTTTTAGTGATGAACATGATGTAGTGTACACAGAATTTGAAATATAATGATGTACACCTGAAATTTATGTAATGTTATAAACCAATGTTACCACAATAAAAAATTAAATTAAAAAAATAATAATATACCCCTACCGTCCATTCTCGCCACTTGATCAGTAGCTAAGGTTATGTTGCAGCCTTACCAAGCCAGAGGCATACTGGGCTTAATAAGGGAAGAAAGACAGTATACTTTCTTGGTGTACAGAATTTAGAATCCTGGCAAGGACGCTGAGACATAGTGCAGACTCACTTCTCTGTACCTAGTCATCTACTTTGTGTAGACAGAGAAGTGGCCCAAGGCTAGAATATGTATATGGACTCGTGGGCAGTGTCAAATGGCTTAGGAGTCTGGTTAAGGCATGGAAAGAGAAAAATGGGAAGATCAGGGACAAGGAAATCTACAGTAGAAGCAAGTAAATGAATAGAGAGGGCACAAATTATAAAAATCCTATGTCACATGACGACACCCATCAGTTGCATAACACAAAAGAAGTACTAAAAACCACGTAGCCAAAATGACTCAGCCAGTTAACATAGGCCAGGCTTTGTCTCTGTCCCCTCCAAAGCTGACACAATGGGTGCATGAACAGAGTAGCTGAGGTAGTAAGAAGGAGGGCTATACATGTGCCCTAGAGCATGGGTTCCCCCTTACCAAGGCTAATTTAGCTATTGCTGCTGCTGAATGTCCAACCTGCCAGAAACGGAGACCAGCACTGACTCCTATTACAGCACCATCCCTTGAGGAGATCAACTTGCCACTTGATTTGCCTTTTTTGGTAGCAGGGCCTTAGCTAGCACCATTACCCAAGAGTTTATGGAGTATTTCATCCACTGGCATGGGATCTTACATAACATTGCATCAGGGGGACTCACTATGGAGCAAAACAGATGTGGAAGTTGGCCCATAATCATGGGATTCCCTTGGCATGTCATATGCCTCATTACACAGTAGCTAGTAGCCTGGGCATTGGAATATCCTTCTGAAGGCACAGGCTTATAATACAGTGGGATTGTTACCGTATCCCTTAGCAGAAGTGATTTCCCTTTAAGAACCTGGATCTCTAAACCCACAGAACCCAGTGCTGCAGAGAAGGGATGCACAAATCATTCAAGCAGGTCACTGGGAGAAATGGGAGATGGGCCACTTTTGTTTCCGCTCCTTAGTTCCTAGAATGATGTATTTTTCCTCTTGGGGACCTTCAATAAAAAATCGTTGTCCAAACTATTTGGAATGCTGCTGTCAGCTGTCAGCCCCTTCAGGGTTGCCTCAGCTGCAGAGCTCCCTCTCACCCAAGGTTATCCCCTTGCTAGGGATGCTCACTTCTGATGACTGATTGATACAGGAAAATAAAGGCCTTGCTATCGCAGCCCAACTCAGGACAACTGTGAAGGCTATTCTAATTCCAGACATCCCCGTGGAGTTGACCGAGGCTGTTGGGTCTGTGTCTGAGCTCAGCATCTCCTTCCCAACGCTGTTCCCCTTTCCAGGCCTCCAGAGATGTCAGCCCCAAGGATACTCCATAACAAATATTCTGTACTCTTAAATTCCATCTCAGAGTTTTTCAATATAAGCTAACTGCAATAGATGAGAATGACTGGAAAAAGAAAGGACAAATTCTGAGTCATTTGCCTATTAGGGAAAGAACATCCTTTTTATTTCTGAAATCAATATGGTAGCAAGGTGTTAAGGGGCCAAGAGAAAAGTTACTTAACGGAAGTAAGGAGGGAGTGAAGATGCCCAAGCTTTGTATTCCTCTCCACTAGAAGTCTTGCCAAGATGGAGGAGATGAGAAGAGGCACGTAGGTATCAGGAAAGAGAAAAAGTGGCCATGTGACCAGCCCTGTATATCATGCAGACCTATTGGCTGTCATGAAGAAAGATGCCCTATAACAGTCTCTGGGGTTCTGGCCAACCAAGATTTGGCAAAACACTTTTACTTGGATGGAGAAGAGACTCAGGTAGGCTACCCTGGGTCAATTCCAGAGTTAGGCCTGCCATTTAGATGGAAAAGACATAGGCACATCCCTTCCTCCCTGCTGACAGCCCCCAGTGGCAGCACTTGACCCAAGGGGCCCCAGAGACCCAAAGAATCACAAGATCATAACAAGCAAGTGCAGGAAAGAGTGCAGCCTCCAATGTCTTAAGAGAGATTATAACTGGCCAAATTTCCAGCCCAAATGACCATAATCTTGGCAGACAAGTAGACTTTTGAGGACAGAAGGAAACCTTCAAATGTTTATGTAATTTGCTACAGGGGAAGAGTTCGCTGATTCTAGGAAGGGCGGGTCCCCAAAGGCTGGTTGCCACACTCTGGTGATTACTATGAGCCTTAACGCTTCGGAAGTTCACCTTGAAAACTTCTTGTCTGAGTTTTAAGGCACAATAGACAATTCATTCATTTCCTCCCAGAGGACCTGGCACATGTGACTGTCTCCTGAGAAAGGCAATTATCACCTCGAGGTGGTCTTCCTGAAACACCCTTCTCTAACACTGGTTTAGAGGAAGTGAGCCCATGTGACTGTCTCAGGAGGCTAATCACAGATTGGGAAACAAGGCATTGTAAAGAATTTTTATAACATGCTCCTCAGTGAAGCAGACACACAATTTCAAAACCCAGAACATGTTTTCCTAAAGTCTCTCACTTTCATTTATTATTTCCATCACAATTTCTAGGCAGGCAGAATTTCTATCATTTTGTTATGATCAACATTAAACTCATTTCTTTGAGGGCTGTAATTATGTTTCCTTTCCATTATATAATGCACAGAGCTATCCATACTCAGGTGGTTCTTAGAAAAGGCATATTCTTGATTTGCAAGACGGTATCTTTCGAAGCTCTATTAGTACGGAAAAGGGACACTGAAACAGGGGGCCAGGACTGAGAGAACCTGGCTCCGTATTCTCTGGAGGCAGCGATCGCATTGCTGCCTATCCCCTTTCGGTATGGTTCCAGTCCAATGTTGCCTCCTCCTGACACCAACCCAGTCAGATTAAATCTCTCTTGTGTCTGTGGCTCAGGACGCACGTTTTTTTTTTCCTGTCATAGCACTTCCTGTAGACTGCCTTGTGGCTTTCTTCCTCACGGCCCACTTCCTCAAAGACAAGTGTCATGTCTTCTATGTCTTGTATATCTTAGACTTAATTAGAGTGCCTTGCATATATTAAGTGTTGTTTATGTATTATTGAAATGAATCAAAATGATATAATCATGCTATAGGAATTGTTCTTCCAAAAGACAGAAGAGTGCAGAATAGGAAGACATATTACCCCTTGTTTCAACAAAAGACTTAAGCCGGTCCTCAGGATGTCTATCTGTCTCCTCGCTGCATGTAAGCAAGTGACCTTCGCTACAATTTTTCATCTCAAAATTGAATGTTTGTTTTTCACCTATGTTTTTTTAATAGAGATAACATGAAAGACGAAGTTGGTAATGTTTGTGAGATGCTGTAAGGTCCTTTTATAAAAGTCTTCAGATATTGTTTCTTTATTAGAAATAAAAATCAGTTTCTCCTGAAGGACATTCATAGCCATAGAAGCAAATGGAAAGGTGAGGTTATAGGGCAGTTGATGTGTTGGCAATAACTCAAATAATGCTGAACTATAGAACACGTTAGGAAAACATAAAAGGCCAGATAAACCAAGATATTAGCTAAAGAAACTTGCTGAATATCTGGGTAGGTGGGAAGCACACCAATAGCAAAGGGCATCCTGGGGGAGAGCAGGAAGGTAGTGTTGAATGTCATGTTATAGAACAAAGAGAAGCACTCAAGTTGAGAAATACAATAATTGTGGAAATGAAAAATGCTCAAGGTGAGCCAAGAACAATTCTGAGGAAGTTGAGTCGTAGGTGAAAGCATCCAGGTTGGGAAAACAAGAAAAACAAAACTCTGAGAGAGAAGGAAGAGATAGAGAGAAGCTTAGATAAATATTAGTCAAGTCAGGAGAATGAGGTCTGCCTGTGGCAGACAAGGGCTGCTGTTTATCTATCCACCTGCTGAGCTCACCCACGGAGGATGCAATATGGAAACCTCCCTTCTTGCAAGTCAACCGTATCCAGTCGCAAACAATGCTAAATCCTAGTGAGGGATAAGGAAATACCATACAGCTGTCTTTGGGAAAAGACATTTAAAGGTACCAGTTATTTTCATAAAGACAAACTTTATAGGGTCAAGCGGTAGAGATGGAAAAAAAAAATGTGTCTTAACTTGAATTTGAATCCTAGCCAATCATACTTATATGAGAGGCAAAAAGTCTATGTAATGATGACATTTCCACAGGATGTTATCATTCTCTTGTTTTGTAATGGTCTTAATCCATTCTTTCCCACTGCAATTTCATTGCAATTCATGCTTCCTCTTAGTAACGTGCTGCCTCAATCGCAAATGAGGCTCAGAAAACAGGGGCCCTCATGGCCTCTGCAAATGCCTGTTTCTTGCACTTCTCTTTGGCACCTGAGACAACAGAACCTGGAAGAGGGCAGCTAAGGACAGGAAAGAAATGCAGAGTGTTAGATCCTCAAAGGCTCAAATAAAATTCTCTCCATTTTAAACTGCTGAGATCTGTAAAGAGGTAATAATTTTCCATTGTACCAAAGTTCATGGTAATAAACTGGTGATTACAAAGAAGAATAAAATTAATGACTTTCAACTCCAGGTTCTATATTCTCCTTAGTCAACCCCTGGGCTTGACCCAACAGGAATATCTCCCATGGAAATGAAAGCAGGATGAGACTAATGTCTGCAAATATTTGGTATCCACTGAACTAAATCCATTATTGAGAGATTAATGTTAAAGGTCTGTGGATACTAACATACATTTTGTTTCCCAAAATGGTAGTTTCATTGTGCCTTTATGTTTTTGTCCAGATTTTGTTCCATAGTTATCTGGGACAAAGATCATGGCAGGTAAGGTGATTCACAGACTTACAATGCTATCATTTTGTTTGATATGCCTAGGACAAGAATTTACAAATTAAGTGCTTAAACTAATTAATGTAAAGTTTAAGAAAACAAAAAGGGGAAGAAAAAAGAATAGCAAAGTCTAGACTGAGATTTGCTATTTCGTGTTCTACACAATGTATAAAAGAGATTTCACTTCTTCTTCCCAGATCTGGCACCCAGCTGGTCCTGAGTTAAGAATCTTAAGCATGTTAACCACACCACACATCAAAGAAACAATTATTCAGTATTACAGTGTTCCTTCCCACTGACTCAGCAAGCTAATTACCATCACCTCTCTCGCTACTCAGCTACTGCAATGTTGAAGGCAAAAGGGATTAAAGAGCAAAGCATCCGAAAGTTGACCACCAACAATTTCACTATCTAGAAATATGCCACATACAAATATTTCAAATGTTACAAGCTCTTTGGTCCAATTTCAACTTGAGCAGTTTTGAAGCATTATGTTTCTTGATTCCCATACATGTCACAAGAGAGATCCTCATGATTTTTATAGATATTTTTTAGATTTATTTTAGTTTTGTAACTGCTTGACATTAGAATGCAGCTCTCTCTTGAAAGTCATATTCTTCCATTCTTTATTAAGGAAGACTAAGTATTGCTTAAATCTTTGGATTTGGGAAATTCAGGGATTGATGTAAAACAACTTTTCCACTGAAACAGATGAACTTGATTCTGATTGGGCACCACAATTACATTCAAAACAATAATCATGAGCACATAAAATAAAAGCTTAGTTTTAGTCAATGGATTAGTTTAATGGAGAGTAATTAGTTAGGCTACCACAAGTAGAAGAAAAAGAAAGATTTGCATGGGGTATTGCTTTAATCTTAGACCTTACTCTCTATAGCAAGAGGATGGAAAACCAATTGCCAAGGAGGAAAAGAGAATCACTGTATCTTCAGAACCAATTCTCACTGGCTGAAGTAGTCAATAAGCACTACAAGAAGAGAAATACCATTTGACTTACCAATGTAGTTCAGCTCCCAATGCATAGTAAGTGCTCCACATTTTTTGAAAGTCTATATACCATTCTAGATGGCCCCTTGGTCAGCTCACCAGTTGTATTTATGTTGTAAGGGATGATATTTCCAAATAATTTATTCACTTAAATATATATAATGTAATATATGATACACAATATACAATATATTAATATATAATATTTACAATATATTAATATATATAAATCTAAAGAGACCAAAAGGACCATGATTATCCCACTGAATTAAGTAAGAATGAACTAGACATATGATAATATGAATGATCCATTTATCCATTCAATAAATATTTAGGTACTATCATATATTAGAATCTCTCTGTCTGCAGTGATAGATTATACACCTGCCAAAAGCAAAATATGTTCAGTTTGCAAGGCTGAAGTTAGCACATTCTCTTAAATTAATCTTCTGGGGTTGATTTTAAAGCAGTTTAACTGTGTTTGAAATGAGGTGTCTCTGTATAAGATTTGGTCTGTCCGTGGACCAATGGTGAGGAAATTTCTAAATTGAACATTTGGGATGAACACTGTAGAGAACACCATCAGAAGGAGAGCTAATGGATTGTGACTCCATTTCCCCAGGAATGTAGTAAAAGGGTCCTGAAAATCATTGCAACCCTCACACTGGGCAAAAATATCCTCCCAGCAGAGACTAAAAGAGTTGTTCCAATTGAGTCATTAAGAAAATACTTAGATCAAAAGTTGCCGTTGGAATTGTTCTTTAGAAGAGTTCTGCTCTCAAGCAGGAAGAAATGGACCATGTAATGTTCGATCCTTTTGGACTTCAAAATAGAAAGACTGAAGTCCAACAGCATGTCGCAGGGAAAGACTTCTGCAATACATTTGAACTAGATGACCTGCTAAATCTTTACCACCTGTCATTGCCGTGATTCAACTCTGTTACAGTTAAGTACACCATAAAAATAAAACCATGTGGGAACATGACCATCACTAACAACAAAAATAATAACACTCTGAGCTCCTTCCTTAGATGAAAGGCTTCATGTTTTTACAAAGCACTTTGCAAACATCATCTTTTTAATTTTCACAACACTCAAGGTGTGTGGGTGGTAAGTATTATTATCCCATTTTGCAAATGGAGAAGTTGAGGTTCATGGAGTTTGACTTGCCCACAGCCACAAAACAAGCCAGCAAGGGAACTGAATCTATTGACTCTCAGAAATGAGCTGCTGGAACACCAGGTGCCCTGATGAAACACCAAGAGTTGAGATAAAGTCTGCTCCCGGTATGCAGCAATGATATAAACAAGAAAAAAGGGTGGGTGGTGGGGGGGGGGGGGTCGGCCCAGTGGTGCAGTGGTTAAGTTAGCACATTCCGCTTTGGTGGCCCAGGGTTTGCCAGTTTGGATTCCAGGTGTGGACATGGCACCACGTGGCAAGCCATGCTGTGGCAGGCGTCCCACATATAAAACGTAGAGGAAGATGGGCACAAATGTTAGCTCAGGGCCAGCCTTCCTCAGCAAAAAGAGAAGGATTGGCAGCAGATGTTAGCTCAGGGCTAATCCTCAAAAGAAAAAAAAAGAAAGAAAGAAAAAGAGAAAAGGAACAAAATTACAATTCTAAGTAAAAGAATTAGAGCAAGATGAGGTTTCACAAAGGTTAAATCACATCAAGAGAAAATGAACTAGTATACTCTCCCAAGTGATGGCCTTGTAAAGGATAAAAAGAAGCAGCAAGAAAGAGGTTTCTGAATGATGTGACATTATTTAGAGAAAATGAAGAAGAAAATAGAAGAAAAGCCAACTGTCTGCCATTTCACCTCAATGATAATCAGACTCACTGGAATTCTATTGCCCCAAATATCCAGGTCTAAATTTTCAAACAGTATTTGGTGTGCATGACCCCAGTTCTGTGCTTCAGCCTTAGAGGAATTACCTGTGCTACCTGGCCGCACAACGAAACCGGCACTTAACTGCAAACGAACGGGCAAATGATTGAATAGATGAATGAACAAATGAATAACCAAAATAATTTTTTTTAAAAAAGAACATACTTGGCTCATCCACATCTTTGAGGTGTGACTAAGACTTCCTAATAGAGATAATAGCTAAATCAGACCTAACTCATTGTCCAAAAGGACAGGAAAGGGCTAACAGAAGAAAAATGTCAACAGTGAAGGTGGCTGTCTTTCTAGGAGGGCCAACGTTTTCCAGATTGCCTTGGGCAGCCGTATTTCCTAATTCAAAGCACAGCTCAGCTCATTCTAGGCATGCGCTCCATACACTGCAGCTGCACCTGAACAAATTAAAGCCACTTGTCCTTTCAATTATTGTGAGCATGTTACACAAACCCTGTGGCACCAGCTATTAGGGACTGGGCTTCCAGGAGCCACAGAGATCCTAAGCACTCTTGATTCAGAATGCCGAGTCAGAGACAGGGATGGGCAGAGGGAAGGAGACAACGTGGCAGAGTCTAACAAGAATCAGTGCTCCAAACCTAAAAGAAATGAACATATTAGGCCTCTCCTTTTCACCCTGGATGTATGGAGATTCTCTACAGTTGTTACCTGTGGCTAGATGTTTGCCTTCTCAGACTTCTGGAATATAACTATTAGTTGATGGAAACGGCTGAACTAGGAAGAAGTTGACTAAGTAAATAGAGGCAAGGCCAATGCAATTTCTGAGGAATGAATGCTTATTTAAAGGAAAAAGCTTTTACCACATGTTGACTTTATATTTTTCTGTTTCCACTTATTATTAGTCTTTAGAAACAGTAGATATGTAAAAACAAAGTCAATAAACCTTTGAGTACATAGAACACAATTACTTGACAGACGTTGGCATTCTTATTCTTGGTGCAGCAACCGTGCATCCTATGGCGGTGAGAAGCATGAGAGTCTCAGGAAGTCCGGTGCTTCTTCTGCTCCCTCTTTAACCAGAGAGGGGAAGCCTGCATGTTCAGTTTGTCGGCACTACACTGCCCAATGTACTAATTCTTTTAAGCCCAGCTTTCATCCTGATCCAGGTAGTTATTCCCTGTACCATTTGTCTATACAATAAATGTATATTTTGTAATTATATAAAGTAAATATTTGCTTATACATTAAACATATTTTACCATGTATTACATATTCAGCGCATATATACCCTTATTATATATACACAAATTTGTTAAGAATTACCCTTGTTATTGTGGTGGATGTTCTTACGTACCACCCGGATCCCCCCTTCAGGAGTGAAGGATTTTATTTCCCCAGCTACTGGGCATGCTGCGAGAAAATGGCCCTCAGAGCCCCCTTTCCTCATCTGAGAACAACTCTGAGGGCCATTGCAGCTCCAGAGTTCCCAGTAAGCTTGGCTAGTCCCTTATTCATATTACATCACAGCTCAACCGCTTTGCCAAATTCTGCTTCCTTTCCCTCTCTTCTACAGGATTGAGTCCCAAGATCACTTCCTTACAAATGCCCTAAACACTTATTTCCATCTCAGAATCTGCTTTCTGAGGACTTTTCCCAATGTGCAAGTCATATTAGTCAGTGTTACACTGATTGATATTAATTAATACTGATGACTCAGGATGATAATAAATATATTAGTCGAAAGGCTAGACAGATCAAGGATGCCATGGCTATGCCTGGATTTTGAGAGATGTAGGGTGAAAAGTCTTTATAATTCATGAGGAAAATAAATCTTCAAAATGAATGCCACTTTTTTTTAGAAATTCGTATAAAGGATTTTAGAGTGATTCTGTTTGGA
The DNA here is from genome assembly GCF_041296265.1 of Equus caballus. NCBI lineage: Eukaryota > Metazoa > Chordata > Mammalia > Perissodactyla > Equidae > Equus > Equus caballus. Next base: position 29,686,645 of record NC_091704.1, read on the forward strand.
AATACATCCAAGTGTTATTTTAATGTTCTTGGTAAGAAAGCTGAATTCAATACATCTTTTTCACTGATGGATTAATTTTAGTAACAATAGCCTGAGCAACATATTTGGATGTTGAATTCTATTCTCAGTCAAACATAATCTCAGTTTCCTCAAACTTATCCAACCTGATGGATTTCATCAAGAATCACTCAAATTTCACTGCCTCATGGCCCCATTAGCCAATATCCCTTCAAGGGCCTTCTGTTTCTCCTCCCATTTGTTTTCCTGGAGCTGCAAAAGAGCATCCTACATGCTCTCACTAGAAATCCTCTCCTATTCTCCAGGTCCCCACATGGGGCTCCAGAAGCCACTCGAGAGTGCCACCTATGATTGCTGTTCCTGCTATTCCCTCCATGACAACCCTGATACCTGGGCCACACAGCCTCTTCTGAGGTCCACAAAGTAACAAGCACTTAAGTAGCCGACACCACTCTGTCCCCTGTAGTCTTCAGTGCACTGAAGCTGTGCCATGTGGTGATTTGTAGACAATAAGGCTAGAGAGGAGGGCAGGAGCCAGACAAGGCCTTGTCCACCATGCTAAAAGGCTTGGGCTTAGCATGTAGTCAGCAGGGAGTCATCTAAGGATTTAAACAGAGGCTCGACATATGTATTTTGTATTTTAGCAACATCACTGGCTTAAATATAGAGGATGAAGTGGAGGGAGACTGAGACTGCCGAATCAAGAGAACAGTTATGATGACTCTGTAATGGTAATGGAAGGAGGGCTGACTTCTCTGGGGTACATTTACTGGGCTTCCATGTTGAATGGTTCCTCATTATTTGGGGTGAGTGGTAGTCACTATCAGGAGATTGGGGAGCAGCAGGAAAGAAAAATCCAGTGTATGTATTTCACCCTCTCTCTCTAAGTCTCAGGTGACACTTCTAGCAGCAGTTGCATCACCCCCTTGGCATGTGCACATGTGCAACAGCTCTGGCTTCTGCCCAAGGATTCCACCCTGAGCTCTGGGAACCCCACTTCCTCCTTTTGTCCCTCCAGCCCACGGCTGATTGTGGCTTCCTGCTGTTGCTAACATCCGAGTTGCTACAATGTCTCTTGTTTGGCTTCCCTCTCTTCCATCACCTGTATGACTGAATCTCTGTATAAAATTCTCTTTTCAAATATTTGAAGAGGTTTTTCTTTACCTGGTTGGACTCTGACTGAGAGAAAAGGGGATACATTTGAGAAATATTTAGGAGGCAGGATCATTGGGACTGTACGAAGATAACCCTTATCAACTAACTCAAAGTCGTTCTCTCTCTTGTATGTTCCTGAACTGATGTTTATTTTATTGATTCCTCAGCCAGCTGGCTATGCCCTCTTCCATGGGAAGCTATTTGCAGAGATTGAGAGTTCTCAAACTCCTTGTAACAACACTAAAGATCAAAAACAATGGGAAGCTGTATGTGTGAGCAGACAAGGCTCTGCAGGGGCTCACCTTTCACAAGAGTCATTCACTGTCTGGGTTGGCCAGTTTCCACAAATGGAAATGAGAAGCCTGGCAGGGAGGATCAACTGTGTTGCTCTAGACATCAGCACTTGATTTAGAGCACACCACATGAAGACCCAATAGAATAAAGTCAAGATACTATTTTGTTGGGTGGAATCAGGACAAGGAATGTTAGTCCTCAATGGCCAGGAAAGAAAAGGGCAAGGAGATGATGCTAAGCATGCGGATACTCAGGTTACAGATGATGGACGGCATAGCTTGAGCGAAGAGCAGATCTGGGCTGGCCAGGAAAGAGGCCTGGAAACAAATGGCACCCCGTGCGATGCTGAAGATGCCACCCTGCTGCTTAAGGTAGTAGAGGGAGGATGCCGGAGAGAAGAGAGACTCCTCTCCTAGAGAACTGATTAGTCTGCAACTGCCAAAGGCTCAGTGGGGGTTGGCCAACTGACAAGCATTTTATTTAATTTTTTTTGATCAAGCAAACTTTTTATTTTAGAATAGTTTTAGATTTAGAGAAAAGTTGCAAAGACAGTACAGAAAGTCCCTGCACGCCCGTCACCCACTTTCCCCTGCTGTTACCGTCTTACGTTACGATGGGACATTTGCTACCAACACTGAAACCAACATTGGTACATTACTGCTAATTAAACTTCACATTTCATTTGAATTCCACTAGTTTTTTCCTACTATCCTTTCTCCCACAGGATCCCATTATTTTACATTTAGAGGCATTTTAATTTTGTTTTCAATCTATGTTAATTCTTAAAGAGAAAAATATTTGCTCTCATTTATTTTATTAAAGGAGTCCCAAATAAACAAACTATATATATACATATATATTTAAAAGTACTTCTCCAAACTTCAGTACATTTCCTTAAGGAAAACCATGCTAAATTCTCTTACTTAAGCATAGAGCCCTGGAGTCAACCACTGGGTTCAAAGTCTGCTCCTTTCTATCTGGGCGGCCTTGGAAAAGTACTTAAGTGTTTAATTCCTTTGGCCTCTAGTTTCCTCATCTATGAAATGGAAACAGTGATAGTACCTTACCCCACAGGTGGGACACGTGGATTAAAATTAATAGTACCTATAAATAACTTAGAACAGTGCCTGGGTACACAGTAGGCATTAAACTGATCTTAGTTATTATCACTATTACTAATTGCTATATGATTCCGGAGGATCCTGTGTATCTCTTTTCTTAACACTCATCATACTTGCAACTACATGTTTCATATCTGTCTTTATTTCTAGACTACAATCCTTCATGAGTTCAAGAACGTTCCTATCTAACTGATAGCAGATGCTCAGGAAATAATCACCTAATTGTTTTACATGCTGAATGCAGAGCCATCAACCAGCCAGATGAAATGTGAAAGGCTGCAGGAAGAGAAAGTGAAGGAGATGCAGTTAAATAGATGATACCTACTTACCTACCTACCTATGTAAATACAAGTGTCAATTGGGGGCAAAATATTTAAATTTTGTTTCTCAGCCATTGGTATATGACACCCTGTCCCTGCTCATATTTAAATTCAGTTTCTCTTCACGTGATACATGATACTGAAAGAGAATGTATTTTTCTGAGATTAACAATTAAAAAGTTCAACAGGAGGACATTGCCCTTTCAAGCACTGGTAATAAAGAATGGAAGAGGGAATTCTGGATGTAATTCCCAGCTACAGCTTTCTGGTAAAATTGGCATTAGTAGTGCACATGAGATGAACAAGTATTCTATACAAATGGCCTCAATATTCAAGTTTCTTGCCAAATGCCCTGAAAAACTGAGTGCGTTCCATGTATAAATGCACACTTGGGCTCTGGGAACCCCAGGCACAGATGTCTGTAAAGCCACGTATATTTCTGCCATAAATGCAACTTTCAAACATGCTCCACTCTTATCCAGACCTCCAGACAAGGAAGTTGTTAAATGCATTTTTTTCTTCTTTCCTGTAAGTTGCCTTTGCCTTTGAAATATTGCTAAGCGGTTGTCCCACAGGGTGGAGGTGGAATTAGCAGCTGCAGCATTTCTTAGGCCGTCATCTCTTTGGTATGTTGCTTCCTTTCACTCTCCTGTTGGGGAAGATCCCACCCATCCTTTGCATTCCTCCTGAGCAAGTTGTGTCAAGGAAAGGCGAGAGAGGAAGCTATTCCCAACATCCAGGGTGTAATCAAAAAGGAAGGTTTTAATTAGTTTCTCAGGATGTTCTCAGTTTCTGCACAGAGCAGCCCTTCCCTTCTTTGGCATCAGAGAACTTCTTGGATTATTCAGGAAACACACAGTTTTGCTCTCTCAGGCACTAACCTCGGTGTATTCAAATGGAGTAAAGAGTCATGAAGCCTGTCTTTCCCAGCACTTATCACAGTTGAAATCTTATATTTATTTGTATAATCAGTTGATTTGTGACTATCTCCCATGATGCTGAGGATTCCATTAAGGCAGGGCGTGTCTGATTTTGGTTTCCATTTTATCCTGAGCACCGAGCAGTATGTCTGGCACATATCAGGCACTCAATAAATGGTTGCAAAATAAAATAAGGAACATGTGAATGAAGAAGCTGCCACTATAGCAAACAAAACAGCAGCTGAAGCATATGTGGCCTCAGAGACTGCTTCTTCACAAGGTTTCTAGAACTGTTGATGAGAGAGAATTTTCTATGCACCAGACACTATTCTAGTTCATTACATTTGTTGTATCTATTAATGCAAATGATCCTCATAACAATACTGTGAGTTAGATTCTGCCATTATCCCTGTTGTACAGATGAGAAATCTGAGACAGAGAGGGAGCAGGTCAGTGAAATTCCCCAAGGTCACAGAGCAGCCAGTGCAAAGCCCACTGGATGTCAATGCTCTATGCAACCCTGCCTCCTGGAATGCTACACAGAGAGTGCTTTGGATCCACAGTGTACAAGTGACATAAGTGATAATAGTTCTAACTGGCCCCCGCCAAAGGAAAACCCAGATCAATTCAGGTCTGGACAGATATTTGGGATGTCCATATATAAGCACACACTTTAGATTTAACAAGATCAAGGACTGTGTTATATATGTTTACCACAATAAGAAAATATATTTAGAAGATAGATCATAGGCATAAATGTAAAAACCTATATCTAGAAAACTAAGAAGATCTTAAAAAAATAAAAAAGGATTGCATACCACCAATGGCAAAAATAAATATGGGCAAAAATTCTCTCTTGAATGCTTTAATGTCAAGTACACTCATGGATATCTAGTGAGACAAAAATCTGCCTTATTTTTTTCTAAAATATCACCTTCATGACAGCTATCATGTGAAAATACAAATTAACTGTCCACTATACTCCAAAGACTTCACGCAATCCCAAGTGGCTAAAGAATAGAGGTTAAATCCCATCAAAATACAATTTCTGCGTGAAAAAAAATGTCCCTGCAAGACATATACTCCAATTGCAAATGGAGCTTTAGACACAAAGAAATGGGCAGGAAAACATTGCTCTCACCTCTGAATTCCCATTGCACATTGGGCCATTTTTCTTGTTCTTGACATTCACCGCATCGTTTTCTGATGTCTGTGCACTTGTCCTGTCTCCCTGCAAAAACTGTAAACTCCTTCAAACAGGAACTGGGTCTTACAGTAAAAGGCAGTGGGCTGGGAAAAAAACAGCAAGATTTTTATTAGTAAGTGGAATTACCGCTTACTATTCGTACAACCTTGGGCAAGTTTTTTTAACTTCTCCCATCCTTGGTTTATCCATCTATAAAATGAGGTTCATAATAGTATGCAGTATTATTAGCTAGACTTTTAAAAGAGTATTTGAGGCTTTGGTTAAACGTAGCAGATTGAAATATACATGCTTTTCTCTGGGAAACCATTAAAATTTCAGTAAATAAATAAAAACTTCTTAAACCCATAAGGGCAAAGAACAAAGGAAGAGAGATAAGGCAGGAAAAAAAATATAAATGTATGGAAAGCAGTGGTCTGATTTGCGGTAATGGATTTGCCAGACTAGCAAACATGGAAACTCTTCAGTGAACGAAGTCAGGAAGAAAGCTCATTTGCACATCAGAATCTCAGACAGCGCAGGAGTTGGAGGCAGGGGGCACTTTGGAAGTGGGCGTTGGTGGGGAGGAAAGCAAGAACACTGACTGAAAGCCTTTGTAAGGAGCAGCGAAACCCCGAGATCTCTTTCTTTCCCCACATACCCAAGTGTCTACGTGGCTTAACCATGAACAGTGTTTATGTAAACACAGCAATGGATAGACTAAATATAAATCTAACCAAAAAATATAATTTAAATCATTATCAAACAGAGAAAGTAGAAGTGTGTGTTTGGGGGTGAGAGTTGGTATTTAAGGAAGCTGTCATTGCCTTCTGCTGTAGGATGTTCATAAGTAATATCTAAAATCGACAAATTAATAAATAGCAGTATACCACATTATGTAAAATTATGAGGCAAATACCAGAAGAAATAGCTTAAAGGATTAAAAGTGGTTTCCTCTAGGGAATGAGAATTGAGGTGGGCTGGGCGAGACAAGGGCTGATGTTTTGCATTATAAGCCCTGAAGAGTGATTTGACTGGTATGTCTATGTTCATTTTCAATCATAAAATGAGGGCTGGGCTGTAGAAGGGAGTCAATAAACATCAGTGGCAGCTCTCTTAATCCCTGTTCATTTTCATTTTTCCCACATACTTATTCATGTAGGTTCTCATTAAATGTTTACAGAATGACTAAGCAAATGAGCCGTCAAGGTTCACATATTGAATCACCAACAAAATCTTCGGAAGGAAAAAAAGAAGAGAATGCATTAAAACTATTATCTTAGATTTTATAATGTAAGGAACAAACTGTCACCTAAGAACAAAGTTTTCAACAATTAATGATCAGTCTTCTTGGCACTTTTTATGGGAGGGACAGAGAGAAGCTGCTATGCATAGGAAACCAGGTGTCTGTTCCAAAGGTGTGGCCTGTGAAATATGAGAAGTATGTTCAACTTGAAAAACTCCCTTGAAATACTGTTAGCTACCTAAACATGACAGGTAAATTAATCTGACAGTATCAACCCTTAAAATGACCTTTGCTATCACCACTGTTACATGGGTCCACATTTCCCCGCACCCAGCCCCCACCCCATTCCCTGAGCATGGTGATTGATTTATCATCGGTATTGATCAGGTGACAGGATCCCCAAGTCTGGGCATGTTTACTCTTAGAGAGCTTGGCACACAGTGTCGTATTTACACACATACTCAGAACTTATACAGCACAAACAAGAAACTACCACTTTTAAGATCCAATTTCACACTTTGGTTTTGTCTTAAGAATTCCGTCCAGAAAAAGTCTTCTCTCAGGAATTTTCCATCCCTGCAGTTCTCCCCTCCAGCGTGCTTTCATTAGGATTAATGAGGAGAAAGAGATTAGGGTAGGAAGAGAGAAACAGAGTCACATAGGCAAATTGTTTACTCTCTATCCACACTGCTGTTCCATTGTGTTCGTGACCCCCACCCGCCATGGCCACACTTCTTCACTGAAGCACACATCAACAGAGATCAATGGTCTGGATCCCAACCAGTGGGTCCCTCACTTTGTTCACAGGTTTGCTTGTTTGTTGAAATGCATGAAAGAAAAATAGCATAAGGGGACCACGCAGTAGATTTTCTTTTCTTTTCTAGAAGAATTGCTTCTGAAAATCCAGATGACATGCACTTTTGAAGATATTTTAAAATTATATTTCCAGAGGCCAGCCCCGTGATGTCATGGTTGAGTTTGGTGCACTCTACTTTGGCAGCCCAGGTTCACAGGTTCACATCCAGGCATGGACCTACACCATTCGTCAGCCACGCTGTGATGGTGACCCACTTATAAAGTGGAGGAAGATTGGCACAGATGTTAGCTCAGGGCTAATCCTCCCCAACAACAACAACAAAAATTATGTTTCCAATAGTAAATTAAACTCTCTTCCAACAACCACATATATTGTTCAGCAGAGCTGGTGATTTATGATTAATAATTCCCTCAGAAATACAAAACCCAGTCAAACAACAAAAGTTCAGATTAAACCCAAGCCAAATCAGCAGATGCCTGGCACCATGTATGAAATGCCACCAAATGGAGGCTCCCATGGAATGTACGAAGGAGGAGTTCCAGAGACATCGAGTCATCCTTGGAGCCAATCTGCCACTGTCTGGCATGGGGAGGGACATGGGAAAGTCCCAGGTGAAGAGTTCAAATTTTACTGAATCCATTTTCTTATTGAAAATCTTTAATGATATAAGGTTTCTAACCATGGAATAATTATCTGAATGCTCAGTTATATTGTTTCATAAGAATTAACTGTCAAAAGAGGATAAGAATGGTGGTTCAAAGGAAACTAGACTATTTGCAGTATGGGAAAGTATCAGTGGCTATGTGCTATAAATTAACCTCACCCAGATTTGCTGTTCATAACTCTTAGGTTCTTTTTGGTAGGTATGTCCTACAGTAAGAGGTATGTGGGTTCTTGGTCTCCTTCCTACAACCTTGCTACCCCGTATGATAGCAAGTCTCAAACTGAATTCTGCTAAACAAACATTTATTATCAAGCAGTCACAAAAAACATCAGATAACCAGCACTGTAAGGTTTATATAGTTCCAGCTTTCTGGATCTTTTAGGTCTTTGTACCTCATCCTGCACGAAAGGTTTCCTCAAGACAAATGCAACAGTATTTAGAGGCAGGATGTAGCTAAATTCAGGCAAATACGCCCTCTGAATCAGCAAGCTAACTGGAGACTGTCAGAGTTAAGCTTTGGGTACCATGCTGAAGGCACAAGGAACATGGCTTGGTACATTTTGATGCTTCATTCCTGCAAAGATGAGGACTGTGTCTTTAATATTTCCAGTCAGTACACGAATTTCGTGAATGAAAACCTGTTCTAACATTTGCTATGCTACTTTACCAACTCTGAGGTTCACCGGACAGCTGAACTTCTTGCAACAGCTAACTCTGGAGCAGGATCTTTTAAGTAGATGTTAACTAATAAACCATGTACTGGGTTGAAGAGTCCCTCCAAAGTTCATGTCCTCCTTATTTGGAAATAGGCTTTCTGCAAATGTAATCAAGTTAAGATGGGTCATATTGGATTAGAGTGGGCTTATGATTAAAGTGGCATCCATCTACCACGAGGAAAACCTGGACACGGGCACACACAGAGGGGAGAACTCCTTGTGAAGGCAGAGGCAGAGATTGGATTGACGCATCTACAAGCCAAAGAATGTCATGGGTTGCTGGCAACCACCAGAAGCTAGGAGAGAGGAATGGAATGAATGGTCTCTCAGAGCCTGCAAAAGGAATCCACCTTGCTGACACCTCAGTTTTGGTCTTCCAGCCTCCAGAACTGTGAGAGAATAAATTTCTGTTGTTTTAAGGCTTCTAGTGTGTGGTTGTTATAACAGCCTTAGGAAATGAATACACCATGGAAGATGTATTTCCAACTGGGCCTACCTACCACTCCAGGGAGCAGATGGAAACTAACCATTATATGCATCATAACGTCAATGTTGAAGTATTTCAAAGTAAACTGTAGACAAGATGACAAAATGCTAGTAGCATTGCCATGTGTGTCTATATATACGTGTGTGTGTATATATGTATACACATGTATTTTTTAACAGAGAGACATATATATGTATATATATTTTGTGTGTGTGTGTGCATGTGTATGTGAGGAAGATCGGCCCTGAGCTAACATCTGTTGCCAAGCTTCCTCTTTTTTTTTGAGGAAGATTGTCACTGAGCTAACATCTGTGCCAGTCTTCCTCTATTTCATGTGGGATGCCACCATTGCATGACTTGACAAGTGGTGCTAGGTCTGTGCCCAGGATCCGAACCCGCAAACCCTGGGCTGCCAAAGTGGAGTGCACAAATTAAAGCACTATGCCACCAGGCCAGCTCCATTAACAGCTGCATTTTTAACAGCTGTACAAAGCAGCTAAGGGTTCACATGAAATGCAGACTGCCTTCACGCCCTTAAGCCTGCAGACCCATTCCAGTTTTCTCAGACTTAGAAGACAGAGCAGTTTCTATTTCTTGTTTTCCAAAGAGTTTTGGAGCCTTTGCAAGGCATGGCTTGTTCACAGGTGCAGTTTACCCTTGGTCAAGAGACACCATTTGCGCCACTATAAGAAGCCAAATCCAACATATAAAACATCACCTAGCTTGATGAGAAGTTTTGTTTTTTGAGATGAAAAGATGAAGATTTATTTTAAAGAATCCTTTGTGATACTTTTTTTTCTATCACAGGAACACCATAAAAGAAAATAAAAGAGCACTATTTTGTGGATAGAAAATGGGAATACAATTTATTATAACTTATCTGGATTATTTGTAGTTTCTCAGCACATACGCATTTTATTTAAATTCTCATATTTTTGTGCCTGTTGTATCTTTGAGGTTAAATCATCCCAGGTATAAATCCCACTTCTAAAACATCTTGTGAGACCTGGAGAAAGCCTCTGTTGGGGAATAGCTGTATAAACAATGATACTGTGCACCTCACAGATTCACAGCAAGGATTCAGTGACACCACAGATGTCACACATGAATTCCATATAGTGCACTGTGCTAGATAAATATTTGTGTCTTTCCTCCATTGACAAATATCATGCAGTTTCTGTCAGATCTCATTTGTTTCAATATGGTGCCCTACCATCTTTTGTTGTGGGATCCAGGACAAGTGAAGGCATAAGTGATAGGCATAGAAGCTCACTCTCCATCCGGTTTGCCTGCGGACTCCAGAGTGCTGTGCATCAACAATGTGCTAGCCCCCAGCCCAGTAACAGGCAGTCCTAGGCCCCCGCAGAAAGGAATGTCAGTGCGCTGTCTGCTGCAGGCATCTTCTCCTGCAGAATGACAAGGTCTGGAAGAGCATTCAGTTGGAATACCTTTGGGACAAGCTGAGTTCTACTCCTACACCACGCCCCTCCAGCACCACCACCCCAATACCACATCTACACCTCCACTTTTAAAGCTAGAATGGGCTAAATGTGTTGCAAAATTGGGGCTCCACAGTGCAAGTTAATGACCACAGCACTGTCCTGCCTCAGTGGAAAGCACATGATCTTGGGAAGCTGAGAGAGCGGATTCGGATCAAGGAGCCACCTTTTACTACCTGCATTATCTTAGGCAACTTATTTAAAGTTCTTCAGCCTCAACTTCTCACCTGAAAAAATGGAGCTCTTCTTTCCCCTGTTGTTGACTTGCAGTCAAGATTAGCTAAGATAATATGCATAACACTCTTTGCACAGTGCCTGACTCATATCTGGCTCTCAACAAACAAAGCTTTTCCCCCTCTCTGACCCTATATATACTCTATTCACTGCCTTCCCCCCACTTCTACTCTCACAGAAATATCCTTCTTCACTCAAACGGTGGCTTCTCGCAACTTCTCTGTCTCTTCTTCTAGCCCTCGGGCTCAGTGAACTCTTCCTACATCACTTCTCCTGGTCTCAATCTTAATGATAATGAGCGATCTTAGGTTTTGGGGCCTTACTATGTGCCAAGAACTGCATAAACACTCTCAGATTCTCACTGCAACCCCCGAACATAGGTCTTACTTTCCTTAACTTATGTCAAAAGAAATCAAGGCCAAGAGAGATTAAACTTGCCAAGTTAACAAGCAAGTGAGTCAAAATTTGAACCCAGTCCATCAAACTCCACAGCCCCTACACTGCATTGTCTATTTGCCTTAGTCTACATTGCCTTTCACGTTATATCACATTTTAGGTGTGTAATCCATATGCCAACTGATGACACACATGAGGACAGGTTTAGCATAATGTTTAGTTCATAGTAAATGCTAAATAAACATTATTTAATGATTATTTCAAATAGTTAAGTGGTAATTAATTAGTCGATGATGATTAAATAATTGTGAATATGCTCATTACCCGATAGACATTTACAGGCAAAAGAAAATCCTGAAGTAAGGAAGGGTTTACTTTATATTTCTTCAGGAAAGAGGATTTTTAAAAGGCTATGGATTAAGCCAGAACTGTCTTTGTTTTCTTTGCCTAGGAAGATTAGCCCTGAGCTAACACCTGTGCTAATCTTCCTGCATTTTATATGTGAATCACTACCATAGCATGGGTGACAAGTGGTGTAGGTCCACACCAGAGATCCAAACTCACGAACCCAGGCTGCCAAAGCAGAACGCATGAAACTTAACTGTGACACCATGGGGACATCCCTCAATCATTTTTTTTATAAACCCAAATGGTTGAAAGAAAACAGAGAAGAAGACATGTGTCAATTCTAGAAGTATAATGAGTGTCTTCCTCAGCATAACCTTCAATAATGTTTTTAAAGGTGGTATGTTGATGTGTCGACATGACAGTTGTTAAGGCTATGATGAAAAGATATTACAGAAAGAAGGGTGAAAAGAGGACCACGAGCCACGTAGAGATGGTAATCAAGGGGTGGCCTCTTTTTATGTACATGCTCATCTCTCAACCAACAGTGAAAGCCACACTCCATCTTCTCTCACCCTGTGTTAAAATCTAGCTACACCACAGCCTTGAATTACAGCAACACAAGAGTCGTTCTGTAGTGATGGGAATCAGATTCCTTCAACCCTACTCATAATAAAAGACTTATTATCCATCAATTTCACCAAAACTATTCTAAGCTGATTTCGTTATTGGTTTCCTGACAATTTGGCTTCATCTCCTAATTCAAGTAGAAATTGCTAATTTTTTCCCCCAGGCAGTTTTAAAGACCAAGGGGCCAAGAATGGAGGAAAGAAAGACCTCTGCCTCAGATCCTACAGAGATCTGTGCCCAGGACTCCTGTCACCTCAATTAAGAAAAGCCCAAAGCAGTGCCTACATCCATGTGATGAAGGAGTTAGTTACCCTGATAAAAATCCTACCACTGATTTCCTGAGAATGGAAAAGTGAGATATAATGTGCCTGGCGGAGCTTCCAATGCTAAGTGGTCGTAGGTGGCTGTTATTGTTTTGCTTCGTTTCCGCGCAGGAGGAGGAGGTGATGCATGGTTTGGCTTTACATCTGGCAGCCAGCCCTCTCCAAGGGAAGGGTTTCTGACTCCTGCCAGCAATGGACTTAGTTGCTTTCAAATGGGTCTTAATAATCTGATTGGTCATGCATCCAAATCACAAGCAGAGAGAGGCTTCCCAAGCCAGAGCCAGATGCAGAGCGCCCACACACTGACTCCGACTCTACTGTGTGCTAATGGCAGTCTGAAACAGCCTTGACTTCAGTCTTGTGGTGAGCAATACACAACTCTTTGTAACATGGCCCCAACCGGAGTTTCCCAGACTTCCAAAGTTCATAGATCCAATAACATTAAACCAATTCCTGGCAAGTATGAACATCAAAAATAAGAATATGAAATCTCAAAAACCAACCATGACTTAACCATCATTATTTCATAAAATAAGGACATTTTAACTATTAAAAAGTTAGGGAGATCATAACCTCAGAATAAAGGACAGTCTTTTAAATTACTAATTTAATACTATGCTCCTCCCCCCAAGAAAAGCGTTCTTATTATCCTTATGAAACCACAAACCAGTGAAATATAAAAAACTCAGAATGCTGTTTCTCAGATTCCAGGAAATCCTTAAATGTGACTCACTGAGTGACCCTGGAGGAGGGTGTCTCATCCATTACACACATTCAAGGTGTACATAGAGGAGTTTTGTTATGGAATTCATAAAAGCGTAAGTTGGGGTTAATGAAATCCTGGAAACAACTTAATGAAATCCTGGAGATAGATTAACCTTCCACAGGCTGAGACCAGAGCCAACCCCCAGTGCCATCCTTGATGCCTCCAGCCACAGTGCTCGCTTCTGCCTCCAAACTCTCCCATGGGGCCATGATTAGCCATCCCACTTGGCACTGAATCCCCCGGCAGCTGGTACCATCTTTGATATTGATGGCTCACAGCACTTACTTACCTACATGACATTCCATGCATCTTTTCTAGATGAGCAGAATTTCTGAGATTCTTCCATAACCAAGGGTAAGAAAGTCCCTGGCAAAATGTAAGGCTGAGGTACAAACATGGTAGCCTCTGTAGTAATATTAGTAATTTCAAATACCTACATGGGCAAGAAGATAACATGAATACAGAAATTTTGTAGGCATACAAATCCAATTTTTAAAAAATTATTGAGGCATCTAAAAAGAAAATCTGGGAGCTAAAACCAGGTTTTCCAAGCACCGTGCCTTTTCTTAAGCCACTTTTTCCACCATGCTTCCACACTGAAGGAGGCTCGGCCCCTCTTCCTTTCAAGTCCAGCCTCTCTTCTCAGAAGGCTTTCTAACTGTCCCAATATTCAGTGAGTTTTAGCTCCTATGAGTTCCTGGAATATTTCTTATCTCTTCTCTTCTTTCCCAAAGCAAGAATTAAAGCTTAGTAGAGGCACGATGAGAACCAAATAATAGACCTTTTATATTCCTGTCTCCATTTCTCTGTCCACCAAGTAAGATATTCCCACTCCCACCTTCTACATACCAGGAAAAGCCTACTCATTCCCCAAGGTCAGATCAGGCCAGTTGCTTCCTCTTCTTTTATACCTGCCTGGACTCTCTTCCCTTCTACTCCAATTAATTACTTCCTTCTCCATGCCATGCACGTTTTTTCCATTGAGCAAAAATAGCACTTATATTACTGTGAAATTGTTCAGATTAAAACCCAAATGTGCCACTAACATTGCCTGAGATCTCTTCAGTTGCTCAATCCAGTCCACAATGATTACTTAAACCGTCTCCTCTCCCTTCAAACCTCTGAAACAGTCTTGCTCCTCTTGGTATTTAGCATATGAACTTGCCTCTTAGTTTAAAGATGAGATAGAGACTACCAGATGAGAATTCCCAAATACCAAATATTTCCCTAATATTAAATATACGAAACAACCCACACTAAACCCTTACTCCCTTCCTCCATCCTTGTCACAGTGGAGGATATACCCCCTCTTCTATCTAAGATTAATCTCTTTGGATCCCATCATTTTTCATATTCTCATGAGCTATAAATATTTGTTATCCCTTTTTTCTCCCCCTGGATAATCAAACTTTCAATTGGATTCTATCATTTGGCTCTTGCTATGGTCTGAATGTTTGTGTCCCCTGCAAAATTCATATGTTGAAATCCTAACCCCCAATGTGATGGTGTTAGGAGGTGGGGCCTTTGAGAGGTGCTTAGGTCATGAGGATGGGATGGACTGACACCTCTTGAACATATATAAATCTCTTCCATTTAAAAAACAAAAATACTTATCTTCACTCAACTCTTCATTCCTCCACTGCTACCTCAGTTCTCGCAGCATCTCTCTTAGACCTTCTACAGCTAAACTGCTGCAAGGTTGCCCATTCCTGCTGTTATCATTTCCTTGTCCCTCACAAACTCAATCTACTTCTATCTGGCATTCTGGCATGGAGTGATCTCTCCATGCCTCTTTCCCAACACCTTCCACCATGTGTCCTCTCCTGAGGGTTGCAAAATTTACCAAATAAAACTATAGGATGCCCAGTTAAATTTGAATTTTAGATAAACAACAAATAATTTTTGGCAGATAGATGTAATATGGGACATACTTATTCTAAGAAAGTATTTGTTGCTTATCTGAAATTCAAACTAGTTGCTCTGTATTTTTTCCAGCAGTCCTATCTCTCCTACACAGTACAATCAAACCACCCTGGATGTCTTCTGGTCCTTTGAATTTGGCACGTTTTTCATTGCCACAGGACTTTTACAGAAGCCAGTTGTACTAGTTTCCTAGGGTAGAGCTGCTATAACAAAGACCTACAAACTAGGTAGCTTAAAAACAATACAAATTTATTGTCTCACGATTCAGGAGGTTCAAAGTCTGAAGTCAAGGTGTTGGCAGGGCTATGCTCTCTCTGGAGCCTCTGGGGAAGGATCCTTCCTGGCATCTTCCTTCTGGTAGCTCCAGATGATCCCTGGTTTGTAGCAGCATCACTTCAGTCTCTGGTTCAGTCTTCACGCGGCCGTCTTCCCTCTCTGTGTCTTCGCCTCTTCCCATAAGGACACCAGTCACATCGGACTAAGGGCCCACTCTACTCCAGTATGATCTCATCTTAATGTAATAAACTACATCAGCAATGACTGTATTTCCAAATGAGATCACATTCTGAGGTATTGGGGGTTAGGACTTCAACATATCTTTTGGGGGGACACAAGTCAACCCATAACACCAGTCCTTCTGCTAGCAATGTGCTGTTTTCTCCTATTTCCTGAAGACTCCTACTCACTTCTACCCACTCTTCAGATTTCAGCTTAATTCTCTGGCTTTCTTGACTAAATTCTATCCCTCAATTTTGCACTTTTATAGAACTATATCGTTCTTTTCATTGCACTTTTAGATTCCATGTGATCAGTCTACATGCTCTTGCTTGATAATTTGATGAACATCTACCTTCTCCCCTGGACTGTGCTCTCCATGAACGCAAGAACTAGGCGTGTTTGGCTCATTAGTCCATCCTTGGATCTGAGCATAGTACCTTACACTGAGTAGGTTCTTAATGAAGACACATCCTATGAATGAAGAAACCAATCGATGAACTATTTTACAGCACAAATGGCTTGAGAGCAGAACAGAATCTTTATATTCACAAAGCTTGGTAGAGGCCTGGCAGAAAAACAGTGTTCAATAGCAGATTTCTGAATGAATAATTAGTTGCTCTTTTGTTGTTTTTATCCCCAAAAGAATATCAAGAAGACAATTACCCTGTCAAGACAGAGACATGTGTTTGTTAAATGTGTAAAATACTTAATTCATTTTCCTCTATCTGAGTTTCTTCTTTTTAATTGAGGTATAATTGACATGTAACATTAGTTTCAAGTGTACAACATAATGATTCAATATTTGTATATATTGCAAAATTTGTATACATTGTGAAATGATTTTTCTCAAATAGATCCAGATTTTGTCACCAAAAGATCACATTTGACCTGTGTTTGAATAGCAAGAGTAAAATTGACTCAATGTTGAACACCTATAGGAAGAGTTATCCACAACAAGTTAGTTAAAACATGTTTATTGAGCTTTATAATATTCTTCAATTTTATAGAATTCTATTACTAAGTTTTTGAAATGGCAAAATCCAAAAATATCTCTAGATATCTGGACTTTTACCTTTTCTCTTATAAGCTATGAAATGACTAAGATGGTATCAGAATACCAAAACGGGTATTTCTGAGATGTTCTCAGGACTATATGCGTGCTTAAGAAACAAAACAAGGCCCAGGAACTAAGAAGCTTTTGAGATTCGACTCAGAAGCAAAGCTTATTCATTATTTCCATCCTCCCCTGCTAACTTCTTGGAAGAGGTAATGCATCTCTATGTCTGAGTCAGTGGAATCTCTTAGCCATATATTTTTAATGATGGTGAACAAGAGGATTTTGCCAAAGTCTGCGTGGAGACAGAGCAAGATTTGTTGAAGACACATCTGATACTGAGATTCCACTCATTTGGATTTTAGGTTGACTTCCACTGGCCCTTGTGTTCATTAGGAACTTACCTTTGATTTCTGTTTGGATGGCATAGGACTAAACTGAACTAAAATAGTGTCTTCTAAGAATTTGCACAGCTTGGGTAAATCAGTATCAGAAGTTGAACTTGTTATCTAGGTAAACAGAAGATAAAATCAATTTCGCTCTAAAAGGATTAGACTTTAAATATTTCTAATGTAGTCTGATTCTTTAATATGCTCCAGAGCTGATGATTTCAAGTATGCTTAATAGATATTGAATAGATAATGAATGCTAGATTCATACTGTTTGTGATAACGTGTTATGGCACATTCAGTAATTTAATGGCTGAGTAGGAAAAAAGTTTTTCTTCCTGTGTTTCTCTTACTCTCACACTACTACGACACTCACACTTCTGTCACTAGACGTGTGGGTTTTCCCTACACCAAGTAATTCTGTGACACCAGCTGAGTGGCCTACAATTTAATTCAATTCTGATACTATGTACCTAGAATAGCATCACATTCCACAAGTTAAAGGCTTAGTCCCAGGAGACTGCCCCCCACTTTAGATGCCAATTGCAAGTAGTAGGACTTCAAGTTACCCACAATTTCTGCCCAATTTGGCTACAAATCGGAGGTTGCCACACCCCATCTTCAGGTTCAGTTAATTTGCTAGAGCGGCTCACAGAACTCAGGGAAACATTTACTTACGTTTACCAGTTTATTAAAAGGATACAGATGAAGAGCAAGATTAAGAGATACAGAGGATGAGGTCTGGGGGGATCCTGAGTGCAGGAGCTTCTGTCCCCGTGGAGTTGGGGGACTTCACCCTCCCAGCATGTGGATGTGTTTGCCAACCTGGAAGCTCTCCAAACTCCCTACTACTGGGATTCATAGAGGCTTCCTCATGTGGGTATGATCAGTCATTAACTCCATTTCCAGCCCCTCTCCCCTCTCTAGAGAAGTTGGAGGATTGGGGTAGGGTTGAAAATTCTAAGCTTCTAATCATGGCTTGGTCTTTCTGATCACTAGTCCCCATGCAGGAGCCCACCCAAAGTCACCTCATTAGAACAAATGATGCTCCTAGTATCCTTATCAGTTAGGAATTTACAAGGGTTTTAGGATCTCTGTGTCAGGGAAGGGGTCAAACATCAAATATTAGAACAAGAGATGCTCCTAGTGCTCTTATCACTTAGGAATTTATGAGTTTTAGAAGCTCTGTGTCAGGAACCGGGGGGTCAGTGACCAATATATATATATATATATATATATTTTTTCTGTTATCTCACAATGAGGAAGTAAATTTTCAGTGGACTTCCTTATGTAAGTATCTACCCTTCCAATGGAATTAGTCCAATCATTTTATGCCCCTACAAGTATTTCAGTAATGAGTCAGGGTTTCTTTCAAACAACCTCACTGAGGGATCCTAGGATTTTCTTTTATTATGTGGGTCTTTAAATAATATCCATGTTTTAAAAAAATTTCATCTCTTTTTCCTTTTTTTTTTTTTTTACCTGTGCTGTTTTACAACTAATCTAGCTCATCGATTTATATACATTTTGAATAAATTCCAGAAGTAGTACAAATTAATTTCAGATAGGGAAAATAAGTTTCTTCAGCCCTGTTTTCCCTTTGTTTATAAACAAGATGTTTTAACTATAAAGGCATTTAAAAGTTTGTATTAAATCAAATGAAGTAAAAAGCTATATCCAAGTACAGGGGAAAAGGAGACAAATGTGCAATGAAATTTGTTTTAAAATCTGACTTCTGAGACCAGCTCAGTGGCCTAGTCGTTAAGTTCAAGCACTCTGCTTCGGTGGCCCAGCGTTCACAGGTTCGGATCCCGGGGGTGGATCTAGCACCACTCCTCAAGCTACACTGTGGCAGCATCCCACGTAAAATAGAGGAAGATTGCCACAGACGTTAGCTCAGCAACAATCTTCCTCAAGAAAAAAGAGGAATATTGGCAACAGATGTTAGCTCAGAGCCAATCTTCCTCACACACACACTGTGAGGAAAATCTGACTTCTATCTATAAAAGTCACTGGGTAAAGGCTGGAGTCGTGATGGTTGCTCCCAGCTCGGTATTCTTGGTAACTGGCATAATCCCTTAAAGAAAGCCTGGGCCCAATAAGTATTTGTGGAAAGAACAAGTAAATCAAAGTGCTAATAGAAGCAAATATTGGACTTTCCTGAATTAGAGCCTCTAAGAAGATAAAACATTTAGTGGACAAACAGGCAATACTATTTGATAAGCCCTTCAAAAGAAAGATGCTCTTTTCATTTCAAATACTGTTCTACTCATTCCTGTTTTCGACCAAAAATGGCAAGTTATTGGGTTAGAGAATAAAAAAGGGTATAATTAAATTCAACGATGCAGAGATAGTCCTAAACAGTTTTAAAATTAGGTCAACTTGTAACCTTGCTGTCTCAGATAATATATGCTATCTTAGATAATATAAAAAGCTGCAAATGGATACAGAGCTGAAATTGGCATTCCACTCTTTGGAGTGGAAAAAACTGGCAACAAGCAACCCAACCAATACCCATTTACCAAAGCATAGTAAACCCAGTGTGGTCCAGGACACTAATGGTGGTCAATGTTTTATCAGCATCACAATACAACGGCTTCAAATTAAATTCAAATGCAACAGGCATTCCTATTCATGAACAGCACCACAAGCTATGAATGGAGCTAGATCCTCTTCAGATTGTCACAGAAGCCCACATAAAAGCCTACAGTTATCCAGATAGAACCACCATACCTCAATTCTCCTCAGACAGGACTCCAGGGAGAGCCCAGTGGTTCATTTCTTAATCCTGACTGTTTCTATAATGTACAAACATGTACCTCTACATGGAGTATCTGAAGGAGGAATATGTTTGAACACCCGGCAGAGGTGTTGCCTCTGACCTGGGACTAGCAAACTTGATACAGGCATGGATCTCCTCTCTTGCGGAGATGCAGACAAATGACAAGAAGCCTAAGAGGTCATTTAAGAGCTTCCTCTGAAATTGAATTCACTAATTCTCTGGGCTCAGAGGAGAAAGGGTTGGAACATGTGCTCTGCTACTAACCCCCTCATTTTACTGGAAATATTGATCATTAAATGCTACATCATACTAAAGTAGTTATCAAGAAGAAATATATAGATCAGGTCATCAAGCTTATGAGTCATAGGGTAAGCAGAATAGAAAAAAAGAATGCAAGAGAGATTGGGGAAGCACTGTAGGAGCGGGAGAGTGTGGGCTATGCAGTCAAATAGAACTGGAGTTGTGGTTCTACCACTTCCTGCTGAATGCGCTACAGCAAATTGCTGAAGTGTCTGAAGTTTCCTTTCTACATCTGTCAAATGGAGGTCAAAATATCTACTGTAAAGACTATTTATGGGAGATAAATGAAATAAGTTATGCCTATTACCTGGCACACAGAGCTGGGGTCTACCCATGTGAAAAGGAATGTTGTTGGTGAAGCAAGCAAGTATGCAATGGTTGGACTAAATATCTGTATCACTTCCAGAGAGTAGAAATAGCTGTAAAATGAGCCATTTCAACAGACTCACCAGCAACTGGTTTTCAATTTCTAAAAACTACACTTCGTGTTAGGCATTCATGAAATTTGCTAAAACTATTAGCAAGCCATACCCACTTGGCAACTGTGGGGAAGAATTGGTAAGGAAAGGCTTTTGTGTGTATGCCTTCATCTTTTTCCAAGTGTTTTGTTACCAGTAACAAAAAGTTCTTCATATATTTTTTACTGTGTTTACATTTTTATCAGTGTTGAACTGATACCAAAAGGAGAGGGATAGCTGACAGGAGTGTGGTTTTTCCTTGTGTTCTGTCCTCGCCATGGACACAGACAGACAGACACACAACCCCTGGAAGACGCACAGTCACACACACACACACACACCCCTACTCACGAGACTGCCTTAACCCAACACACAATCTCATTTAAATTATTAGGAGCTACAAGGGTTTCCAAATGATTTCCATAAGAATGTCAGATATACCTGAGTAAAAAACTAAGCTCAAATTCTAAAAATATTTAAGAAAATATTTTGGAATCCAGCTACACTTTTTTGTCTGCTGACATTAAACTATGTTGCTTTATACACACAAGATGCACCATAGATACCACATGACTTACTTGTTTTAAATGCGGTAATTTTCTAAAGATATCAGGACAGTCAACATGAGAATGTTCTGTTCAAAACTGGATATTTGGCAATTCATTTTAATAATAGATCTATGTCTATATTCTACAGCTGGGTACCAGTCAGGCTATCGTAAAGGGGGGAAAAAAAACAATCTTGCATTTCATCGATGATCTAAGACAGTGAAAACACGGCAGGGAAACAAACAAGACAGTACTCTCCTTATATAGAGTAGAGGCGATGGAATGAGGTGGAGACGACAGTAACTGAGTGAGCAATGCTGCTGACAGAGTGACTCTCAAGTGAATCATGCAGACCAGCCAGCAGCCCAATGATTGCAGAGCGCCACCTTGAACCACAAAGCCTTCATATTTGCGTAGTGAGAAAGAACGAAGATGTGAAGACAGAACTTGAAAAGACTAGTACAAAGGTGCAAGAAGTAAGAGTTTAGACAAATGCCATGAATTGTATCTGATCCCTGACTTTACCAACCTCTGAGGAAAGTCTTGTCCCTGCATTTGACTGCCATTGTATGCACACAGAAAGAAGAACATGTCTGTGTACATTTTGCAGAAAATATTGTTCTATTGACAAATATGCTCTTAAGGATGCCCTGAAACATCTCCCATTGACGCCTATTGTCTTCTCTCAGCTCAATAATGATTTCAGTCCATGCAGTGACAAACATTGCACACCCTGCCTTGCCTAGTGCATTGCTCTACGCAATTTGCTCTCTGATGCTATAAAGGGAAATTTACTCCACCTCCCTCAGTTCTTAAGCCATGTTGAAAACTCCAGAGTTGGTAGTGAATACAGGAAAGATTTGCAACTGGGAATGCTCTTACAGACCAAGCAGCAGCTATGGGCCAAAATCAACATGTTTAGAGGATTAAATGAGATAATGTCTGTGAAAGTGCTTGTAAACTAGAGCACACTAACAACTGTTCTGATGAAATCGTTGGTGAAACTTCAGAGATGCAAATGTCAATTCTTGCACCCATGGCTCAATAAATCTATTGTATGAATGTCAGATGAGAGAGACCTGGATGGAGAGCATTTCAATAGAAACCAGGAGTCTGACTTGGCTGCTGGAAAGGCTTGGGTAATCTGCAATTATAGGTAGGTAGATCACATCTGCCTATGGTGTTTATTTCTTGGAACCACATTTTAAAAGCATATGGACAAACTGGACCCTGCTCCCCTCACAGAAGAGGATCCAAGTTAATGAGAGGTTGGAGACCCTATTATCTCAGGAATGGTTGAAAGAGATGGAAATAAATCTTTCTCCTCAAATATTTGAAGAGAAAAGAGAGTAAAGGACAATAAAATAGAACATGATTGCGGTAGAAGCTACACAGGGGCAGATTTCAGCTCAATACAAGGACAAACCTTCTAATCATGAGAACTCTCTGAAAATGTGTAATGAATTACCCCTTTCTTTATTTTTAATTACTACATTGACCTTTTCAGAGAAGCTTCCGAGTGGCTACTACATGATGAAAGCTACTTTCTCTGCCTAGTTGCCATGCTCTGTATCCTGTGTCCATACCTGCTGGCCACAGCTGATTGGCACAGAATGGGTGTCTGACCCAAAGGCCCCAGCCACTGAAGTGTTTGAGCCTGAGATGCTGGTCTAACAGTGGCCTCCACTTAGGATAGTAGTTAATAATGCCCATCAGATCCACTCTTTGAAAGTTTGATATTTATAGGTACATAAAGAGAATCTGTTGACCGATAGCAGAAGAAGAAAAAGAGAGAAAGTGAGAGCAAGAGAAGAGGAAGATAAAGAGCAAGAGAAAAGCTGAGGCCTCAGGGACCTCATATCAAAAATATGAGCATGTATCAATTTCCTTTTCCAGTTGTCATGTTCTTTGAACTAGAAAGTCCTCATCACCAAAAAAAAAAAAAAAAAAGGGACTAAGTGATGATCATATTTTAGAGAAATTTTGGAAAATTTCCTGAATTTGCATAATGGTTGATGTCATATCTAAGAACCAAATATTATATCACAAAATGTCCCATGGCTAAAAATATGATTTAAAATATAAGTAATGACTTTTGTTTGAGTTTACATCTGTTTGTTCAGGAAATGTTCTTGGAAATTGAACATCAGTATCAATATTCCAGAGTTCCCCTATCAGTCCTTAAGGTTTCAACACTGTAACCATCTGAGAGTAGAATTCAAGCTAGATTGCTATGTTTCTGAAGGTTCCATTGAAAGTTTCATAATCCTATTATGGGATAAATCATCATAGCAGAAATCTCAGCTCAGATTCTGATTGACCCAAATACACTGTTAATAATGGCTTCTGGAGTCCATTTGGAGGAAGCATTAGATTGCTCTGGAAAAGGTGTACTCCCCTACCCAACTGATTTTCAGCACGGCTATTGAATTTCAGCATGAGGCACTCTGTGGCTCAAAGTGAAAACTGTTTCATACACTTCCGCGTTGGAAGGCAAATCCCACCTTTATTCCCAAGCTACTCTTCACAAATTTCTCTTGTTTCTCATGGGTTAGACCTGACACATCCTTTTAAAGCAGAAGTGGGAACATTTTCAGGGGCAGAGAATTTGTGAATGTCTTGTTTATCTTGGAAAACTGGTATTGCACTTTCCAAACAAACACAAACCAGCCCTGGCTCTCTCTGGGGCCCTTCCATACTACGCACCTAAAAGCATTTACAACAGTTTGGAGACAGCGATGGTGAGCTTTATAGCTCAGACATGCATAGGAAGCACTCTCCTTTGGCATATAAAACGTCTAGACGCACACAGAAGGATGATCTCAGTCGTAACAGCGGCCTGGTTCTGCTCGGAAGTTTTTCTTGAGAAGAAACCATCCTTTAGATGATGCAAAATCCCAATCCAAGACTAGCAGTGTGACTGGCAAGCCAATCATATTCTTTTAGCTCAGATCTGGCAAGCTTCATACAGTCGTACTCATTTAAATCTGAAACATACCAAACGTTTCTCATTTATCCATTAAATCAACAAATATTTACTAAGCATCCACTAAGTGCCACATAGCCAGCCTTGGGGGTCTAGTGGTTAAGATTCGGTGCTCCCACCACCACAGCTCAGGTTTGTTTCCCCATCAGGTCAGGGCACCACACCACCCTCCTGTCTGTTGTCACCCTGTGTCAGCTGCATGTTGCTGAAAACTACACCATCCCTGTTTCATATACCAGCAGGGTCACTCACGGTGGACAGGTTTCAGCGGAGCTTCCAGACTAAGACAGACTAGGAAGAAGGGCCTGGCCACCCATTTCCCAAAAAATTGGCCATGAAAACCCTATGAATAGCAGTGGAGCATTGTCTGATGTTGCACCGGGAGGCGAGAGGATGGTGCAAACAGACCTGGCAGGGTTCTGCTCTGCTGTACATAGGGCCAGTAGGAGTTGGAAGTGATTCGATGGCACTAACAACAACAAAGTGCCAGGCACCATTACACAACAATGAATAACAATGCCAACTCTCAAGGAGCTCATGATGTATGGCAGTGATTCTTAAGGGTGAGTTTTTTCTGCCTAAAAGGATTTATCTTATTCCTGAGAGTGTTAAGAAAAAAACAAAAGAGAGAGCCCTTGCTACGTTGGAAACCAGTGTGCCAGGTTTATATCTTAGATCCCAAGAGAATGTTAGCAGGTCTTCAAGATGCAGAGGTAAGACTTGCTCCTCTCTGTCCATTCTCTATTTGAGAAGTGCTTAGCAGACTGAAGAGAGGCAAGGGGCAATGGCAGGCCTCTTTGAAACTTTGCATGAGGACCAGTCCCTACAGAGCCTTCCCAGCTCCTTTGCATAAATATGCACAGAAGTCCTGCCCAGCTTTGATTGTCCAGCCTCCCTTCTTCGGGTGCAAGGACTGAGGTCAGCATTGTAGTGTCTCTGGTATTTCGAATTGGAAGAGATGGCCAGGGAAACCACCACAGCGATTTCACAGTTGCATGACTATTGCCGATGAAGTGACTCAATCGCCTCAGAATGCTTTGCTAACCATGAGGTCACTCAGAGCAGGCGACAGCAGTCAGCCAGAGAACTAGCAGTCAGCTAGAGAACCAATCAGTGGGCAACGAATTCTTCAAAGATTAGAATGAATCTTTCAGTCAAACAGGGTGAAAGAGAAGTACGGCTAGAGAAAAGATATCGGACTTTTACCACAAATTTATGAACAGAACCAACTCAGCAGGACTAGGCAAGCTCAT